>NC_134591.1:72652597-72963847 GCF_037038515.1 Microtus pennsylvanicus
GGGTACAGTCTAGTCAAGAAAGAATCTCAGGGCCCATTTGCATGCCCACCACCCAGAAAGGCCATCAGAGCAGGGGTAGGGAGGAGAAGGACCTCCCTGACCTGGTGCTCATTCCCTCTCAGCCTCGCCTGATAGAGACCTAGGTCCTCACCTAGCCCATAGGGCTCTGGGGATGTCGAGGTCTAGAGGGCAATTATGTATCAGCCTGACCCCTGTACAGTTCAGAGTCAGCTGTGCTGCTGATTTCCGGGGATCCCTCCACCCCCAGACTACTCTGGGTATCATCACTTCATCAGCCAGCTCAAGGCTCACCCAATCTTGCGGCCACGAATCCACGGCAGGTATGGCAGTTTCTTGACGATGATGGTGCCATCATAGAAAGAGGGTTGACAGCTCTGGGAGATAGCGTTGGCCACCAGCACTGCCATCAGCACAGGCAGTGCGTGAACGATCTGTCCGGTCAGCTCAAAGACCAGCAGCGCCGTGGAGATGCTGTGGGTCACCGCCCCCGAGAAGGCAGCAGCTCCTGCAGGGACAGAGCCACGGTGGGTGATTCAGGCCAGGAGCCAACTCACCCAGAGGGCAAGGTGGGCATAGTGTGACTGTGGTTAGGCCCAGCAATGTGTAAAGAGCATGTCCTGGCAACTGTCAGGAGTACCTGGTCATGGCAAGAGGAAAGGGATTCAGAGCAGGTGGCGGATGGGGAGAAAAAAAAACACAAGAGAAAGTGGAAGGCTTGGGGGGAAGGAATGGCTGAGGGGGTGGACAGGCCTGCGGAGGAGTGGGGACACATTGGGCAGGTCAGTGACTACTATGCACTTCTCCTGTTGCAGTCGAACCCACGAGCTCTGCCCACTTGCTGGTCCCAGGTTCACTCACCTGCCAAAGCATAGGCTCCAGGCATGATGGGATTGACCTCACCTCCAACCACGATGCCCTCTGGGAAGGCGACAGACAAGGCCTCTCCCAAGAGGCGCCCAATGACAGCTCCTGCCACAGACTCAGGGTGAAGGAAATAGCCCTGCTGACCTGATCCCCCCCAAGGCCCTCAGACCCTGCCCCATCTCCGGTACCACTTTGGGAGGGAGATAGTACGGGGAAGTCAGGTCCTTCGTGCCCCTGAACCTTCGCGGAACTTTGGGACCCCAGTCTTACCGTAGATAAATATGGGCAAGAAGTACCCAGCGGGGATGGGGATGGTGGTCGCCAGGATCAGCATCCAGAACTGTAGAGAGGTTGGATCCACATGGCAGGAGTTAGAAGCAAACAGGAGGTCATAGAGAAAGGGAGGGATGGGAGGCCCCCAGGCCAGGGCCCACGGCAGCTCCAGCACTAGAGGTGACACCAACCAGGAGAAAGAGCCAAGCAATCCTCAGTAAAGCACCCACTGGGTGTGAGCACATGCCAGTGGGTTCCTCTCCTCACTCAGGCTGACCTTTAGCAGAGGGCAACTATTCCATCTCCAAGAGTAATGGGTGCCAGGGTCTGTGTGTAACTGCTTGCCCCTGAGCCTGACCGCTTCAGCCTGGTCCCTGAAATCCATGTGGAGGGAGGAGAAGACTGACTTCTGCAAGTTGTCCTTTGACCTCTACATTATACTATGGAGCGCTGGCACACACTCGAGTGCACACACTCGTGCACACACACACATGCACACACTCATGCACACACACACACAGTTTTGTAAGGAATAAGGGAACTAGTTGCTATGGGACATCACTGTCACCCAGCACCTGGGAGTCTGAGATAGGAGGAGCACAAGTCACAAGCCTGGACTACATAACGAGACTGCACCCCTCAAATGAAGGAGGAGGAGGAAGAGAAGAGGGGAGCAATTGAGGCTGGGAGGGTTTCTGAGGGGTGCAGTAGGTCATGGTCAGATCAGCGACCTGGATGTAGGAGGCAGGGCTCCAGGCTTCAGCTCAGGAAGCAGCCCCTCCCACCCAGGACTGGCCGTCACCTTCATGATCAGAAAGAAGACTAGTGTCCCAAAGACAGTCAGCTGTGGGTGGCACCATTCCAGCCACAGGTTCTGGGGATCTGGCTCCGCTGGCCAGGATGGGGATGAGTTCTTGGTCATCAAGGCCCACGAGTTGTTGTCAAACAGTGTCTCCAAATGTTGCTCCATGGACAGCTGGGACAGAGGCAGCGGCAGGTCAGCCTGTCCCCATTCATTCTGCTGTCCATGTGAGCCTCAACTACCGTACCCCTTCCCAGTTAGGGACTCTGAGGATGGCTCTGCCATTGCAGAGCTACAACCTTGACATCTGAAAATTGACCTGTAGACATTTTCGTTAGGTGGTTTCAGGGGACTGGGTGAGAAAGTATACATGGAAGGGCCAGAGATGAGGGTTTTCTATTGCCATCGCCAAACTTGGTGCGCCTTACCCGGGAAGCCATGAAGCGGCCCACACCGGGTGGATAGGTGATGGAGGCCAGGACCAGGGCGGCCAGAGCAGCATACAAGGGCTTGCTGTGGGGAATGAGAGTCCCAGTTTTCCTCCTCTCCTTCCCCACATCCTTGGGGTTCATGCCGAAGAAAGGACTACAGAGGAGGAAGGGGGGAAACTTCCAGATGCCCTCCCCACAAGAAGACAGAGGTGCACTGAGACCAGGAGACCTGGTGTGAGAAGGGGAGGGGCTGGAGGAGAGTTTGGAACAGAAAGGGACTGGGGTGCTGGCCTAGGGCATACAGAATGCTAAAGGCAGGTGTGTGTGTTTGAGGTTGAGAGAGGAGTGGCAGGGATCAGGGAGGGGGATGTGAATTCAGGAACCAGAAAGACTCAGTGAGGGACTTAATTTTCACGTAAGTGGGGCAGTGGCTGTAGGAGTTTGAAGGGACCACAAGCCAGGTGTGAGCTAGGAGGAGCATCGGGGGATTAATGGAAAGAAGGGTTTGGTGAAAGGGGTGGGTCTTTATGGGAGGTTGGAGGGGGCCAGCCTCTGAGAGGCCCAGTATACCTAGTGGCTAGCAGTTTGGACGTGAACCCATTGGCCTTGAGGAAGAATAAGAATGATCGCTGGCAGAAATTGTACCCACAGCTCAGAACGCCACAGATGGCCCTGGAAGCAGAAGTGGGGGTGAGGCCAAAGAGGGGGTGAGGCCAGAACCACTTTAGTTTGTGTATGGCTTTCAGGGTTTGGGGCCCCACTCACCCCAGGACCACAAAAAAGAAGATCTCTGGTAGATCAAAAGGTATGTCCACCCGAAAGCTGGTCTTGTAGATGGAGGTGATAGTCTCTGGGGAGAGAGGGAAGCAGGTGGAAATCCAGTGCCAGCCTTCCCACCCAAACCCAGTCTCAGAATAACCCAGGCAAGGCAGACACAGCATCAGACCCAACCCCCGAATTTCCCTGCAATTTTAGGGACCTGGCTAGCGTCCCAGCTAGACTCAACACCTCCAGCCCTTAGGGTTCTCCACCCACCCCATCCCTGCTTAACGCAGGTCAGACCCTGTGTCCTCTTAGAAGGACAGAGAAGAGAAAGGAGAAGTGGAGGGGGAGGAAGAGGGAGCAGAATTAGAGAGGAGCCGGAGGGAGGAGTCGCAGAAGAGGAAGGGTAGAGACCAAGTCCCAATGTGAGGCTCACCCTGCTCACTGTTGAAGACCGCCAGAAGGCGGAACATGAAGGCCCCGCAGGTGGCAGCGAAGAAGCCCCTCCAGTAATCCCAGACGGAGAAGTGAGAGGACATGACCTCGATGCTGAACAGGACACCTAGGGGACACACAGCTCAGGGGACCGTTATCCCCTGGCTGCAGGACACAGTGTGTGTGTGTGTGTGTGTGTGTGTGTGTGTGTGTGTGTGTGTGAAGGATTTCTCACCGCTGAAGGGGGCTGCAAAGACCGTGGCCACGCCCACTGCTGCTCCTGCGACCAGCATTTCCATTTTCTTGGTCTTGTTCTGGGAAGAACAGTATCCTGGGCTCATCAGCTCTCTACAGCCCTTCCCCAAGGAGACCCAACCCTGTGCTTCTCACCTCAGACTCCCCGATGATTTTGGTGCGCACATGGCCCAGATAAGCCGCGATGATCACACTTAGGTGCACAAAGGGGCCCTGCAGGGTGAGGCAGTACAGTGGTGCTGGGGATGCTGCACCCTACCTCCCAACCCTTCCACTTCCTCCTCTCCTCTTCTGTTTTCCTCCTCCTCCCCCTCCTTCTCTCTCCTCCACTCCCACCTCCTTCTCTTTCTTCTTCCTTCTTAGGGCCTAAGGAACAAAGGCACAAACCTTGCCCAGCAATAGATCGCATCACATCCTTGTCCTAACCCTCCACCAACCATTCCAAGATGGTTTTTGTCACACTTGAGGACCTGGATGTGCTCCCCCAAGACTGGGCTCACTTAATTTAGGCTGGCTATACTGTGGAATATGGAAAAGGCCAGCACAATAGGACGGTAAGTGGGCCCCCCATGTCTGTACCAGTTTTCCCAGGAAGATGGTACTGCCTGTTGCCAAGGTACAGGAGAGGCCCGCCACCTTGGCCCCAAAATTCTTGATGTCTAGGTAATCCTCCAAGATCACACCAGACAAGATGGTTTTCACCTCTGGGATCCCAGACCCTGGTCCACATAGGTAGAGAACAGAGGGAGAGAGGGTCTGCATTAATTCTGCGAGCACCCTGTGTGCACAGCATTCTTGGGGCACTTTCCTAGGGAGCCCCTCTTGTGCAGCTGTTCCTTCTGAATTGAAACATTCCCTCCTAGAGCAGGGAGAGAGGATGGCTAAGATTCAAGAAATAAACTGGCTATGGAGGCGCATGCCTTTAATCCCAGCAGTCAGGAAGCAGAGGCAGGCAGATCTCCAAGAGTTCGAGGTCAGCCTGGTATATGTATCAAGTCGCAGACCATCTAGAACTATATAATGAGACCCTGACTTTAATTTTTTTCCTTTTGTTTTTCATGTAATAAACTCATAAGGTACAGGAAACTCCTGAAACTCACAGGATTCACAAGGCCCCTCCCCCAGGGCTTAATCAGCACCAACAATTGCAGGGGAGGGATGATGTTCTGCCAGTTAGTAGAACTGCCTATAAAGCTCACTTTTCACCAGTTGCCGCCCGTGCTGGGTGGGCTTTTCAGTGATGCTCAAGCTTTTGAATCACCCATACTCTCTATAAGTCCAGTAAGTCCAATTTGTTTATTATGCATATGGTGTTCTGCCTGTATGTATGCCTGCAGGCCAGAAGAGGGCGCCAGATCTCATTAGAGATGGTTGTGAGCCACCCATGTAGTTGCTGGCGATTGAACTCAGGACCTCTGGAAGAGTAACCAGTACTCTTAGCCTCTGAACCATCTCTCCAGCCCAATTCATGGTTTGCTTAATGTGGATTCATTGTTTCGGTCTGTTGTTGGACCTCTATATGGGATGAGCACATGCTTGCGTCTCCCCAGGAAAAGTCACAAAACAGCCTCATACCCCCCCCCATGAATAGGATTCATAACAGTTTCCAGAAGAGTAAATTGGGGGTTGAATGTACTCTCAAGATTCTCCCCAGGGGACTGGAGAGATGGCTCAGTGGTTAAGAGCACTGGTACCCTCTTCTGGCCTGCAGACATGCACACAGACAGAATATTGTATACTAAATAAATAAATAAATATTTAAAAAAAAATATTCCCCCCAGACTAGCTAGAGGTAGCTCCAGAGTCCTAGGGAATCTGGCCATTGGCTATAGTCCTGAATGGAAACCAGCCCTCCTTCTTGGCCAGAGGAGCCCAGGGAAGTCAGATAGAGCGGGTGATGTACCGGGTCCCCTGCTGTCCCTCTCCTTGTGTGACTTTGCGTAAGTGGCCTGGCTGCTTCCTCAGCAGGATGTGAAAAGATTGGGACTCATGGCGACGGCAGAACAAGGCAGGCTGGACAGAAAGCAGGTGACCATGACTCACCTCCAGAGGATGGCGTGATGCTCTGTGAGAAGCCGGAGGAGAAGGACAGGAGGGCCACAGGGTACACAGTCCAGGAGAGATACCGGAGCAGGTGACCGTCCCCAATCTCTCTGTACAGCCACTTGTGCGCTGGAGATGCCCAGCAGTCAGGGAGCCACCAGAGCCTCTACAGCCCTGGGGCGGGGTGGTCAGACTTTTGTGCCCACTTACGGTCTAGGAAAAGGCTCGAGACCACCCAATGAGAAGTGAAGGAGAAAACTGTGCCTGGGGTCGAGGGCTATTGAGCTGAGAGGAAGGTGGGTGAGAAGGGGTGGCCAAGCTCAGTTTAGAGAGGCTCCACCCTCTCTGTGTAGACGAGATAATGGAGTCCCAGCAGGGCACAGAACCTGCCCAGAGACACACAGCAAATCCAGGGCCAAGTGAGGCTCAATTTCAGGCCTGATCACTCACAGCCTTTTCCCTCCCCCGCTGCCCCCGGTGGTCCAGCTGGTATCCCAAGCACATATAGGAACGCCATCGCTCTGCAGGGGTGTGCATGCAGAGGAGGCCTTACCTCTGACCACGCTCCTGATAGCGACGTTCATGGCATAGCTGATCAGAGCCATGAGCACCCCATGGGCCATCAAGAAGTACCAGTCCTCGCCCACACGGAACAGCCGCTCTTTCACCCACTCCAGGGCCCCTGGGCAGGACACTGGGGTCACAGCTCCTTCCCTGGGAGCTGTTCAGGCTTTGGGCAGGAAGGACCAGGCACGACAGGGTAGGACTTCCAGGACCGAGGTCCAAGTGATGAAGAGGGACTCTACCTCACAGGAGGATCCAGCATGATTTGTGGCAAGCGTGTGTGGTGTGAATGCCACGCCTGTATCCTACGAAAGGCCCCTGACCTCCCCTGCCCCATCTCCTTCCACACTGGGACCTGGAGGAACGGTTAAAGGGAGCAGTGGGATTGGAAAAACTGGACGTTGCCGCTCTAGTCAGTGTTTGGTAGGGTCTGCATCCCAGAGGGCACGGCAGGGAGGGGTGCCCAGTTGCATCCCCAGCACCAGCTGCCAGCTCCACTCGAAGCTCACCCCCTCTAGCTGTGGCCTCCAGCGCCTAGACCTGTGTTCTTTCTGGGGTCCCTCCTTTCTCTGTCCTCTGGCTACACAGGGTGAACATGCAGACCCCTTGCCACCCAAGAGATTGCACGTGTCATCTGGGAGCACACAGAAGTGGGGAGGGTGCTCTTGGGCCTAGGGGGAGTGTGGTTCTGTGCGTATTCTGAGGGGGAGGGGACCCAGTTCTTACCCCGGATGCTTCTGCGGGCGCGTGGACATGGACCCCACAGCTCTTGCAGAGTCACTGGCTTCCCAGAGGAGCCCTCATGGAGCCCCACCAGTTCCTCCATTCTTTCTCTGACGACAGGTAGACAGTGCTTGGTGAGCCACTGTGCACCTGTGCCCCACTTCTAGAATATTCCAATGTACTCTGATTCTTAAATACAAGGGAAAACTGTGTATTGTGCATATACAGGGTCCTTCCACTCCCAGAAGTCCTAATCAGAACCAGTTCCCTGTTTTAACTCCCACTACCACCCCCTGAGACACTAGGCTGTTTCTACTACTCAGAGTAGTCATTTTGCCCAGGGATAGCCTGTCCCCAAGGGCAGCTGTGATGTCCTATAGCCATCCTCTGGAGGCCAGAAGACCCCCAAGTCCTGAAGGAGATCCTTGCAGGCAAACACCTCAAGGCCCCACACCCTCCCTCTCCACGTCTGCACTGGCCCTGGCAGGTGCTGTCCAAGCCCATGCCCCACTTAGCATCCAGCTGTCCCTCACCTGCCAGAGCGTCCTGCTGAAGGCCCTCGGACACAGCCTCTTTGTTTGCAGAATCTGTTCACCTGGTGCACCTGGACGGGGTGCCCTCCACCAATCAACACCCTCCCCTCCTGGGGTTAAGGAAGCCATTAAGAATGTCCTTGAGAAACTGGTCAGAACTCACCAGACTGACTGACCAGGAAGCTACCGAGGCACCAGGAGGAGTGGATTTCCTCATCTAGAGCTAGGCAGCAAGAGCGAGCGCCCTTGCTGTGGTCCCTGGGGCCTCCTGGGGTCTGGGTCTGGGAACAGCAGCCTCTGACCGTGCAGGAGAGTGAGAGTCCTCTGCTGTCGCTGAGCCTCAGGGTCTGGACTCTCGGCTGGACACGGCTGGACACGGAAAGGGGTTTTAAAGTATAATGGGGGAGGGGAGGGGAGGGCTGCAGCAAAGGCACATGCTCAGAACTACCCCAAATGACTGAGTTCTCCCCCAAATCCAGGGAAAGGGCCCGTAATGGCATCGCAGAACTGTGAGGCTTCTTGTCCGAGATCACAGAGGCCCGCTGAAGTAGAGGCACGCACCCAGAGCCACCACCTCAAAGAGCCCAGAGGCTGAGGGCCAGAAGCAGGATTCCCACCATGGTTTGCCTGACACCTATGCAGGCACACTGTTCTGGGGGTTCGCTTCCACAGTCCCATCTTGTTCAGGGGTGGGGAGGCAACAGTGGTGAACCGGGAGGGCTGGAGACCACGAAGCAAGGAAATGAATGAACTTTTCATCCAGCCTCTGAATCTCAGAAAACTGCCCCTGTGGCTGTGGCAGGGCCCTCTGAAAAAGCATGAGGTGATGGCAAAGAAGTGTGTGTGTGTGTGTGTGTGTGTGTGTGTGAATATGTGTGTACCTGTGCATGTGTGTACACATGTATGTGTATGCATGAATCTGTGTGTGTGTGTGTGTACATATGAGTTTGCATGTATGTGTGTGTGTATGTGTGTGTGAATGTCTGTGTGCACATACATATGTGTACACAAGTATGTATGTGTGTATGTATGTGTGTGCATGCATCTGTGTGTGTACATATATGAGTTTGTGCATATGTGTATGTGTGTGATTATGAGTGTACATGTGCATATGTATGCACACATTATATGTGTGTATGCATGCATCTGTGGGTATGAGTATGTGTACACATATGAGTGTGTGCGTGTGTGTGTATTGTGAGCTGGCAGCACTGCTCCGCTGTTTAGCGTGGCCTCCACGCCCTTGTAAGTTGAAGTAATGACGCCCTTTTGCAGCGCTTGATGAAAGGCCAGAGAAATGCAGTTGCTCACTAACGGTCACAAAGCAGAGGTTGAACTTGGGCTCAGACTGTCTGTCCCATCTCCAAGCTCCCAAGAAACTGGACACAAGATAAAGAGCATGTGCCTGGGGCTACTTTTAGAAGATTTGGGGGCCGTCGGTGCAGCTCAGTTAGTAGAATGCCTGCCCAGCGTGCATGAGACCCTAAATTCGGTTTCTAGCACCTGCTAAACCCAGTGTGGTGGCACATGTCTGCAATCCCAGGTCTTGGGAGCTTAAAGGCAGGAGGATCAGAAGCTCGTGGTTATCATTCCTCTGCATATCAAATCAGAGTGAGACCTGGGCTCCACGAGACACTGTGTCAAGGAATAGGAGGAGATGAAGAGGAGGAAGAGAAAAGAAAATCTAGGCAAGGGGTGATTTGTCCTCTCTCCCCTTTCACCCCTGTCACCACTCCAAAGATTGTGTCCCTCTAGTGACTGATGGAAATCCAAGACTTTTTGTTTTGTTTTGTTTTGTTTTTGGAGACAGGGTTTCTCTGTAGCTTTGGAGCCTGTCCTGGAACTAGCTCTTGTAGACCAGGTTGGCCTCGAACTCAAGGAGATTCACCTGCCTCTGCCTCCTGAATGCTGGGGATTAAAGGCATGAGCCAGCACCACCAACAAAATCCAAAACTCTTAACAGCTTCTAACCCTCGTTACTTCCAAATAGGAGCGAGGATGTTTTGTTGTTGTTGTTATTTATTTATTTCTTTTTATGTAGAGTGAGCAGGAACCAGCTGTTCGGCACAGCTAGGGCCACCCTCCCCTACCCAACTGTCAACAGATGGTTAGCTGTTCTGTTGACAACCCAAACATGTCTCTGGTCTTGGCAGCTAGCTGGCACTGGTGTCATTACTGGCCTCACATGTCCACACCCCACTGGGAGCACCAGGAAGCTAAGACACGGATATCAGGGGTTCCTGTGCTAAGGGTAAGTTCCTCCCAAATGCGCTAGCCCTACCTGCCAGTCTCCCCACCCACGAGATCCTTCTCCTCTGTCTTAGATGCCTGAGGAGCAGAGGCAGCTGTCCTGTCAGAGCAGGGTCTGAAGCCAGAGCAGACCTGCCGTTCAACTCCTTCCTTGACCAGAGCCTCGGCCACTTCTGTCCTATGGGCCTTGCGGCATGGGTCTGCCTGCCTTCCATTTATCCAAGTCTGCCAGGCCTAAACATCACCCAGGAGGCACTTTGTGAATGGATTCCTTACTCTGGCCTTCAGGCTAGCTGTGCAGGAGCCGAGGGGAAAGAATTTCTGGTCCTCAGAACTCCACATCAGAATCATTTAATTGATATATTATATTATATCATATTATATTATTAAATAAGGTTTATTTGGGGTCAGAGAGATGGTTCAGCAGTTAAGAGCATTTGTTCGTGCAGAGGACCCTGGTTCGACTCCCAGTCCCCACATGGATAATTCACAGTCATCCATAGCCCATGTCCAGGGGATCCAACACCCTCTTCCGGCTTCCATGAGCACAAAGTATTCACATGGTACACATGGATACACGCAGACAAAACACATACAAAATCAAAAAATGAATAAATCTAATAAAAATGTAAAAGTTTTATTTTATTTTTAATGTCTGCATGTGGGTGCATAAATGTGGTGCCCATAGAGGTCAGAAGTGGGTGCTGCATCCCCTGGAGCTGAAGTAATAGGTGGTGATGAGCTGCCTACTGTGGGTGCTGGGAACTAAACTTGGGTCCTCTGCAGAAGCAATAGGCTGAGCCATCTCTCCAGCTTCCCAGGTAAGAAACATGGGGAGCACCTGTGTTTGTGAAAATGCTCCCAGGAGGAAGATGCCCCAAATTCAAGAGACTGGACCAGCATCCTTTCTGGAGTTCTTGGCTTTTGAAAAACATACACTTTATTATTCTGTGTGTATAAATGTTTGCCCCCCTGTATATCTGTGTGCCACATGCATGTCTGATGCTCCTCGAGGGAGCCAGATGCCCTGGAGCTGGAGTTACAAAGGGTTGTAAGACACCACGTGGCTGGGAACTGAACCCTGGTCCTCTGGAAGGGCAGCCAGTGCTCTTAACTGCTGAGCCATTTCCCAGCCCTTGGGGTTCTTGTTTTCTGGCAGTCTCATTCCTGTGTGCTCTGCACTCGGATCTCCCTCACTCCACCCCATGGTCCCCTCACTGTCACTCAATGATTCCCTTCCTCCTAACTCACCCCCACCCCCCGCCGTTCCGAACATCCCTCTTTTTCCCCAGGTCCCAGGTAGACAGACAAAGACGCTCTGTGCTGGTGTTTGCAAGGTCGTGTCCTACGCAGGAGACCGCACCCCACCCCGTGCCTCCCTCCCTATCCTTCCACCCCCTCTCCCATGATGTTCCCTGGACTTTGGAGAGGCCATTTAGGGTCATTGAATAACGACCTCCAACTTCCTAGGAAGCCGAGACTGGTCTTGAACTCCTGGTTCTCCTGGGGTGACGGGCACATGCCACCACACCCAGTGATGACCTGGATCATCTCTGAAGCTCCTCCTATTCCTGTGATCTGACAGAAGCGTGCCTGGTGTCAGAGAATGACCTCGGTGACCTTTTGAGGTCCCGCCTGGCCACTGAAGCCAGAGGACTCAGTATTTGTGTAGATGACTCCTCAGGGATGTGGGGAAAAGGAGGGGACTGGTGGGCGGGTGTGGGGGTAGAGGGAGCTGACACCCAGCAGCAGTGACTCAGGCCCTCAGCACCGTGACGGTGACAGCGTGTCTGCTTTTAGCTGTTGGCTCTTGTTTCCCTGGCAGGCTGCTCTGGGGGGGCCCCCATATGACCCCTCAGTCCCGGTGACCCCCTGAATGAAGCCCTGCCAGCCTCTCTTCAGCAAGGATAGCCAACACGGAGGACCGTGGTTCAGTTCTAAGACCCCACATGAGTAATTCCCAATCATCCATAACTCCAGTTCCAGGGGATGTCAGGGGGTGATAGATCCTTGTAGCTCCAGCTATCACTCTGACCCCCAGTTCTGCCCTGCCCTGTCCTGACTGTATTACCAGGGATGCAGCTCCAGTCTTGGCTCTGTGAAGCCAGAGACAAGAGGCACGGTCCTCATCTTCAGGAACTCCTGGGTGAGTGAGGGGGGGAGAGGAGATTCTGCCCCAGAGGCAGGGATGAGGGGTACCAAGAGAAGGGTCAGAACTCACAAAGACTATCTCACACTGCAGGTGCTGGGGACTCTGGACAGAAAGAGCCCTGTGAAGTCCTGAGCAACTAGAAGCTTCCATGGGAGAGAGGAATGGGGTGATTGATTATATGGGAAGAAAGGTCAAGACTTGTGTTCCAGAACTGCTTGATGGGTTGATGGAACACCTGCCTCCGGAAAGTGCCTCCCCTGGCTTCTGTTCCCCTGCCCAGTGTCATGCAGTCTGGGGTTCTACTCAGTGAAAAGAAAGGGGCCTTCTTGGACACAAGGGTCAGGCACATCTGGGGTGGAATCCCAGCCATCCTAACGTGCTCAGACCCAGCCCTTCCCTTCCTGGGAGGCTCATTTTCCTGGTCTAGAGGCTTTGCTGGGAAGGGGCAGCAGTGCCCAAAGACACCCTGGGAGCCACCAGCATTCTCTTTGCCTGGATATGATCTCCTATGACCATGATCCCAGGCAGACAACTCCTCTGAGTCCGAGATGGAGCAGACTCTTGCCAACAACCTAGACTCCTAGATCTTTAAGGATAATTGTCAAACTATCTGCCCCTTCCCTGAAGCTGGGACCAACCCCCTAGCCCCACCTCCAGCTGCCTGCTTTCTTCTATTCTGCTGCTAAAGGTTCTGAGAGCAGGGATGTGGGGAACGACGACATAGAATCGGGGTCCCTGTGGGAGTTGACAGGGGTCATCTATTCCCCTCCAATTCCCCTCCCTGGGCTGTCTCAACCTTTCTGAAGAGATAGCTGATTCTGGAGCTGCTGGTATCCCACAAACAGTCCAGCAAGGTTCTTGCACGCGCCCGCTCCTCAGAAGTCAGATAACGGAGCCACAGGCCCTGAGAATCAGTCTAAGAGGAGAGTCAGGTCCCTGGCTAGGGAGGGAAACAGCAAACCACAAAGTCCTGGGGCAGGCACAGGGAAGGACCCACCCCCTGCCCTGGCCACTACAGAGGCCCTTGGGGCTGGAGCTCCGGTCTTGGAGTGCCAGGCGATGAGCTCAGCCCTCCAAGCCGGCCCTTGTGTGTCAGGCTGTCAGCAGGGCCATTTCTCCCAAGAAGATTTCCAGGCCCCTCTGGGCCATGAAGAGGCCTAAATTTAGCCAGCAGACAAGGGGCTGGCCTTGAGCCCAGGGACGGCCGGGCCTTATAAAGCGCTGGCAATCTGGGCCCCGGCATGCTTCCCTGGAAGCTTGCACCCACACGCTTCTCCAGCCCAGCCCCTGCCTAGACAGGGTCCCTGCTGCCTGTGGATGAGCCACCGGACCTCCTCCGCCTTCAGAGCGGAGAGAAGCTTCCATTCTTCCTCCACCTCCTCCTCCTCCTCTTCTTCGGCCTCCCGAGCCCTCCCAACCCAGGACCCACCCATGGAGAAGGCTTTGAGCATGTTTTCTGAGGATTTTGGCAGTTTCATGCGGCCCCACTCGGAGACCCTGGCCTTCCCAGGCAAGTGCGGGAAGGGGAGAGACACAGGTGGGAAGGTCTGCTCCATGGCATCACTGAGTGGGTTATAGCCACTCATCTGCCAGGAATAGGTGCTTGCTGCATGGGTTCCAGCCACATGTGGCTGCCATGGCAGACCTGGCCACCAAGACAGATCTGTCTGTGACACAGGTGGGCTTCCTGGAGACAATGGTGAGATACGAATGCAGTAGTCTCACATGGCCCATGTCCTGATGGGAACCCTGGAGGGCTGGCTGGGGCTGAGGGGTGGCTGGCCCCTCAGAGCTTCTAGGTCTGGATGGAATTGCTAAAGGAGGGACTTGCATGCATAGATTACATGTTGGATAGGGTGAGGCTCACCCCTCCCAGCCCTCCCACCCCCGATAAGGTGAGCTGCAAGAGTGAGGAGAGGAGCTATTGTCTGGGAGAGCCACTCATTGCCCCAAGAGAAGAGTGGAGACCCAGGTTTGGGGTTCAGGGCTTGCTGGGTGCCCAGCTTATAGCAGCTCTGCCCACAGCCCGTCCCGGGGGCCAAGGCAACATCAAGACCCTTGGGGATGCCTATGAGTTTACCGTGGACATGAGAGACTTTTCCCCTGAAGACATTATTGTCACCACCTCCAACAACCACATCGAGGTGCGAGCGGAGAAGGTGAGTCTGGACCCTGCTCCACCCCAGAGTTCCCACCTTCCCCTGGACTCTGCCTAGTCTAGCTGCTTCTGTGTCCCCTACTGGCACCTGCCTTTGGAGACCTCATGCCCTGGCCCATGTTCCTTCCCTGTCTGTACTTCCCCTGGGGCAAACTGCAGTCTGTTCCCAGTGGGCTCATCAGTCAGGGACCTGCATGTCTCTCTCCAACCTAAGGTTCACAGAACCTATCTTCAGAAGCCCATGTCGTGGCACCTGGGAGCCTCCAGAGATGAGAGAGGGATCTTGGGATGTGGGCAGAAGGGAGCCGGAGTGGTTGAGACATGATTGGGTGAGGGCGACCGTGGTGGAAAGCTCCTTGGCAGAAGGGAGAGGAAGGTGGCAGTGACCGAGCCCACCTGGGCAGCCACTCACTCCACACCTTCACCCCTCTTTCATCCCAGAGCCAGAAGTGTGGGTCCTGTTTTGGTACCCCCACACTGGGCCCGAGGCTGAAAGGGAGCCATGAAGCTCAGAGCCACACCCACCCTGGACCCCACTTACTTTACCCGGAGTCTCAGTGGCTAGCTCATCGGAGAAGGCACGGCCAGCACAGATAGTGGCTGCCCCAGTCCCTAGGGCCATGCTGATTCTTAGAGGATATTTGCCAAGGCCTCCTTGACCACCCCCAAGTCTGGCTAGCTCCCCTAATTCAGGCTGGACACTAGGAAGCCCTGCCAGAGGTTCGAGGACTGCGGGCCACTGGCGGCACGTGCCAGCCCCACGTCCCAGGGTGACTCAGCCAGCCGACGCTGCTGGACACTATGTGCTAGCTGGGCTGCGGGGGAGGGTGGTGGCCCTGGTGGTGGTCACTCAGGGTGTCTAGGGATCCAGAGGGCACAGTTGTGTCATCTCAACCCCCCATGGCTCAAGAGTCCCAGTCTTCCAGCTACTTCTATGGAAGCTCAGCCCTTACGGAGCCCCACCTAACCCTATTCTATATTCAGTTCCCCCCCCCCCCGGGACCTCTGGGCCCCTCTGCAGAGCCCTTGGCAGTGGTGTAACTAGGGTCAGAGAGCAAAGAGGAGGCTCTGGCTTGATTTGGGCATGACCAGGACCCAGGATGGGACAAGGGCTGGGATGGTCACTCCTGACCTGTCACCCCTCCCCCAGCTGGCGGCTGATGGCACAGTCGTGAACACCTTCGCTCACAAATGCCAACTACCAGAGGATGTGGACCCTACATCAGTGACCTCGGCCCTCCGAGAGGATGGCAGCCTCACCATCCGGGCACGGCGTCACCCACGCACGGAGCACGTCCAGCAGACCTTCCGGACAGAGATAAAGATCTGAGGGTCTCCCCACCCTTGCCCTCCCCCCATCTCCTCCTCAACCGGCCTGCTGCTGAGGTCATCCTGACCCCTGACAACGGCCCCCAGAACATCTCAGCCTAGGCTCCAGTCACCCCACACACTCTTAGGCCCCAGGTGGGTCACTCCCTCCCCTCCAGACTAGGGCCCTCCTCTCCACCTGGGGCAACCCCACGACCCTCATCCAGATAGGACCTCCCTATCTTAGTTCACAAATAGAGGTGTTGAAGTATGGACTTGGGGAGAAAGATGGGGACCGAGCCTCCAAGCAAATGACCAGAGCACAGAGAGACATCGATGGCATCTCTGCGGGGCAGGGGACCAGGGACCCTCCTGGCAAGTGGAATATAAGAGTTGGCCGCAAGCAGTGCTGCTGGCCTAGGCGGACTGCCTCTGACAAGCCAGAGAGATAGCCATGACAGCCACCTCCCCAGGGCTGCAACTCTCCAAGCCTCAGACCCAGGGCTACCTGTCACTCTGGGCCTCTGTCAGCTACTTGTGCCAGGCAAGGCCACCTGCACCCAAGTGGGCCTCCTATCTCCAGCTGCTGGTGCCTTAGGCCAGACTGAGTCTTCTCCTTCTTAGTAGAGACCTAGGATCCTGGGCAGCTTCCCCTGCAGAGAAGGGCCCCTGGGGACGTGAGAGCAAGAGCTCCCCGGGATTTGCTAATCCACCAATCTACCCACACATACCCTGAAACATTCACTCCCTTTGGTTCAAGCCCAGTTCGAACCATCCTAAATCAGATTTAGCATCTCTATTTTCATCAATGGGGACGTAGCATCTCTGAGCCTCTGAGCCATTTGGATGCTCGGTTTTGCCGCTGAAGGTTGGCTCTGAACCCAGCACTGCCTCAACTGCCCTCAGCCTCTCACCTCTGTGCCCTGGGGAGCGTCCCCCTGACTCCACAGGCCCTCCTTCACATGTCCACTGCACAGGGTGGTCACAGGAAGAGCCCCAACCCAGATCCCTTCTGCCCTCCAAGTCCAGGACAAAGACCCTTGTGTGTGGGTGTGGGATGGTGGGGTGGGGTGACCAGGGCTCTGACCCTGGCTCTGTCTCAGGCTCCCACAGTAGAAGCAGGTGTGTGAGAGGGGGGAGCTCTCAGTTAGCTGGGGTCCTTGGGGCCTCTGACTCCTAGCTGGGGACAGGGAGGGTGGGGGTTCACGGGAATCTGGTCTCTACAACCTATACACAATAAAAGGACAGTATGAGAGACATGTGGAGACCCCACCTGGAGTTCTACCTGAGAGAGGAGACTGAGTGGGCGGGGAGGACATAGGGACTGGGGAGAGAAGCTTAAGGCTGGAAATGTCTCCCCAAACCTGCCTGCAGAAATCCAGCGTTATTCTACAGAAAGGCTTACAGCACCCTGTCTCCCTGCTGCCTGCCTTTCCCTTTGTATTCATTCTGTAGTTCAAGAGGAATGTCTGAGCTGGACTGTGTACCAGCGCTGCATTCGACGCTGTCCCAAGTCAAGGGCCACAACGCCCCTTCTCGAAGTCCCTCCCCTCGATGGGGCCTCTGAGTCCCAGAGAAGCTAAGTGATAGGCCTAAGGTCACACAGCTCCGAAGATACAACCAACTGGGGTAGGGTCAACCGCAGGGAGAGGTGCTGGATGGCTGTAAGCCTGGAGTGTTCTGGGTGCAGGTGGGCGGGGTGGGGTGGGGTGGGGGAGGAGTGGAGTGGGAATGGGGGAAGGGTCTCCTCGCTCCTACTGAAATCAGAGTAGCCAACTCTGCTCCCCAGAGCAGCTCCGCTGGCGACCGCGGTCGGAGCAGGGAGGGGAGGTGGGGGTGCAGTATTTCCAGCCTCGTGAGTCACGAATTCCGCTGGGTTATTTGCAGCCCCAACACTCATCAGCGCGGGGCTGGGGCGTGGGGCGGGACTGATAGCCTTCCCCAGTCGCCCCCGACCCGAGGTCAGGTTCACCTTGGCGAGAAGACCACAGCAGCCAGCCGGAAAACCAGCACTGGAAGGGCGACTGTCCTCAGCGGTGGGTGGGGGTGGGCTGGGGTGGGTGCC
Organism: Microtus pennsylvanicus; assembly: GCF_037038515.1. Classification (NCBI taxonomy): domain Eukaryota; kingdom Metazoa; phylum Chordata; class Mammalia; order Rodentia; family Cricetidae; genus Microtus; species Microtus pennsylvanicus. Next base: position 72,670,237 of record NC_134591.1, read on the forward strand.
TGCCTCCCCCTCACACGTCGCAGTCCCTGCCCAGGCAGCTTCCTGCCGCTGGAAACCAGGTCCTTCTGGTCTAAGGGAGCCCAGGGCTGAGCCAAGGTGACCCCGCTGACCGGGAGGGCGGGCATGTGGGGGCGGCCATCCAAGAATCTCTCTTCTCAGCTCCGCCTGCTGGGGCACCACGCTGGCCCACCCTTTCTAGACTAAATATAAGCCTGGCTGCAGGCCCAGCAACCTGCCCCCACTGGTGGAGCTTAATCCAGCGAGCCCCATCCATTGAGTCCCCAGTATGTGCGAAGCACCCCAAAAATCCTATGAGCAGGATGCTATTGTCGTCTGGCACAGATGGATGTGGAGGTTCGGAGAGGTCAAGCAAACATCTCTGGGATTTGAATCTTTGCCTGAGGCTCAGGATAACTCTCCACTGGGTCAGCCCAGACCAGCATGCTCCTTCTCCCCCAGACATGGAAGCCCCTCCTTCTGCTGAAGGAGAGTCTGTGAAGAGAGGAGGATTCCTACATCTTGTTACTTCAGGAAAACGCCTGTGTATCAACCATGAGAGGATGAAAAGATGTAGCCCTCAGAGACCAGAGGCCTCCTGAGAAGCCAAGCCAGGTGCTGCCCCAGGTATCAGGGAATGAGGTCTCCACAAGGCTTCTGGTTTCAAAGGCTCCTTCCTTCCACAGCCACAGACCCGAGAGTTTAGTCTCAAAAGCAGGGTCCTGACTGGGTGTTACTTGATTCTGGAGTCTGGAGGTTTATGTCTGAAATTCTAGAGCTCTGGGACCCATTGCAGGTGGATCAAAAGTTCAAGGTATCCTTGGCTACACAGTTTGAGGCTAGCCTTGGGCTGCATTAAGGCCAGTCTAAAACAAAACAAAGAAAAATTACAGAGTCCCAAGCCTGAGGTGTGTGCGTCTCCTTCAAGACTGACTTCAGCGGTGTTTCGACCATGCAAACAGCACGTGCCCGGTGCTGGGAAGTCGGCCCATCCATTGGCGTGGCCAGGCTAAGCCTCGCGGATTCAGTCCAAATCCTTCATACGATGGTGAGCTCCAGACTCAGAGAGGTCTGGGACCTCACCCAGAGTGACACAGCAAGAGCATTTGCGTAGTTCAGTAATAAATGTGGGATCCTTGAACTCCCGCTGTAGTCCAGCTCTCTTCTCCCAGACCAGTGCCCCTTGTGAGCTCTCTACTTCCCAGTCTGTCCCTCTCGATCCCAGACCTAGCACAGAAGCGATCAAAGGAGCTACAGCAAGGAGTGGAGGGACCCTTGTGGGCCCTGGAGGCAGATCACCTAAGGGCCAAATCTTGGCTCTACTGTCTCTGAGCAATGTGTCATTGTGGAAGTAGCTTAACCTCTCTGTGCTAGGGTAACCACACCCAGCAGGACTTGTACTTGGGCCGGTCCTTTGCTCCAGGGAAAAGCCACTGGGGGTGGAGCTTAACCCCCATTCCCACCCTACCGCCCCTCCGAGAAGATACCTTCCCAGCCCTAGGGTGGAGGTAGGAAGCCCCTGGACACCTTAGTTCTCTCAATCACGAACAGAAAGCAGGTCCTTGCCTGGGGCCGAAAGTGTGCAAGAACGGGTCTCTCCCCTCCAACAGCTAAAGAAACTGAAGGGCAGGAAAGGTTTGGAAACCAAGGAAAGCCAGAGTTTACACACAGAGGGCAATTTTACTAGAAGAAAAACCCCAGGGCAGGCAGCTGCGGATCTCAGTAGGAGGAGAACGGGGAGCAGCAAAACAAAACAAAACAAAACCCTGGCGGCAGATCACCTAAGCTATCTGGAGGTCAGCCACCTCAGCATGTGGAAAGGGGGACTCTAAAGCAGTGGTTCTCAACCTTCCTAACGACTGGGACCCTTCAATACGGTTCCTCATATTGTGGTGACCCCCAACCATGACATTTCTGTTGCTACTTTGTAACTCTAACTTTGCTACTGTTATGAATCTTAATGCAAATGTCTGTGTTTTCTGATAGTGTTAGGCAACACCTGTGAAAGGGTTGTTTGACCCCCAGGGGGTTGCGACCCACAGGTTAAGAACCGCTGCTCTAGAGACAGACTGAGGAAGCCCTGTGTACCCAGAACAAGTGTACTTCTGCTCTGTGCAGCATCTGAAGGGGAGGGAGAGAAAAACACAAGAAGCTAAAACTGGACCTTGCTGAGTCAAGTTTCAGGCAATCTCATGGTGGTCATAGGGGCTGTGCTAGAGTCAGGAATGCTAAGGACAAGGACATCCTCTCATTGAAGGGATAAATATTCTGCCTGTCTGTTTAGCGTGGCTTAATGTGAGACCAGCTTCCTAGGAGCACTGGTTAGTTTTATCAACTTGCCACAAGCTAGAATCATTTTAGAAAAGGGAACTTCATTGACTTGTACCCAAGTGTGCGGTGCATTTTCTTAATTGATTATTGATATGGGAGGGCCCAGCTAACTGTTGACACAGCCAACCTTGGGCTGGTGATTCTGGGTGCTATAAGAAAGTAGTCTTGCCGGGCGGTGGTGGTGCACGCCTTTAATCCCAGCACTCGGGAGGCAGAGGCAGGCAGATTTCTGTGAGTTTTGGGCCAGCCTGGTCTACAAGAGCTAGTTCCAGGGCAGGCTCCAAAGCCACAAAGAAACCCTATCTTGAAAAACCAAAAAAAAAAAAAAGCAGTCTGACAAGAACTTTAAATCTTTGAAGGAAGAAATTGAAGAAGACATCAGAAAGTGGAAAGATCTCCTATGCTCTTGGGTAGGTAGAAGTAATGTAGTAAGAATGGCAATCTTACCAAAAGCAATCTACAGATTCAATGCAATGCCCATCAAAATCCCAGCAAAATTCTTCACAGACCTTGAAAGAATGGTACTCAATTTCATATGGAAAAGCAAAAGACCCAGGGTAGCCAAAACAATCCTGTACAATTAAAGAAGTTCTGGAGACATCACAATCCCTAACTTTAAACTCTATTATAAAGCTATAGTAGTGAAAACAGCCTGGTATTGGCATAAAAACAGACGAGGACCAATGGAACCAAATAGAAGACCCGGCTATTAATCCGTGTGCTTTCAAACACCTGATTTTGACAAAGAAGCAAAAAATAACAAATGTAAAAAAGAAAGCATATTTAACAGATGGTGCTGGCATAACTGGATATCAACATGTAGAAGAATGAAAATAGACCCATACCTATCACTGCACACAAAACTCAAGTCCAAATCGATCAAAGACTTCAACATAAAGCCAGCCACACTGAACCTCATAGAAGAGAAAGTGGAAAGTACACTTGAACACATTGGCACAGGAGACCACTTACTAAATATAACCCTAGTTGCACAGACACTGAGAGAAACAATTAATAAATGGGACCTCCTGAAACTGAAAAGCTTCTGTAAAGCAAAGGACACAGTCAACAAGACAAAATGACAGCCTACAGAATGGGAAAAGATCTTCACTAACCCCACATCAGACAGAGGTCTGATCTCCAAATTATACTAAGAATTCAAGAAATTGGTCATCAAAAGAACAAATTACCCAATTTAAAAAAATGGAGTACAGACCTAAACAGAGAACTCTAAACAGAGGAATATAAAATGGCTGAAAGACATTTAAGGAAATGTTCAACATCCTTAGTCATCAGAGAAAAGCTGCTGTATCATGCTCAGTAAGAATCTCTGGGGTGCCCTTCTGAAAGAGGACCCGGTCCCACTTAACCAGGGGCTGTGAAATAATCTTTTTGTACACTGTGAAGATGTGTCACTTGGATTGGCTTAATAAAAAGCTGAACATCCAATAACTAGCAGGATTCTTGGGGCAGAGAGAACACTGGGAAGAAGTCAGAGTCACCAGCCAGGCTCAGGAGAAGCAGATCATGTAGGAGATGAGGTAACAAGCCCCATGTAAATGAATAGAGATGGCTCAGTTTAAGTTGTAAGAGCTAGTTAGTAATAAGCCTAAGCTACCAGTGAGCTATTAATATTTCATGATTAATAAGAAGTCTCAAATGTGGTTATTTGGGAGCTGGCTGATGGGATAGAAAAAAAATCTGCCTATACCCAGGAACTATCCTGAGACCACAGATGTCTTAAGAGCTCCATGGGCTGTGTTTGCTGAACTGAAGCCTCTATCCCTGAGGATGGTGGGCACAGTTCAAGGAGTAGGCACCTGAGCAACCTGGCTGCAGCTGCATAGGTGGAGATTAGGAACGGCGTTTGTGGGAGTCTGGGGCTTATGGGTTAGGGTCTTCTGGAATGCCTCCCTGGAGAACTCCAGCACACTACCAACTCCCCAAGAGCCAGAAGGGGAAGGGAAGGGCTACAAATTGACTTCCTCTGCTCCTGCCGCTTCTCTCTCCTTCCTCCTTCTCCCTTCTTTTTTTCCTCCTCCCTTCCTTCTTCCTTCTGTTCTCCCATCCTCCTTACTAAGTAGTGATCATGAGCTGGGCGATGGTGGCGCACGCCTTTAATCCCAGCACTCGGGAGGCAGAGGCAGGCGGATCTCTGTGAGTTCGAGGCTGGCCTGGTCTACAAGAGCTAGTGCCAGGACAGGCTCCAAGGCTACAGAGAAACCCTGTCTCGAAAAACTAAAAAAAAAAAAAAAAAAAATCATGTCTATGCAGACTGAATTGGCGGGCCCCGCTGTGGTGTGCCACCCATACAGCTGCTAGCCAGTAGCTACAAAGACAGCTGCCTGTACTGAGTGCAAGAACAGTGTGGGAACCCCGAACCTTCTCCAAGTCACCATGCTTGGCATAAACAGCCATTATCCCGCACCCAGGTGGTAGAAGATTATAGCTTTACTTTAAGAAACGGATCCAGCTGGTGATAGGGCGACACCTGCTGGTGAACAGGAGCTGTGCAGCTCACAGGCACATCGGGAAGAGGGCAGAAGGTCCTCGCCCAGTGGACATGAGCCTTTTATATAACACTGTCACTCCGTGCCTAGTCCAAACTGTCTCTCTCCCTGGTCTGAGTTAATGTCCATCCCCTAGGCTTCCTGCCTGCCTGCCCATGGTTCTGTAGTCAGGAGGGGAGGAGTCTGTAGTTCTTCTCTTCCTTTTCTTTTCTTTGTTTGTGTTTTTTTTTGTTTTTAATACAGAGTTTCTCTGTGTAACCCTGGCTGTCTGGAACTCACTCTGTACACACAGCTGGCCTCAAACTCAGAGATCTGCCTGCCTCTGGCTCCCAAGTACTGGGGTCAAGAGCGGTGTCACCATGGCCCGACTTATCCTTTTCTTAGTTTTTAAAGTTTTTTGGTTCATGTGCACATGTATTTATCTATGTAAAGGTGTGCCCGTGGGAAGCCAGGAAAGCTGAAGTCCAAACTCAGGTCCTCTCCAAGGTAGTCTATGCTCTAACTACTGAGCCATCGCTCTCGCTGGCCCCCACCCTTTTCTGAGAAGGATTTCATTCAGTCCCGGCTGGCCTCAAACAATTACTTTGAACTTCTGGCCTGCCTGCCACCACCCTCCAAGTCCTGGGATTACAGATGTGCATCTCCGTGCTTGGTTTACGAGGTGCTGGGACTCAAATCCAGTGTTCCAGATGTGCTAGGCAAGTCTCTGCCTTAGCCTAGGCCATTATTGTTTTGGCTTTAAGACAGTCTTTCTAGGTGATCCAGGCTAGCCTACAACTCTCAGTCTCTTGTGTGTCGGAATGACAGGTGGGGTGTGACATCCCATCCATCTTAGGGATTCTTTCTTTAATAAAAAAGATTGTTTATTTGTTGGTTGTATACAGTGTTCTGTCTGCATGTATCCCTGCCCACCAGAAGAGGGCACCAGATCTTACTACAGATGGTTGTGAGCCACCATGTGGTTGCTGGGAATTGAACTCAGGACCTCTGGAAGAGCAGCCACCCCTTTCTTTTTTTCTTAACAGGGTCACCCTTGCCCATCTCAAATTCCCTCTGTTGAGATGACTTTGAACCTGGTGGTCCTGCTTCCTTCTCCCAAGTGCTGGGGTGACAGGCCTATGTCTCCATGCCTGTCATGATGCTCCATTGCATTTCTGTACACTGCTCCCTCTGCTCACCTGAGACAGACTCTCCTGTAGCCCAGGCTGGCCTCAGATTCACTCCATACCTAACAATGACCTTGCCCTTCCAACCCTGCTGTCACTTTATGGGTACGAAGATTACAGCTGTGTGCCACCGTGCCTGGTTTATTTGGTATTGGGGATTAAATTCAGTGCTTGGCTCATACGGGGTAAGCAGTTACCAACCGAGCTGCCTCTAGCCCCATCTCCCTCCTTTGAAGATGGAGTTTCCCAGAGCCTATCCTCCCCCCCCCCCCACCTCCACTGCTCCACAGCCTTCCAGGCACCTCCCGGACTACACTTGAGCCAAGCTGACAGCAACTGGCCTGACCATCACACAGGGACACTGCCACTCAGGAGCCCTCCCTGGCTTGCTCTAGGATGAGGTATCTGTGATGGGTGGGTGAGTTTCCATAAGGAGAAAAAATTCCTTAGGGCTGGCCCTTTCTGTTTTTCAGCTCACACTGAGTCCCTGTGTTATCTTTCAGGCATCTGAACTGGCCTGACCTTGGGGTCTTGACAGGATTCATCCTCAGCTGCAGCCACTAAGAGCATCGCCTGCCCGTATTCACTATGTTCCCTTTTAAAAGGGCCCTGCCCACTTCCCATTCCTTCCTCTTTCTCTCTCTCTCTCCAAGCCCTGCACCAGGAAAGACACTTCTGTATCGTGTCACAGATCTGCTCAGCAATGCTCAAAACATTTATTTATTTGGTCACTTGCTCAACCCTCTCCCTTCCCTAGCGGCAGGAAGGCCGTGACGTCATCGGCAGCACCCTGTAGGGGAGGTAGAAGGTGCTTCGTTGGTACCATGCCTGGCCTTAGCTGAGAGCCTGGCAGAGGATGGGGAAGAGGACAGAGACGTGACTGGCTCTTACATCCTTCAACCCATCCAGGATGCCTTCCCGGGCTCAGACTCCAAAGACTACTGCATTCCCAGGCTCTCCCCCACCCCCACAGATCTGGCCAAACTACTCAGCCTGCCCACAGACACAGGAAGAGAGCGCTTGGAGTGAGCATTTAACTGTGTCCCAAGCTGCGTGCCTTTCAGTAGCTCCAGGCTTCAAGAAGCTCCTTTGGGCTTGAGGATCGTCCTGGGGCCTCGGCGGACTGGCAGGGAGGGAAGCTGGAGCCGGGAGTCCTCTGTCTGATGACAAGGTATCCTTGGTCCCGGCAAGAGGCCTGCAACTGAGCGGAAAGTCTTGAGTCCCACGTAGCGTGTTTTCTCCACAGAACATAACAAAAGTCTTCATGGGCGGAGTGACACGTCCCTGGCTGGGTCTTGATGCTTGGTGTGGCACTGGGGGTGCCGCCAGGGAGACTTGCCTTCCAGTGGCACAGTCAATAACGACAGTGAGGTGAGCTGTGGGGACAGCCTTTTGGGGGCCCGCCGGCTGCATAGCTAAAAGGAAGGGAGAGGCCAGAAGTTTGGGTTAGCATAGTCAACTAAGTTGATTGCCTTGTTGATTTTGTGTGTAGACACACATGAGCCGTGTTCTGCATGTGGAGGTCAGAGGACAACTCATGGAGTCTGCTCTTTGTTCTACAGCGTGGGTCTACTAGGGAATTGGACGCAGGTCAGACTTGGCAGCAAGTGCCTTTACCCACTCGGTACTCTCGCTGGCCCAATACCTAAGTTTAAACTGTGTTTTCCCTGTCTCACCTGTTTGTGGGAACCTCATGCCTAGCCCCTGGGCGTATCTTGCTCACATGGCCCAGGGAGTATCTTTATACAGCATTTGCAGGGGTGGGCTGGGGAGACGACCTGAGTGGTCATACACTTTCTGCACAAGCATGAGCCTAGACTCATGTCACATACAGAGAGAGAGAGAGAGAGAGAGAGAGAGAGAGAGAGAGAGAGAAGAAGAAGAAGAAGAAGAAGAAGAAGAAGAAGAAGAAGAAGAAGAAGAAGAAGAAGAAGAAGAAGAAAAGAAAGAAAGAAAGAAAGAAAGAAAGAAAGAAAGAAAGAAAGAAAGAGAGTCTGTGTAACCCTGGCTGTCCTGGGACTTGTTCTGTAGACCAGCCTGGCCTCAGACTCTCAGAGATCCACCTGCCTCTGCCTCCCAGGTGCTGGGACTAAAGGTGTGCACCATCACGGTGCACAAAACCACTCCCCCTCAACACACAGACACAACTAAGTTAGGGAGACGGCTCAGAAGGCGAAATCGCTTACTGTGGCCTGACAACCCATGTGATCTCATCTGACAGTAGAATAAGACCAACTCCGAAGCTGCTCTCGGACACCCTGCAAATAGTACCCCAGCTCTCTTCCCTACCTGGTGGGCCTACCTATCTTGGCCCGGTCCAGAGGACACGTATGCTCTGTTTATTGGTTGGTACAGGGCTGTGTGAAGTCCACACACCCCCAGTCATCAGCCCCACGCCTGCCACTCCTCCTCAGCTGGCCTTTTCCCTGGTGCTGAGAAGCCCTGTGCCACATCTTACCATAGCTCATCTCCAGGCTAGACTCCTTGAGGCTGGCTCCCCGGTCCTGGGGCTCTGTTGAGGAAGCTCTGCTGCCACAGTCTGAGACTGTCCTTGGATGCGTCTTCCCTCCACCCTGCGACCAAACCTTTCAGAGTCACGAGGGAGCCTCAGAATTGGCTCTAGGGGACTTGGTTGATCTGAAAGTTTGTGTCAACAAATTGCTGGGTGTGGGGGAGACAGGTTTCTCTATCTTTTTCCAATCTAACTGCTTCCTGACCTGGGATAGTTCTCTAGAAGTTTCCCAGTCAGGCCTCACTCCCCACCCCACCCCACCCCAATTCCAGCCATTAGCTGACCACTTAGGCTTCTTATTTATTATTTTTATTTGGTGGGCAGGGTTTCAATGTGCAGCTAGCTGTCCTTGAACTTCTGATTTTCTGGCCGCAGCCTCCCAGTGGTGGAATGACAGGCGAGGGCCACCATCCCTAGGGCTATGTATGGTACGTCACACAGTCACACAAAAAGCACAGCTTTCATCTTAAAGGGAACAAGGGTTTATTCTGAAGCCATTTTGAGTGACCATGTTCTGTGAACACAGATTTAGGTTACCTTGAATTCCACATTCCAACACAGAAGCAGTGTCATGAAGTTTGTAGAGCTTCAGAGACCAGAAAGTCATAAACTAAGACAAGTTCAAAATACATTGGTGGGGCCGGGCCATGGTGGCGCACACCTTTAATCACGGCACTTGGGAGGTAGAGATAGGTGGATCTCTGAGTTCGAGCCAGACTGGTTTACAAAAGCTAGTTCCAGGACAGGAACCAAAAGCTATAGAGAAACCCTGTCTCAACAAACCAAAAACAAACAAAATAAAACAAAAAAAAAATTGGTAGGTGCATTGTCGGGGGGGTGGGAGGGAAGCTTTTCTGAAGGCTCGAGATGCTATATCTGATGATGCTTATTTTGGATTGGTGGGAGCCAGTGGTCTGCTAAGTCAATAGATTCTAAAAGGGCTTTACCTATCGCCATAGAATGTTAATTCCAACACAGGGGGAAGGCGGGGATGGCTGTTCCAGAGGGCCACAAATGAGCCCCTGATAAGGTGATTAGCCCCTGGGCCCACACATTCCAATCCTGTCACAGTGTTGAAACTCTAACCCACCAGGCTCTGCACACAGAATCTTTCCAGGAGTTTTCACTCACGGGTCCTCCTGTTGGCCAGCTATGACGTTCTGTTCGTTCAGGACTACACAGTCTATTAACTATTACAAGGTCCCTCTTAGGTAGGAAGCACATTCCTAGCTTCTCAGGTAGGTGAGGCTCAGTCGTGGGCAGGACTGCAGTCTTCAGGAGACAGGAATTCCTGATAAAGATCATTAAAGAAGAAACTCCTACGGGGTGGAGGTGGTACATTCCTTTAATCCCAGCACTTGGGAGGAAGAGGCGGGCAGAGATCTAGAGTTTGACGCTAGCCTGGTCTACAGAGCAAGCTCCAGGATAAGAAAGTAAGCCTCTGTGTCAGAAGTGTTTGCTGTTATGAGCTATGTATGAATTGTTTTCTACACCTTCTGTAGCTGGCATGTGACATAGGTTGTTATACTGTGATGCACGATTAATAGAAGCTCAGAGAGAGAAATTGGGGTTCAACCTGAAGGTCAGAAAAGCAAAACAGCCAATCACTGGCTACTACCTCTACCTCAGTCCAAAATGGCGATCCTACCTAAAATAACCAAAATTTACGAGACTGACTATATAGTTCCCCTGTATTTACAGTTGTTTGCATTCTATGAACTATTTTACACACACACATGCACACACACACACGTATATTACTTTTCTATTCTTTTGAGACAGGGTTTCTCTGTGTAGCCCTTGTGTTATTTCTTTATCTAACAGACCAATGTTTATAAGGAAATTTAAATATTTGTCCAGCAGAACCATGTTTACAATCACTATGTAATTTAGCTGGACTATAGGCATCATTCCTTTTTTTTTTTTTTTTTTTTTGTTTTTCGAGACAGGGTTTCTCTGTGGCTTTAGAGCCTGTCCTGGAACTAGCTCTGTAGACCAGGCTGGTCTCGAACTCCCAGAGATCCGCCTGCCTCTGCCTCCCGAGTGCTGGGATTAAAGGCGTGTGCCACCATCGCCCGGCTTAGGCATCATTCTTTCAGCGGATTTTATACACTTAAGGCAAGGACTATCTGAAAAGCAAAGGCTTTGTCTAACAAGAAAATATACTTAATTATAGGTTTTTAAATGTTCATTTAGCAAGAAAAAAATCAGTTCTTAAGGAAATACTGTGATAGAAATTTAAACAATTTTTGTTTTTTGCTTTGTTTTTGTTGTTTTGGTTTTGTTTTTGTTTTTTTTAAATATTTATTTACTTATTATGTATACAATATTCTTTCTGCCTGTATGCCTGAAGGCCAGAAGAGGGCACCAGATCTCATTTCAGATGGTTGTGAGCCACCATGTGGTTGCTGGGAATTGAACTCAGGACTTTTGGAAGGGCAGGCAACGCTCGTAACCACTGAGCCATCTCTCCAGCCCTGGTTTTGGTTTTTTTTGAGACAGGGTTTTTGTGTAACTTTGGAGCCTGACCTGGAGCTCCCTCCATAGACCAGGCTGGCCTTGAACTCACAGAGATCTGCCTATCTCTGCCTCCTGGGTGCTAGGATTAAAGGTGTGTGCCACCGCAACCCGACAAATTTAAACAATTTATTTTTTTTAATTTTTTATTTATTTATTTATTTTTTTGTTTTTTGAGACAGGGTTTCTCTGTGACTTTGGAGCCTGTCCTGGAACTTGCTCTGTAGACCAGGCTGGTCTCGAACTCAAAGAGATCCGCCTGCCTCTGCCTCCCGAATGCTGGGATTAAAGGCGTGCGCCACCATCGCCCGGCAAATTTAAACAATTTTATCTCAGGATACTGAATTAATTAAAAAACATATGTACTTTATATTTTAGTTACAGATATAGCTATCTTTAATACCATTCATAACATTTTAATCTTAACATTATTAACATTATTTAGGAATTTAGCAATCAATTTCAAAGAGGTAATTTTAAGAATTTTTTTTTTTCGAGACAAGGTTTCTCTGTGGCTTTGGAGCCTGTCCTGGAACTAGCTCTTGTAGACCAGGCTGGCCTCGAACTCACAGAGATTCGCCTGCCTCTGCCCCCCAAGTGCTAGGATTAAAGGTGTGTGCCACCACTGCCTGGCCAAAGAGGTAATTTTAAACAAAAGCTCAAGAGGCTGTGAAATGATCCATATGAAATAGTTATTGAGCCGGGCGGTGGTGGCATGATTTCACAGGCATGATTCCAGTTTGGATTGCCACCATCTTTGGGCAGTCGTGTGTCTGGCAGCTAGGGTAAGGGAAGATGGACGTCATGTGATTTCACTGCCATCACCTTGATTAAAGGTGACCGCGGGGAGTGCCCCTACCAAAGAGGCAAAAATGGATCTCCAAGATACTTTGATTGGGATGGATTTTTATATGAAATTCCTGTCCTGTCATGAAAACAAGGTTTATGAAAGATAGGATTTTAAAACAATGCTTGTTTAATAACATGAAGGCTGCACCTCCCTGCATTCATATGCAAGAATGTACCTTGCGCTGACCGTTAACTTTTTAAGATTCACCCAGCTGACAATGGTTTTAAAGACATGAAGGAATAGTGGGGAACAGCTGAGGTCTGCAAAGGTATGGCAGGGCTAGAGTTCCTGAAGAGCCCAATGGTGTTCACGAGCAGTTTTAGAAATGCTAGCCCTATGTTATAAGCACCATAAGCACCAGCCACAACGAAATGGAGCAGGCTGGGGAACGGGAAGGCAGGCTATGTATATGCTCCCAAGGGTGGGGTCACAGATGCTCTAAGTCTCTCCAGAAAACCTAAAGGATTTTGAATGAATCCCAGATCTTGAGCTTTGAGTTGTTTCCAGTATTGGAGCTTGGCTTTATGTTATGCAGATTGTGACTGTGCCCTATATCTTCTTTCTTGAAGTTAAAAAAAGGTACTTTATTTTCGATATTGTAAAAATACACAGGAGAGAATTTAACTTCTTTAAGAGAAAACTTTAGAGTTTTACAGAAAATTTAAAAGCCAGATTTTTTTTTTGTTTTTGTTTGCCAAGACAAGGTTTCTCAGTAGCCTTAGAACCTCTCCTCAAACTGGGTCTTGTAGACCAGGCTGGCCTTGAACTCACAGAGATCCACCTGCCTCTGCCTCCCAAATGCTGGGATTAAAGGAGGGTGCCACCACCAGGCAAGACAGATATTTCTTTAAGAAACAGTTTTTTAAAAATATACTTATATTTATAAGGCTATGGCACATTTTAAGTTTATGGAATGCTTTATATTGTTAATATTTGAGCTTAAAAATAAATAAAAGAGTCAGGAGGGGGCTGGAGAGATGGCTCAGCGGTTAAGAGCACTGACTGCTCTTCCAGAGGACCCGGGTTCGATTCCCAGCACCCACATGGCAGCTCACAACTGTCTGAAAATACAGTTCCATGAGATCTGACACCTTCACACCAACAAACATAATAAAGTTAAATAAATAAATTTAAAAGAAAAAAAAAGAGTCAGGAGGTTTGTTGCTTTTTGACTTGGAGTTTTTTAAATGCTGATGAACGAAAAGCAGCTGCTGAGAGACATTGGATTGTGGAAGGAACTGCTGAATTAACCCAGCCTATGTATTTTAGGGATGTCTTGGCTTCAGAATGGAAGTTGGGAAATGTATTGCATTGGAGGAAAGGTTATGCTTTTGTTTTCATAGGAAATGAAAAGCTATGGATTCCTTCACAACTAATAAAGATCAGATTTGACATGGGGAGACCTCCTGAAGATCTTGGGTGCAGACATGAGGGAGGCAGCCAGGAAAGACTACAGGACAGGTGACATGTATGCTGATCCCTCTACATGGGAACAGCTCTGAGACTGGATAAGACGCAAAAAAAATCTTGTTGGCTACAGAATCCTCATAACAGTTTGGTTATACAGTCCAAACGGACTTATAAAGATGACAGATGCCTTTTGTCTGCTCAAACATAAAACAAATCATCTTTAGCTGACTTGTGTGTAGCACACATTCCATATATTTCAGATATGTATGTTACCTTTAAAAGTTGGTATGTTTACCAGGGGTGGTGGTAGCGGCACATTAATCCCAGCACTTGGGAGGCAGAGACAGGCAGATCTTTGTGAGTTCAAGGCCAGCATGGTCTACAACAGAGCGAGTTCCAGGACAGGCTCTGAAGTAGAGAGAAATTATGTCTCAAAAAAAAAAAATAAAACAAAAAAGGTTTGTATGAGCCGGGCGATGGTGGCGCACGCCTTTAATTCCAGCACTCGGGAGGCAGAGGCAGGCGGATCTCTGTGAGTTTGAGACCAGCCTGGTCTACAGAGCTAGTTTCAGGACAGGCTCCAAAACCACAGAGAAACCCTGTCTCGAAAAAAAAAAAAAGGTTTTTATGTATTCAGAACAAAAGGACCAGGCATGAGTAAAGACCAGACACTCAAGCACAGGTTTTCCAGCCTCTCAGAATGCCTCAGTTACTGTTTCTTCAAAATTCTGCATCCGGAACAACTTCAAAGGTGCTAACTGAGGTGGTCCAGCCTCACAGACTACTCCAGCCAAGACTTCTGCTAAGCTCCACACTTTCCCATCACACAGAGACTGAAAAAAAATCATACAGCTAGCTCTTGACTATTATTCCAATGTCCTAAGGGTCCCCTAGAGATGCTGTCACCCCGAGACAACAGGAAGCCGTCTAGAGAACACAATGCCCACATCCCCAAGAGGTGGGTGGTTTCTGTTCATTTGGTGAATGTTTGCAATGGTTTAAGAGGAGTTGTTTGCAAGTTGTTATTGGTCATGGTCAGGGAAGAAGCTAAACAAAGGAGGTAGATTTAGGGATCTTTTTCAAAAATAAGAGAGAGAATAAAGGAAAGGATATATTATTACATTGACTTTTAAAATAAAAATTACAGGATAAAAAGGTAGATTATTGACTCTACTTTTTTTTTTTTTGGTTTTTCGAGACAGGGTTTCTCTGTGGCTTTGGTTCCTGTCCTGGAACTAGTTCTGTAGACCAGGCTGGTCTCGAACTCACAGAGATCCGCCTGCCTCTGCCTCCCGTGTGCTGGGATTAAAGGCGTGCGCCACCACTGCCCGGCTTGACTCTACTTTTAAACCAAAAAAAAACCTTTTTTTTTTTTAAAGATTTATTTATTATGTACACAATGTTCAGCCTCCACGTATGCCTGCAGGCCAGAAGAGGGCACCAGATCTCATTACAGATGGTTGTGAGCCACCATGTGGTTGCTGGGAATTGAACTCAGGACCTCCGGAAGAGCAGTCAGTGCTCTTAACCTCTGAGCCATCTCTCCAGCCCCCCCTCCCAAAAAAAACTTAAAAAAACTACTAGTCTCAAATATTTCACATTGGTATGGATTTTTGTATATTGATACACATTTAAGGTTATTTTTGTTAGACTAAATATATGTTTCTACTCTTATTTAAGGTATTGTACCTATGCAGCTCATTTAAAAATATAATATGTAATTGTGAAATACAGGTTAGTAGTTAGTCATTTGTAATAATCAAACATGTAGTCATGTCAGATTTTCAAAGTTAAGCCTAGATTTGTTTAGCTCAGATATACTTAATAATGGTCCTCACACTTGTCAGAGATCTGATGAACATGGCATTTAAAATGTTTAATAGAAAAAAATTTACTTTCACAAAGACTCCCAAATCCCAGCAGTGACCCTGAGATCTCCAAAGAAGATGATGGGGCACCAAGATATGTCCCCCTAGATTGTGGTGATACTGACCACCAGGCAAGACTGCCCGAGTGTAGCACCTACCAGCAGGACACTGAAGAGCTGATTGTCCCACTTCGCCTGGACACAATAAAGTCCGTCTCTCCCATGTTCCTCCTCCACAGGAAGCCTCTCCCCTCTCGACCTGGCAGCTGAAGACTGATGCCGTCCTGGGACCTCAGGCATCTGGGATGACCGTCTAGGTAATGGACTAGACTCTGTCATTTTAATTGATACATAGGGCATTTGAATTATGTATCATGGTATTTGTATTTATCCTTCTCAGATCTCTGATGGTACAGATGGCTGGGCTAGGTATAGCTTGGTCAGCTTAGCAGCAACAGACAACCAGGTTCTTCCCCAAGGCTGCAGCCAGCTTGTTAGCTCACTTCCTATGTAAAAGTCAAGACTTACTTTTTTCCTGAGCTACCTGGTGAGAAAAGGTAGACAGGTTTGCCTTGCTAACAGGCTTCATATTAAACGATAAACAGGTTTCCAGTATAATTCTCCACTAAATGAGCACGATTTGAAATGATTGTTCTCAGTAATAACTAGTTGTGTCCCTGGTAAACGAGTCGTTGGAAAGAAAAGGGGTTAAAGTCTATGCAAGGGTCTAAAAAATGTTCCAAGGAGCCAGGCGATGGTGGCGCACGCCTTTAATCCCAGCACTCGGGAGGCAGAGGCGGGAGGATCTCTGTGAGTTCGAGGCCAGCCTGGACTA
Organism: Microtus pennsylvanicus; assembly: GCF_037038515.1. Classification (NCBI taxonomy): domain Eukaryota; kingdom Metazoa; phylum Chordata; class Mammalia; order Rodentia; family Cricetidae; genus Microtus; species Microtus pennsylvanicus. The sequence goes on from NC_134591.1 coordinate 72,686,232, forward strand.
CAAGAGCTAGTTCCAGGACAGGAACCAAAAAGCTACGGAGAAACCCTGTCTCGAAAAATCAAAAAAAAAAAAGTTCCAAGGTATATAACAGTCTGAGGATATGAGTCTATGTAAATTCTCACGGCCTAAGTTATATATATATATATATATATATATATATATATATATATATATATATATATATATATGTATGTATGTTATATATACAAAGCTTAAGTAAGTTTTGAGGGTCTCAGAAAATGATTAAAAATGTAAATGTGAGAGGCAGGCGGATCTCTGTGAGTTCGAGACCAGCCTGGTCTACAAGAGCTAGTTCCAGGACAGGCTCCAAAACCACAGAGAAACCCTGTCTCGAAAAAACAAAAAAAAAAAAAGAAAGAAGTAAATGTACGTTGTAAAGGTATAAGAAATGATTTAAGGTATGTGAAAATACAAACTGTTTCAGATTTCCTTCCCTTTCTATGGTATTGTTACACTAAGGTTTCCAAAGTTCAGAGTTTTAATACTGCTCACCGGAGTTCTGATAAGCTGGTAGAACACTGACTAGTTACTATTCAGTCACAAGCTCACGATTTTAGATTTCTTTTGGTTGTCTTCTTTTTAAGTGTAAATTTAAATGTGCTTCTCACTGGGCCAGACACATTTCTGTCCAATCTATATCTGGCTCTCTGGAAAAGGAAAAAAAATATTCATGCTTTTTAACCCAAATCTGCAGCTTATGCTAGGACCCAAAGGTGTGCGTCGGCCCCAGTGTTTTACAGACACCTGCTACTTAAATGCTCTACAGTGAGGAAATCAATACATATTGGTAATGCTAATGTATCTAAGAGCTTTATGTCTTTTCGTAAACTAAAAGAATTACATAAACTTTAGAGAACTGAGGGGGTCATAAGACTTGGATCCACTTCTCACAGGTCATATGGACTTCAGATAGGTTCAGCCTAAGTTTGCCCACCTGACTATTCCTGAGGTATTTTTCTCTCTCTCTCCTGATCTTGGGAATCCTCCTCTTCCCCAGTTACTAGGACTATAGGCTGAAAGTTCCAAATATAAGATTTTCCTTTAAGGTCCTAAATGTCAGTGTCTGTCCCTAGTCTATATCTGTCTTAGCAGATTTCCACTTGGCTGACAGACACATCCAAGCATCAGCTGCTGACTGCAACCTGCTCCAAATGACTGCGAGCCCTGGACTTGTTGAAAGCTGATGTGGACCAGTCCAGCCTGTGTTAATGCTACCCGTCTCTTCAGCTGGGTGAACTAACCAGATGATTCTGATGAATGTCCCATTGTCTAAATTCCCTCCTTGCCTTTGAATAGCATTGCAGCCTTCCTGGGCTCTGACAACAAGGCCATAGTCTTAGCAGGAAGCAGTTACTTAAGAGAGTACTTCCCCTTGTCCCCCAGCAGGCTGAAATGTTAGATCAAAAGGAAACTCCCTGTTTAAGGGACAAAATAGCTACCTATAGTGCCTATTGACATACCAAGAGAGGTACCTGTTAAAACCAAATAGACCCAGAACTATCAACAGGTAGATCCACTAGCTAAAATAGCTCCATAGTTTGATAGGGCATTCAACCTGTTCTATGTAAAACAGAGAGGTTATTATATGGCTTTAGAGGAAATTGTTTCTATGTAAACAACTCAGAAATCATTAAGAATAATATGGCTGTACTAAAAAAAAAGTCATTGCAAAAAAGGGCCTTGAGATGAAGGAAATAACTGGTCCCCATTCTTATTTCCAGGTTCTTCCTAGATAGTAACTCTGGTGTCAGCCACCACAAGTCCTTTGGCCCTTCTTGTTATTGGCTCTTGTACCACTGATACTTTAACTAAGTGATAATTTCTGTCTGGGTACCATTAAGCTGATGGTTTTTAGATCCCAATATAAACAGGTACCCATCACAGAGTCAAGGATTTGACTCAGGATACAACTCAAGGGGGAATGTGAGAGCCAAAGTTTTCAATTACCATGCTTCAATTTGTAGATATCCATGAATCAAAAATGCCTCTGATTTGCAATCCCCTTGCCCAAGGACAGACAGTTCCTGAAACGCTAAAGCCTGGTGTTTATGGGCGATAACCAGCCACCTGTTTTTACTGTCTAAAGACGTTTGTTTGGCCCATCTGTACCAGGTGTTTTTGATCACATGTGGGCAGGAGAGGTTTTTTTGTTTTATTTAAGACTTATTTTATGTGTCTGAGTATTTTGTCTAATGTATGTATGTGCGCCACATACTTATTGCAGACACCAGAAAAAAAGGCATCCGATCTCTTGAAATTGGAGTCACCGAGTGGGTGCTGGGAACTGAAGCCAAGTTCCTCTGCAAGAGCAAACGTAAGCCGAGCGGTGGTGGCGCACGCCTTTAATCCCAGCACTCGGGAGGTAGAGGAAGGCGGATCTCTGTGAGTTCGAGACCAGCCTGGTCTACAAGAGCTAGTTCCGGGACAGGCACCAAAGCTACAGAGAAACCTTGCCTCGAACCCCCCCCCCCCCCGCCCCCAAAAAAGAGCAAACGTGCTCTTAACCTCTGAGCCATCTCTCCTGCCCCCTGGCCTTGAATGTGGTTGTTCATGATTGAGCTTGGGTTCCCTTGCTTGCATAAGCAAGCACGTTGCCCACTGAGCCATCTACCCAGTCCAAGTTGCTGTTGATCCCCGGTACTGCAAAAATATTACCAAAACATAATGGGATATATAAAGATATGACAAAATATATTTCTGATATATTGTCAAAATATTACAAAACAGTATTATTTTAAAATAAAAAACAGATATCTAAAAAAAAACCATAATGGGAGCCACAACTAGGTTCGCATCTCTCTGTTCTGTCACAAAGATGTGCAAGTATGAGCAACTTAACCCTTTTTGCACCTAAGTTTTCACTCCTTCAAGAAAAGAGGAGAGCTGGTTGATGGTGGCTCACGCCTTTAATTCCAGCACTCAGGAGGCAGAGGCAGGCGGATCTCTGTGAGTTCGAGGCCAGCCTGGTCTACAGAATGAGTTTCAGGACAGGCACCAAAGCTACACAGAGAAACCCTGTTTCAAAAAGCAAAACAAACAAAAAAGGAGAAATAACACGGTTTTGTGGTGTGAAGAACACACGAGACGATGAACATGCTGTCTGGCACACATTAAGTGCCGCTGTTTATCTGTTTGGAGTTGAAAACCAAGATAGGAGTTAAAACGGGGACAATTACCGAAGTCCACTAACGGAGAACTTTCGGTTGACTAGGCGCATGCGCCTGTCGGCGGTCGCGCACGAAGGGCAGCGCTGTGCCGGCGACGGAAGTCAGTGCCGGGAAGCCGGCGAGGTCGGTTCCGCCCGGCTCTAACATGGCGGCGCCCTTTGTCTGCCGTGAAGCTCTGTCCCTGGCCTTCTCGCGGCCGTGATGCACCTCCCTCTGTGGTCGGGTTCGGGACATGGCAGGTGAGGCTCAGCCAGTGAGGGCGGCCGGGGAGTCCTGGAAGGAGGGACCGAGTCGGCTGGGGCCGGGGGCTCGGGATGCCGGGACGGTTGTGTGGGGGAGGGGAGGCTCGGGTGGAAGGCGCCGCGGGCCGGGGAGCAACGGGAGCGGCCCGGAGGGGTGGCCCGTGCACCCGTGCTGCCGAAGGGGCGCGAGTCGCCTCCAGGGCTGGGTGACACCGCGCCTGGTGCCATCTCCGCCCCCGCTGCCGGGCTGTCACCGCCCCTTGACCCCGCGCGCTGGGCCGCGGCGGGTGGGCGTGCTGCGGCCGCGTGGGGGCCAAGTGCGGGGCGGCGCGGGGCCGGTCTGGATGTGCTGTGGAATAGGGGCGGGCGCTGCCCCCACCGTAGACCGCTCATTCATTCACTCATCCACCCATCCGTCCACCGTGTTTCCCTCCTTCTCTCCGCGCCTGACAGATCTGACGACAGATGCCTGCGGACTAAGTCCGCAGGTGGGACCAGGGTTCCCAGCACCAAGTGGAGACTCTGTCTGTTTCCTCATCCTTAAAGCACGGCTTATGATAAAACCTGTCTTGAGATAATAGGTTGTACGGAGCCTAGCATGCTTATAGTTAGAGAGTGAATGTCCGGAAAGTCCCCTGCTGGTATTTGTCATAACCATTCAGAGAGCAACCTCAGGTGGGAGAGAGAGGCTTTTCAGATACCACTGCCCCTGTAGGAAGGGAGGCTTAGCTCAATCTAAGTAATCCAGGCAGTTCCATTCTCCCGGGAAGCTGGGCCTAAAGGATGTTTGGGGAAGTGAGGCAGGAGAAGGGTGTATATCCTTAGTTGAAGATGTTGTCTGTGAGGATGCTCCGCTTCCTCTAGCAGAGATGGGCAATAAGGCCCGGGAGGCTCTGCTAAGTCTTTGGGACATTACAGAGTTTAGCACGTTTAACTTTTTTTGTTTTGTTTTTCGAGACAGGGTTTCTGTGTAGCTTGGAGCCTATTCTGGAACTAGCTCTGTAGACCACACTGGCCTCGAACTCACAGAGATCTGCCTGCCTCTGCCTCCCGAGTGCTGGGATTAAAGGCGTGCGCCACCACCGCCCAGCCAAGCACTCTTAACTTTTAGGTTAAGGGGAAAGCACTTAAGAATCAGGTCTGTGGACAAGAAAGATCACTGGGCAAGTCGAAGAGGAATAAAGGAGTGAGCCTGAAGGCAATTAAGAGATCGCCAGGCTAATTTAAGCGAGGCATAAGGGTGGCCTTGAATAAGTTTAGGTGCAGGGAATGAATAGGGAGAGATAATTTTGAAGGTAGAATTGATAAAACTTGGTGATAACTCAATGATTGTCCCATTTCTTAGAAGTGTGTGTGCACCTGCGTGCATGTGTTGGTCAGAGGACAACCTATCAAAAGTGGATTTGGTTCTCATCTTCCAGCTTGTTGAGTCAGGGTCTCTCTTGTTTCTGCTATATAGTGTATTGCAGGCTAGCTACCCCAATCATCCAGATTTCCCGTCTGCCTGTCATCTTTCTCCAGGAAAGCTGAGATTAAAGATGTGCCCCCACTGCCCTGTGGGTCCTGGGGAATCAAACTCAGGTTGTCAGGCTTGCACAGCAAAGCTAGCACTTTTGCCTGCTAAGCCAAGTCCCCGGCGCTGTCCCCTGTCCTTGGCTGGTGGATGTTGGCATTGCTCAGTGCGGTAGGAAGCAGGACAAGGAGCTGATTTAACAAGAGGAAAGATTTAGTTTTAAATGGGTTGAAAATACATGCCTGAGAAGTATTCAGGTAAGCCTGGGTTGGTGGTGCATGCCTAGGATCCCAGCACTAAGGAGGCCAAGGAAGAACTGTGGAATTTTAACTTACTGTATAGCCTGAACCCTACTACAAGTTCCAAGCCAGCCTGAGCTATAGAATGAGACCCTGTCTAAAAACAACAAACAAAATCAAAAGCCTGTCTAAAACATTGAGGTCAAGCTATGTGGTGGTGATCTTGCCCTGTCATTCACCAGAGGTCACCTAGGTGCGGGTATGTCTGGTCTGAGAATCAGTGTTGTGGACATCTCAGAAAAGTCTGGGCTACGCTAAACTGGGCAGGTCGTCAGCGCTGACTGGACCAGTCTCAGGAAGGAGTTCCTGAGTATGGAGCCTGGGAGTCCTGATCATTCATCTTGTTTCCCAGGCCCAGCACACAGTCTTTTCTACAGCATGTCAATAATAATTCTACTTGGGTCTCTTTGATTCAGGTGATGAGCTGGAGGAGGGGAGCCGAGCTGGAGTTCCTACAGGCGCACTGTCTGAAAAGAGAGCCCCCGGCTTTTTGGAGATCTGAGGTATGTCTGTAATACTGGAGGACGGACGCTGTCTGCAGGAGACAGCTTTTTGTTGCTGTTTGTTTCCTTGGCTGCCCTGGAACTCACTTTGTAGGCCAGGCTGGCCCCAAGCTCACAGAGATCTACCTGTCTCCTCCTCCCGGGGATGGGATTAAAGGTGTATGCCACTGTGCTGATGGACGTTGGCATTGCTCAGTGGAAGCAGGGCAGGGCAGGCTTGTTTCCAGCCACCGTCTACGCTCAGATCACTGTCTCAAGACTAAAGTCAGGAGGGGTGGTGCATACCTTTGGTTCCTTGGGGACTCAGAGGCAGGTGGACCTTTTGAGTTGGAAGCCAGCAAGGGCTACATAACAAGACTCTGTCTCAAAGAATTTAGTGGAAAAAAAAATCCTTGTTATAGTTTTATTGTGATATTGTAGATGAAACTTCGTTTTCTGTGGTATTTGCTTTGTCACTCAGGCTGGCGTTGAACCCAGAGTGACCTCCTAATCCAAGGAGTTAGACGTGAGCTATCATGTCTGATCCAGTTACTTATTTTTGTCAACAAAACTAAAGTGGGTATGCTTGCTGGTTTTTTTTTTTTCTTTTTTTGAGACAGGGGTCTCTGTACCCCTGGCTATCAGGGGCTCTGAACCTCAGGTTCTTTTTTAGTAGACCTGGCTGGCTTCACACTCTGCAGGTGCCATCCGGGTGCTGGGTTTAAAGGTGTGTGTTACCACACCCAGATTTTATTTTATTTCGATTAGATAAAATCTAAAGTTGTCCTACAGGGCTCAGTGGTAGAGGGCTAGCCTAGTCTGTTTAAGGCCCCGGGTTCAAATCTCTAGCAATGGCTAAAGTTAGCAAGAAGCTTTTGTCCTTTACTCCTTAAGTCTAGAAGTACTCGTTCTACAGCCTGCTGAGCAGCCACAGTGTCCCGTGAGCTACCTGTGCAGCAGGATTTCTCTGACCACGCGGTTTTTGCTTCAGCGCTGGCATCCGTCTAATGGCCCATGCTGTCTCTTTCGTGTCCTGCCGTCACATGTGAACTCCATCTCTTAGGAAGAGAGAGCGGGGACCTCATGGTCTCCTGTAAGGCTCTGATGTTTAGAATGGTGCATTTTTGTAGCCATCTTGAGTCTGGAGCAAAGAACAAGTCATAACTAATCCGCTGCTGGAGGAGATAGAACCTACCTGCTCTGGCCCCAGAGTGATAGGGTCGGGGGTGTGGGGCCCGGCCCCGCCCACGGGAGAGCTCACTGAAATAGCAGAGTGGGCTGGGTGTGCTCCCGGGATACTGCACGTGGTAGCTGGTGGTTCTTGGACACGTGAATGTGCTCTGCACCCAGGGTATAGCAGACAACTGCTATTGCTTGGCCGGACTGGACTCTAAAAGCAAAGCCCTGCCGACCACATACAGCCGTATGTTGGACTGCCAACTCCCCAACAGCGACCTGGAAACCGTTTATTCATTATGAAAGCTTGCCTTAGCTTACTTAGGCTTGTTCCCAACTAGTTCTTTTTTTGTTTGTTTTTCGAGACAGGTTTCTCTGTGTGACAGTCCTGGCTGTCCTGAGACTTGCTTTGTAGACCAGGCTGGCCTTAAAATCACTGAGATCTGCTGCCTCTGGCTCCTGAATTCTGGGATTAAAGGCATAAGCCACCACCGCCCAACCACCAACTAACTCTTAAAACTTAAATGAACCCATTTATATTAATCTATGTTCTGCCAGGTTGCTTGTTACCTCCCTTCAGTACCATGAGTCTGACTGACACCTCAGATTCTTTCCCAGAGTTCCTATCTCTCCCTGGAAGGCCTGCCTATCCTCTCCTGCCTAGCTATTGGCTGTTCAGCTCTTTATTAGACCAATCAGTTAGGAAGATGAGGAAATACAGAGACACATCTTCGTACACTGTACAGTACAGAGGCTGTCCTGGAGGTCTGGCCATCAGTGCGAGTACGCACAGGAGACCTGCCTGATGTCAGAGGTCTGGGCTAAGGTGGTGTGCAGACTTAGAGTGAAGTAATGGTAAATGTTGCTTCAGGAACAGTGAGGGCTCTCTGCCACCCTACCTCATGGCTCCCTCTAGAGAGCCAGCTGTGTCATGGTCAAGACTCAGTTTCCCCATCTGTAAAATAGGGCCAACATCTGGGAGGTGGTGGTGCACACCTTGAGAGTTGTTCTTCCAGCTTTTCTGAAACAGCTGTTTAAATTTTTTGCCCACTTTTCTATTTGGTTGTCTTTTTAAAAAGGTTTTTTTTTCCAGTTACTACTGTACTTTATTGTGTTTAACCAAATCACCATGTTACAAAAATAAGAAGCTGCCATAATAAAAAATAAGGCTCCTCCATCCAGCACCAGTTGGCATCATTTTACTCTCAAGCCTAGAAATGCCGTAGACACATCCGAAGAACACAGGGGAGCAAAAGAACCATGGCTGTGTATCAGTGGGACCACCCAGTGCCAACCGAGCCACTCTGGTATCATCTTCTCCTATTTCTGGTTTTTCATTTAATCATAAAGCTCCCTAGGTCTAAACTGTATGCACTTAGAGGTGTGTGCACATACTTGTATATAAACCGACTGGAGATGTATGTCAGCCAAGCAAACATTACACAGTAGGTGCAAGCCTGTAAGCCTCATCTTGACTGGTGTAGCAGCTCTATCAGGGTAAAATGTTCTATGTCCCTTGTGCATCTTCAATATCACAGACTGCTGCCATTGTTTGACTTCATTTTCCCTGCCCACCCACCCCCAATGCCCCGCAGTAAACCAAAGCTTTTAAGATTTTGTTTCTTTGGTTTTTTGAAAACATTTCTAAACATTACTGTTGCCTGGTGGTGGTGTTTCACGTTTTTAATCCCAGCACTCGGAAGGCAGAGGCAGGTGGATCTCTGTGAGTTCAAGACCAGCCTGGTCTATAGAGTGAATTCTAGGGCAGCCAGAGCTGTTACACAGAGAAACCCAGTCTTTTTTTTAATTTTTTTTTGTTTTGCTTTTTGTTTTTAGTTTTTCGAAACAGGGTTTTGCTGTAGCTATCAAGCCTGTCCTGGAACTAACTCTTGTAGACCAGGCTGACCTTGAACTCACAGAGATCCACCTACCTCTGCCTCCTGAGTGCAGGGATTAAAGGCGTGTGCCACCACTGCCTAGCTGAGAAACCCTGCCTTGTTGCCAGCCCAGTGTGTCTCTTTGGTGTGTCCTGTGGGCACTAACCCACCCTCTTTCCAGATGACCTCTGTAGGCACTGTGTTGTTGATTATTGTGTCCACACCGATCCTTTGCTCTGTAGACAAGTTGTGTTGTAACTGTGCTTTTGTAATTTTTGGCTTGCCTTTTTACACTGGGATGTCTTCCGCCTTTGTGATAAAAAGAAAACCTTTTTAGATTTATTTTTTAGGTGTATTTATTTTATGTATGAGTGTTTTGCCAGTGTGTTTGTACCACATGCATTGCCTGGCGACCCACAAAGATCAAAAGAGGGCATCAGATCCCCTGGCATTGGAGTTACAGGTGGTATAAACCACAATGTGCTGGGAACTGAACCCAGGGTCCTTTGCAAGAGCAGCCAGTGCTCCTAACCACTGAGCCCTCTCTCCAGCTGGGAAAGAAACCCTTAATGTTCATGTGATTTATCAGTTTTGTCTTTTGTGAGTAGCTCTTTTTGCTTAGTTGACAGAACTTCCTACTGGGTGAGTGCCCATCTGTAATCTCAGGATCAGGAGTCTGAGGCCAGCTTGGGCTGTCTAGTGAGTTCCAGACCCACCTGAGATATCTAATGAGACCTCGTTGGGGTGGTGGTAGGTTAGTTCATCTTTATTATTTATTTATTTATTTTTTTTAAAGATTTATTTATTTATTAAGTATACAGGCCAGAAGAGGGCACCAGATCTCATTACAGGTGGCTGTGAGCCACCATGTGGTTGCTGGGAATTGAACTCAGGACCTTTGGTAGAGCAGGCAGTGCTCTTAACCACTGAGCCATCTCTCCAGCCCTCTTTATTATTTATTTATCTTTAAATATTTTCTCTCCTTTTTCTTTAAGATTTATTTTTACGTATATTGATATTTTGCCTGCATATATGTCTATGTGAAGGTACCATATCCCCTGGAACTGGAGTCACAGACAGTTGTGAACTGCCATGTGGGTGCTGGGAATTGAACCCAGGTCCTTGAGAAGAACAGCCAATGCTCTTAACCACTAAGCCATGTTCCCAGCCCCCCTTTGTTTTTTTTTTAAAGCTGGTTTCCTGCCTGCTGCGTTCTGTTTCCATATATCTCGTAGTCTCTTCCAAACGTCCCATGTTACTTTAATCCACCCGGCTCACTCCTGGTATCTTTAAGGCCTGGTCCCATCTTCGTTTCAGGTCATGCTTATTACAGGCTGTAGACACTGTTGAAATTGGGCCTAGCATTCACAGAGGCGCTGGTTTGCTCTCCAATTCTGCCTAAACTGGGCATGTAACATTTGAGAAGTAGCAGGCGGGTCTGAGGTTCAAGACAGTCCTTCGCTAAGTGTTGAGTTCAAGGGCAGCATAAGACTCTGTCTCAAAGAGAAGGGGTGGGGTTGAGAACAAGCTTCACAGCCTGGGTCTGACCCTGGATTCCAGTGGTGGAAAGAGCCGCCTCACAGGTTGTCTTCTGACACACACACAGATATAAACTCATTAGAGTTTTAAATTGTCGATCTTTTTCTTAGAATTGCTCCGAGCTTGCTCCCTACCCATATAGATCTATCTGTTGCCGCTCTGTGATTTCTGTCTTACTTCAGGTGTATCGTGTCATCTGGCAGGCTCATGAACTGACTCATTTAACATTTAAATCTTAACCCTAGAAGGAACCTTATTATTCAGTCCTAATGGGAAAAACCTCAGGAAGGGCTGGCATGTGAAGAACACAAGTCATACTGAGGGCCACGAAGTCTCCCTCTGTTCTTTTTCTTTTGAGATAGGCGGCATGTAGCTGACCTGGCCTGGAACTCCTGACTCCTGATTCTCCTGCCTTCACCCTCCTGCTGAGAGTCAGGTGTGAGCAATATGCTCAGCATAGACTTCCTTCCTTTGGATACTGTAGTGTTTTTACCCCGTGTTAATTATATGATTTCATTCCCACACTCCATACATGTACAAGTATATTTGATCACGTTTCCCCATCACACTCTTGACACTCCAGTCCTGTTCTCCCCCTTCTTCCCAGCTAGTCCTCCATTTTCACGCCTCCCCCACGTAACCCAGTGAGTTTAATTGGGGTTGCTTATAGGAGCACAGGTGAGGGATATATATATATATATATTTTTTTTTTTGTTTTGTTTTGTTTTGTTTTGTTTTTTGTTTTTTTTCGAGACAGGGTTTCTCTGTGGCTTTGGAGCCTGTCCTGGAACTAGCTCTGTAGACCAGGCTGGTCTCGAACTCACAGAGATCTGCCTGCCAGGTGAGGGTTTTTTGTTTTGTTTTTTTTAAAAACCAGAACATGGGTACTTTTTTTCCTTCCCCTAGGAGCCATTAGCTCCTTGTAGATCCTTAGAGAGGGGTGCCACCTCCTGAGCCCCTGGGCTTCATCTCAGAATGTTGATGGGCCCAGTCTTGCATAGGTCATCACAGCTGCTGTAAGTGTGGTAATTCCATGGTCCACAACGCTCACCCTCCTGTGGGTGCTCACATCCTTTCTGCCCCCCACCCCCTGCCATGATTTCCGATGCTTTAAAGGGTGGTATAGATGTCCTGTTTATGACTGGTCGACTGATTAGGAGTCTCTGCAGTTGATTCTGCCCCCTCCCTAAAGAAACTTCTCTGACCAGTGCTGACAGCAGCTTCAGTCTATGGGTTAACATCCTTATTTAGAAGGCAATTCGATGGGCATGCCATATCCACTTAGTAAAACAACAGCTGTAGCTTCCCTGGTAGGCTCTGCCCTCTCCAGCTCCAACCCTGACCAGGTTGGCAGTGCCACGCATGCGTCCCTGTGAAGCATCACTGCAGCCAGTCAGCAAGCTTTTGGTTACCCCCTAGCAGGCTCACCACTGTTACACCAGTGGGCACTTGCTGCCTGGTCAGGGAGTGGTGTACTCCGCGGGACAGGCTGAGTAGGGCTGCTGCTAAGGGCTCTCCCCAGCAGTCTACATAGCACCTTCTGGCACCCTGAGGGGCGGCCAGCAGGGAGGACGCTTTAATCTCAAATCTAGCTTTTCTCCTGTCCTGCAGCCAGAGCATGGGTTGTCTTCAGCAATTGGTCTTCCCATGTAGTTCGGCCGGGTAGTAACAGCAGTAACTGTGTGACGGAATACCATTCGGCTCTAAAGGACAATGAAATCATTGAGCACAGACAACTAGTCTCTTTTCTCTGTGGGATGGTCCTTCTGTGTCCTTTCTCAATGAAACCGCTTAGCTTGTGCAAGTCCTATGTTTTGTAGGAAGGAGGTGGCACTGCCGTTGGTTCTCAAGCACTGAGGTCTTCTTGTGTTGTATCTGGTTGAGGAAAGTGAGCCCCTGGCAGTGGGCTCCCCCTGGTCTCCTGGCTGTCACTGTTGTGGGCAATGGCTCCCCCTGGTCTCCTGGCTGTCCTGGCTCACTGTTCCAGTGTGTTTTTATGTATATAATGATGGCCTCCCATGGCATCTTTACAGAGTCAAAGCCTCCACTGTTAGCCCAGGAATAAAGCAAGGAAGTGGAGGTTCCTGATGCCCTAGGACCAGCTCTGCTTGGTTCCAAGCCCCAGACTGTAGCTCAGCCTAGGAGCTGTGGTCTCAGCAATGGCAGGCAGCTCTTCACAGCGTCAGGGCTTCCCCTGGGATTTCTGTTCCCAGAATCTTCCTAACTGACACATTCTTTGTGAAAAATTTGTAATTCACCATTTCCCTACAGAGTTTTTTTTCTTGAGAAGTTGTCATTCACCAGGTCTTGTAGAAAGTAGAGGAAGTGGCTTGCGGTTTCACAAGGTAGCTCAGGCTGGGCTTGAACTAGCAGCAATCCTCCAGCCTCTGCTTCCTGATGCCCAGATCCCAGGTGCATTCCACCACAGCCAACTAGAGATGCCTTAATGGTTTTCTGATGGAAAAGAAGGCCTCTGACCCTGAGTAATGCCCTCTCTCCCAACTCAGCTCCCCCATTCCGCTGCTTTAACTTTAAATGAATATTATTTATGAGTGGTAAAACAGAGAAAGGGTGTGGGTAACAACTGTCCCCACGTGCCCTTTTGAGAGGAGCCCCTATACTGTGTTTCACATGCCCTGCAGGATGTGGGTGTCTTCAAAGCATGAGTCAGTTGCACTGTGACTCAGCAGCACTCAAGACTGCGCTGAATGTCACTGGGGCCTCGAGCCCCGCCAGGGAGAAGCGCTTCTTGGTGCTGTGGTATTTTGTGGGAGGCTCAGAGACTAACCCTCCCACTGCTGCAGGGCGGTCCCAGCGGTCCAATTGAGAATGTCTTAATTTTGTCAGCTTTATTTATTTATTTATTTATGCGGCAGGGCCTCACGTCGCCCAGGCTTGCCTCAAGCTCTTGTGTAGCTGAGGATTTTAAGGGTGTACCAACACTTAAGGTTTGCACATAGCTGGGGATTGAACACTGTGAGTTCTGAGGCCAGTCTGTGTTGGCTCAAGGAAAAGAGAAAAAAAAGCCAGTAAATAAATAAATTAAGCCAGGTGGTAGTGTCGCACACCTTTAATCCCAGCACTCATGAGGCACGAGCAGGTGGGTCTCTGCGTGTGAGGCCAGCCTGGTCTACAGAGCAAGTTCCAGGACAGCTCAGGCTACACAGAGAAACCCTTTCTTGAAAAAACCAAAAACAAAAAAGGAATTGGTTTTTTCTAATACAAATGACAGAAAGGACTGTTCTTCAGGACTGGTGACGTGTCCTCAGTCGGGGTAGCGCTGTCCAGAAGTGCCCAAATGTGGAGAGGTTCCACGCAGATAGGTCTGGATGTTTATATAAAAGAGGGAGAGCTGCGAACACAGCGCAGTGGTACAGCAGTCGGTTACCAAGTTTGTGCAAGGCCCTGTCCCCTCTCACACTCTGCAGGATTAGCTTTCTAGATAGGTTGTGTTTGCGCATGCAAGCCGAGCATTTGCTGGACTAGGAGCACTGTACTAGCAGGGCAGGTTTGCTGATAATTGTTTTCTCTGTCAGGCTGAACTTGAAGAGACAGGTTGGTAGTGGGGTTGGGTGCATAGATTTCAACCTCCCAGAGGTGGCCTGTTGTGAACTTCTATTTCCCTGGTGTGTGTGTGTGTGTGTCTGTGAGCCACTTGTATTTCTGGATGATCAGGAAAGGTGAGTGGCACTTAGTGGTGACCTCTTTGTGTGGAAGCTTGAGTGGCCGGTCCATTCTGGGAGCCAGCCAAGCTCAGGGTATCTGCTTGAGGGAGTGTTGTTTTCTGGCCTAAGATGTGGCACCACCCTCTCTTGCTAGTCAGTGCCTGCCAGTAACTTGGGTCATGTTTCAGTTGTGTGACAGGAGCCCATTTGACTTTGAGAGGAAGCTATGCAGTTCAGGCTCCCTAGTACTTCAGGCAGACAGGTAGTTGGCCTCATACAAGAGCATGGGCATGGTTTAAGAGTCCAGTCGCTCACATCAGAGAAAGTTTACCCCAGTGGCTCTTTGCTCAGCACGCCCTCCCTTTGTTGTCTGTGGTGACTCCCATTGTGTTACAGAAATTTTCCAGATTGCATTTAGAAGGAATGATGGGTGTTGATTGGTGGGTCTAGTCCCATCCAGAGTGCCCAGGAAAAAGGATGTAGAGACCGTGTGATTAAGGTTTTGAGCCTGTCTGCTTCCTGCTAGCCCATGGCTGCCGGGTGCGAAGGTGTGCCTCTGGCCTAGTTGAGTGATGATACTAACCCTGTAAAGAATGTCTGAGCCCCTTCACCATTGGAGACATGCTGGCCCCTGGCAGCCAGTGGCAGACCCTGGATTCAAGTCCGGAGAATTCCTCCCTAGTCCTTGCATCTCTGAGGCAGCAACAAGGAAGTTGGTGCCCAGGGTAGCTGTGTGCTTGGTTTGCAGGTAACCAGGGTGTGGTATTCTGGCTCTGTGACACCTGTCAGGTTGAAACAACTCTACAAATGCTGTTTCTCCACTGCTGGAGGACTTGTTGGGCTGAGCAGGGTGGGTCTCAGAGCCTGAGGTTTGGACTGAGATGTGCTGGTCCTCCTGGATCCTACCTCTATGTGCCTTGTCACCGTCCTTAGCAAACCGTGCAGAGTGTGGCAGGCCTTTGCCCTGGGCCTGTTTCTGTGATTTGTTCGTTCTATTAGAAACCGAACTTGCTGGGTGTGGTGGCGCACACCTTTAATCTAGCACTTAGGAGGCAAAGGCAGGTGGATCTCTGAGTCCTAACTCGGCTCCCTGTCTGCACTCAGGAGGTGGTCCACTGTGGTTGTGGAGAAGGCGACTAGGGCTCGTCTGCCCACGGCTTTCCCACCTCCGAAGACAGTGCTAATGGAGGGTCAGTGTGGTGTGGGCCTCCTCCTGCTTTGTCCTCCGTGTGCACGCCCTTAGCTCCTGGGCACCTCAGAAAGGGCTCCTGGACACAGGTTCCTTTCAGTGTCTTGTGCTCTGATCATTAGCATTGGGATTCTCCTCTCCTCCATCGCTCAGATCCCACTGGGAATTTGTTCTTTTTCTGGGGTTTGAGGACTTAGAGCAGCAGTTCTCAACCTGTGGGTCACGACCCTTCTGGGGGTGGGGGTTGAAGGACCCTTTCACAGGGTTTACCTAAGACCTCTGCAACTCACATTACGATTCATAACAGCAAAGTTACAGTTATGAAGTACAATGAAGATAACTTTACGGTTGGGGTCACCACACGCGGAACTGTATCAAAGCTGGCAGCATCAGGAAGGTTGCCACCCCACTGGCTTAGAAGTGTTTTCACAAGGCGTCCTGATTTGCAGTGGTTTTGCCGCAGGTGTCCAGTGCCTAACTTGCTGCAGGCTGCCTTGTAGTTGTAGGTGTTGGCACTGCCTGGCCCAGAAGCAGTGCCCTTGCTTGGGCCTGGGGGAACAGGGCTGGGTCTCCAGCTTGAGCTTGCCTGTGCTGATAGCGCTGCCACGCTCCCCATTAGACTCCTCACCTTAGTTCAGCAACTCCCCCAATATTTGCTTGTTCTTTGAGACAGTGACTTATTATGTGACTCTGACTGGCTTGGAACTTGTCATCCTCCGGCCTCAGCACATACATAGAAGTTTCCGGGAACCACAGGGTGGCAAATGGGCCTGTGCTGGTGTGAAGGGGCTTGGCTTCTGTTGGCTTTCTTCAGATGGCCAGCTCTATGTGGTCACTGCAGCTCTAGGCTCTAGGCCAGTGACAGCCCAGTGTCAGGAGCAGCCAGTGCTGCTGCATTGGGGCAGGGTTCCCCAGTCCCTCTCCTGCCCAGGGCAGCCTGGTTCTGGAGGCTGGCTGCTATTAGGGCTTGGATCCAGCCATGCAGGGATTCTGTGGACTTTGGCCTCACACGGCGGGTGCCAGGTTTTATTCTGAAATGTTCTAAAACACCTTATTTCTATAAATAAAAAACCATTATTTTTCTCTAGAAGATGGCTGATCTTGAGAAGGTTTTGCAGGGGTGCTGGGCAGGCAGAGGCTACTTAGATGTTATCTCAGTTCTACCTGTGTAGTTCGTAATTGGGCACCAGGCCAGGACCTTCTCCAAGTGCAGTCCCTTGGGAGTTGTGGGATTTCCAGGCAGCTCTTGGGTCAGGGCTGGAGTCACTTCTCTCTCCTGGGAGTCAGCGCTAGAGGTTCCTGGAAGAGCAGACTTCACTCTTTCTTGTAGCTCCTTGAGCCTGAGAGTGAGGGACTGAGCAAGGGCGGGGTGGGAAAGCCTTGGAAGGAGAGAGCCCAGTAAGATCCCCACCCTAGAGAACCCAGCCTTGTGTGGACAGGGAGCTTCCCAGAGCCCGTGGGAGCTGCAGGAAAGGGAGTTCCGCAGCTGATGATGCAAGAGCCGCCTGGACTTAAGGGCCCCAAAGCTGAACATTTGAGTTTTGTTCTAATAGAGTGTGTGTTCTTTGTGAAACATGTTAAGCTATTTTGTGAGACAGCAATTGCTTTGTGTGTTTTCCATCTTGACTCCTTAGCTCATTACTTCCTGTGTATTCTGCTTCGGGGGCAAGCTATTAGGGCTATCTTGGTACTTTTTGGTTTGGGGAGCTTGCCCTGTTGAGTAAGCTTTGGGAGCGACTGAGCTATCTTGGCTTGCAGCAAGTGTCTGGAATCATCTACCCTTTTGTGGTGGAAAAGCCTCTCCCTTGTTTAACGCTCCCCGTCTCCTCTGTGAGTCTCACCTGGGGCTTGGCAGTTGGCAGCGAGTTGGGCTGGCATCCTTTCTCAGTGCTGACAGGAGGCTCTGGCTTTCCGCAGCCATGGATTTCCCCCAGCACAGCCAGCGTGTCTTGGAGCAGCTGAACCAGCAGCGGCAACTGGGCCTTCTATGTGACTGCACCTTTGTGGTGGATGGTGTTGACTTTAAGGCCCACAAGGCGGTGCTGGCGGCTTGCAGCGAATACTTCAAGATGCTCTTTGTGGACCAGAAGGATGTGGTACATCTGGACATCAGTAATGCGGCAGGTACCCTGTTGGGGCCAGAGCCTCATACCATGCAAGGCCCTTTTAGGGCAGTGCCAGCAGGCATGTCCCACCTAACTCTATGGGTACCAAGTTCATCCCATCTCTTACTGGATGTGGTGTAACCAGGGACACAGGTTCACAATATGATCAGGGCAGAAAGGCAGTGGGACCAGCATTATTAGCAGGGATGGAGCAAGGCTGGCCCTAAGCCCTCCTCATCCCTTTCTGTAGCCAGGCTAGTCCTGGGGCTGACAGGCTGTGTTAAAAATGATGAGGGCCTAGCTGGGGCTGGGATGAAGGAAATAAAGATGGACCAGTTCTAGGTCTGTGCTCCCACCCAGAGCCCTATGACCTGTTTTTGAGATGACCAGGACGAGGTATTCTCTCATTTTATAGATGCGGACACAGACATGCAAATGTCAGGTGACGATGTCTTGAAGGTCATGCTGCTAGATGGGATGGGGTGTCCCCAGGCGTATCTTTTTAGCAGCTGTCCCTATCCCAGCAGACAGATGCTGGAGGCTTACTGCTTAACTGTCCAAAATGTGTTTCTGCGGTCTGGTGGAGAGACCATTGGTAGGCCCTGGAGTGGATCTGTGATAGCTGTCCTGTCCTTGACAGGCCTGGGGCAGGTGTTGGAGTTCATGTACACTGCTAAGCTGAACCTTAGCCCGGAGAACGTGGATGATGTGCTGGCTGTTGCCAGCTTCCTCCAGATGCAGGATATTATCACAGCCTGCCATGCACTCAAGTCATTTGCTGAGCCGGCCAGCAGCCCTGGGGAAAATACAGAGGCCTCAGCTCTGGAAGGTAAGGTCCTTGGCAGGCTGTTCCTGAAAGGGGTCAAGGAACTTGGCTTGTTATAGAGGCCCTGTCCCTCACTGGGCCTCAGATTCCTCGTCCACCTTGGCGTCACTGCGGGTGCTGGTAGAGGTTGGCCAGGCACTGCTGGAAAGGGCCCCTCCCACTCCTGCCCTTTCCTACCCTTGAGCAGCAGAGAGCAGGAGCCACATGTGGGTCACTAGGTGCCCGGGAGCAGAGCTCTCGTCTGACCGCCTGTAGCTGCCCTCCCAGAGCTCCCTGGCTCTCAGGGTGTCCTCAGAAGCCTGCAGACTCCCATCATGGGCAATAAAAGGATCTCATGTCCCCTCCTGCTGAGCACTGACACACCCCGTGTCTACTGCCCGTGTAAGGTAACATCACTTGTGGTGCTGTGAAGTCAGTGTCCTGGGATAAGGTGTTCCCTGAACAAACCAGTGAAGCACTGAAGTCCCCAGGGGCACTCAGAGGAGCCACCTCATCCCTCTGGCAGTGGACACTTGATGGAAAATGACAACTCTGTCCTGTTCTGTCTCCAGGAGACAAGAGAGCCAAAGAAGAGAAGGCTGCTGCCACCATGCTGAACAGGCTGGACCAAGCAAGAAGCATTTCACACACAGGCTCAAGCAGAGAGCTCAAAGAGGAGCGGGGTGGCCAGGCAGAAAGTACAGCTAGTGGTGAGTTGTGATTTAGTCCTCATGGGCTGGCTACCTGGAAGAAGGGAATGCACAGTAGGAAGCTGCTTCTGTCCACCACCTACCAGCAGCCCCGAATAGCAAAGGCTTCATGGCTGGGAGGTTGGCATGTGCTCCGATAGTTTTCTGGCTCTTGTCTAGCTCAGTTTGTTCTGCAGGGTCTTCCCAGCCATGGAAGAGACCCATTTGGCCCCGGGACAGAGTCCCAATCCATCCCTCCTCAGGTGCAGAACAGACGGAGAAGGCTGATGCTCCCCGGGAGCCTCCACCTGCAGAACTCAAGCCGGACCCCACGAGCGGCATGGCTGCTGCAGAAGCTGAGGCCTTGTCAGAGAGCTCAGAGCAAGGTGCCCTCCCCACAGCCACACATACGGCACTGCCCTCTTGAACCCCTTTCCCGCTAGCCTGTCCTGCTTGGACAGCATTCACTTGAGTTTTTCTTCTTTCTTGACTCCTGAGCTGTCTTGGGTGCACATCCCCTCCGTGTTTCCTTAGTTTAGAAGCATTCTGACGTAGCCCTGGGGCTCAGCCCTGGGCACTGCTCGGTGCGTGCTTCCCACAGCCAAGCTCACAAGGACTTACTGGCTAATAGTGCCACACACATCTCCCTGAGGTCTTACATCCTCCAAGTAGCAAATACTTAGGTGACAGATCCTAGAGCCACTGTCACCTAAAGAAAGGCATTTGTGAAGTGGAGAGGGAGTTAGACCAGACCCAGAAGGTACTCTGAGCCCTGCCAGGTCCCTCAGTACCCCCTCTTCTCTGTGCAGAGATGGAAGTGGAACCAGCCAGCAAAGGAGAAGAGGAACAAGAGGAAGAGGTCTCAGGGCCTGCCACAGTCAAGGAAGAGGGGATGCATCTGGAGAACGGGGAGACCCCTGAGGAGAATGAAGAGTCTGCAGGCACAGACTCTGGGCAGGAGCTTGGCATGGAAGGCCGGAACCTGCGCTCAGGCACCTATGGGGATCGCACTGAGTCCAAGGCTTATGGCTCCATCATCCACAAGTGCGAGGTGCGGGGCCTTGGGCGGTGCCAGCCCTGTGCCTCCAGGGTCTCCGCAGCCCCTCACGCACTCCTTCCTGCTGCGCCTGCAGGACTGCGGGAAGGAGTTCACGCACACGGGGAACTTCAAACGCCACATCCGCATCCACACGGGTGAGAAACCTTTCTCATGCCGGGAGTGCAGCAAGGCTTTCTCAGACCCCGCAGCATGCAAGGCCCATGAGAAGACACACAGGTACCCACCTTGCCTCCCCCAGACTGGGGGGCCTCCCTGGACCCTGCAAGACCCCTTCCTATGACCTAGCACCTTCTGACCCACAGCCCATTGAAACCCTATGGGTGTGAGGAGTGTGGCAAGAGCTACAGGCTCATCAGCCTGCTGAACCTGCACAAGAAGAGGCACTCGGGGGAGGCCCGCTACCGCTGCGGGGACTGTGGCAAGCTCTTCACCACTTCAGGCAACCTCAAGCGCCACCAGCTGGTGCACAGTGGCCAGAAACCCTACCAGTGCGACTACTGTGGCCGCTCTTTCTCTGACCCCACCTCCAAGATGCGCCACCTGGAGACTCACGACACCAACAAGGAGCACAAGTGCCCGCACTGCGACAAGAAGTTCAACCAGGTGTGCACCCCTCCCTGAGCCAGCACCGTAGGGTCCTGCTGGTGGCTCCCCAGGGTTAGCACACAGCAGCCACTGTATCTGTGGCTAGGGACTCTCCTAGGATGGGACCCTGAAGAGCAAGCCATCTTAGAGCAGGTTCTGCTGCATTTTCCTTCCACTGCTCTGCCCCTTTGAGAGACCACAAAGTCCATTATTTCCTGGTTCAAGGGTCTGGGGAAAAGCCAGGTTCCTAGGGGACCCTTCTGAGCCCCTGTCTGGGTGCAGGTGGGGAACCTGAAGGCCCACTTGAAGATCCACATTGCCGATGGCCCTCTCAAGTGCCGGGAGTGCGGGAAGCAATTCACCACCTCAGGTAGGCCCAGAGCACCCTGGCTCCCCGCCCTCGTCCCTGGGCCCCTGGCAGTGCAGCACACCAGTCTCGCCCCTCATTTCCAAAGGGAACCTCAAGCGGCACCTGCGGATCCACAGTGGGGAGAAACCCTACGTATGCACCCACTGTCAGCGGCAGTTTGCTGACCCAGGCGCGCTGCAGCGGCACGTACGGATCCACACGGGTGGGTAAGGAGGCCCCGTGTGGGCTGTGGAAGGGGCACAGGGAGCTGAGTGGGTGCTAGTGCCTTGTGCCTCTGCCCCAGGTGAGAAGCCGTGCCAGTGTGTGATGTGTGGCAAAGCCTTCACTCAAGCCAGCTCCCTCATCGCCCATGTGCGCCAACACACGGGGGAGAAGCCCTACGTCTGTGAGCGCTGTGGCAAGAGGTAGCGGCCTGCCCCTACCCCAGGGAGCATGAGGCCAAGTCCCAGGCTATGTCCCAGAGTGGTGGGTACCCCCCCAGCCCCCCAACACACACATCAAGGCTCCTGTGGGTCAACATAAGCCCCTGATTTGTGGCCCTGTAGATTCGTCCAGTCCAGCCAGTTGGCCAATCACATTCGCCACCATGACAACATCCGACCACACAAGTGCAGCGTGTGTAGCAAGGCCTTTGTGAACGTGGGGGACCTGTCCAAGCACATAATCATCCACACTGGTGAGCATGTGCTGCCTGCCTCTGTCCAGCCCTTCCCAGCCCATTTTGGAGGATGGGTAGTGGGGGAGAGGTAGGGAGCCCTGTGCCACACTTGCTTACAGGTAATCTGAAGTTCAGTTCCAATGAGGACTCCACCTGCCTTGGAGCTTCCAGGAGGAGGGTGCTACTGAGGCACCTGTCAGCACTGGTGGCTGCCAGAGAACTTGCTAGAAAAGACGGGGCTTCTGGGTCCTGGGAGGTCTGCAGGTGGCAGGATGGTAACTCACCTCCCCCCCCAGGAGAGAAGCCTTACCTGTGTGACAAGTGTGGCCGTGGCTTCAACCGGGTAGACAACCTGCGCTCTCACGTGAAGACCGTGCATCAGGGCAAGGCGGGCATCAAGATCCTGGAGCCAGAAGAGGGTGGTGAGGTCAGCGTGGTCACTGTGGATGACATGGTCACACTGGCCACGGAGGCACTGGCAGCAACAGCGGTCACTCAGCTCACAGGTGTGGACTGTAGAGGCAGCAGAGGGTAGCCACAGGCAGCTTGCTTTGGTGGCAACAATGGGGTAGGTTCCTGTGGCTTCTGCCTCAGGCCCTGCTGACTTTGCCCACAGTGGTACCAGTGGGGGCTGCGGTGACAGCTGATGAGACAGAAGTACTGAAAGCCGAGATCAGCAAGGCTGTCAAGCAGGTGCAGGAAGAAGGTGAGAGGGGCAGTCTGGGGCATGAACGCCGGTGGACCCAAGGTCCTTCCCATCCTGACCACAGCCTGCACCTCCACAGACCCCAACACCCACATCCTCTACGCTTGTGATTCCTGTGGGGACAAGTTCCTGGATGCCAACAGCCTGGCTCAGCATGTTCGGATCCACACAGCCCAGGCACTGGTCATGTTCCAGACAGATGCGGACTTCTACCAGCAGTATGGGCCAGGCAGCACATGGCCAGCTGGGCAGATGCTGCAGGCTGGAGAGCTGGTCTTCCGTCCTAGGGATGGGGCTGAGGGCCAGCCCACACTGGGAGAAACTCCACCCACAGCTCCGGATTGCCCACCGCCTGCAGAGTGAGCAAGTGGCCCTTTGACTGTTTATTTAAGGATGGATGGCACCCTGGGACTCAAGGTGCTCCTTCCCCAATCCCTAGAGAGAATAAATTTGATTATTTTCTAATGTTGTCTGCTGTCCTTGTGTCCCCGGGTGAGTGGGTGGGGAACTGTCATCTATGTAGCTCATACTGCAGAATGGTTAACACTAGCTCAGGGACCAACCTGGCTTCCTGGGACATCCTGAGGCCCGTCATGGAAAGTAGAGCTCCATACTGTGTCTTAAATTATTTAGGGTGGGGGGCTGGAGAGATGGCTCAGTGGTTAAGAGCATTGGCTGCTCTTCCAAAGGTCCTGAGTTCAATTCCCAGCAACCACATGGTGGCTCACAACCATCTGTAATGAGGTCTGGTGCCCTCTTCTGGCCTGGAGACATACACGCAAACAGAATATTGTATACATAATAAATAAATAAATATTTAAAAAAAATTATTTAGGGTGTGGGCAGCACCCTGTGGCTGCGATGCAGCTTTACTCACCAGCCCCAGATCCAGACAGCCTAGGGCCTTTAGCCAGAGCAGCGTACAGAACACTGGCTGGCTTTTCCGTAATCTAGAGCCTAGTACTTGCTTTACCGAGGCCACAGCGACGCCATCCTGTGGCAACACTAACTCGCTGCTGGTTATCACCAGGTTGGCAAGGAGAGAAGGGAAGGGAGCAGCCAGAAGCCTCAATGATGGGATCCCATGGAGCCCCACTGAACTGGAGACAGACCTGCTTTGTAGCCCCCCAGGTCCATCACCCAGATGGTGCCACAGTTTTGGTTTTTAGTTTTTAAATTTTTTTGTCTTGAAGCAGAGATGGAATTAACAGCCCCAGGACTATTAGTATTAGGCTCCTTGCTACCACAAGGAACAGTAATGCCCCAGGGAGGGGAGAAGGGAAGCAGGCATTCAGTATGAGCCTAGAGCAGGAGCTTGCAAGTGGGTAGGGAAAGGAGGGACTTCATTATCAAAACCTGAATGGCTTCCAGTGGCCCAGAAACAGGAGCGAGGGCCAGCACTGACGATTCCAGTCTCCAGTACAAGGTGGAACACTCTCGTTCAGACATGGGGTAGGAGCTACTATTCTGGCAAGCCAAGAACCCTGTGGGTCCCACTTGAGCGACAACCACATTCACACTTTAGGTGTTTTGTATTTTTTAATAAAGTTTGTAATCCAATGGACACACAACAAAACTGCGCTGAGAAAAACAGTTTCATAAATTAATAAGTGTTAGGAAGTCAGGGAGAGGTCCAAGTCACAGGAAGAGGAGGGAGTTGGCCAGGTCTTTTTGTACAGGTGCTGTGTGACACTTCCATGTTGCCGGAGTGGGACCCGTGCTGTAACGAAGCGCACTTATACAAATGAGTGACGGTATAAAGTCTGAGTATGAAAATAAGATTTTCTTTGAAAACACATTTTTGGCACAGATTAAAAAAAAGTATGTCAGGGAAATTTGATTTAAGTCAGTATTTTATATATATATATATTATATATATATATATTTATATATACACATCCCAAGTTCTGCACATCCGACCAAGAAAGAAAATCCTTCTGTTCGCTTTTACTCAACTGTAAACTGTACATCCGATGAGTCGAAGGTGGTGGCGGCGGCAGGAGAATTAAGAACAATGACATGTCCGATGAGAAGGGAAGAAAGGAGGCGACAGGGCAAAAATGCCCAATGAAATGTTCCTTGACACCAAGGCTTCAGCACAAGTCCCGAGTCCTGCATGAGAGTCCGCGGTGTGCTCCGTCCACATGTCCAGAGAGCCACACCTGTGTTCGCTGTGCAAGTCACTAATCCAGTGCAAAGGCTGTTCTGCTGAACACAGACTCCCACTGCCTTGGTTCCTTTTCTCCGAACGAGGAAGGCCAGCCCCTAAGGTTTCTGTGAGTCCATGGGTTGGTGGTCTGTCCTGGGCGAGAATTTCATGTAAACATACAAGCAGCACCACCCCCAAAGGAGGTCTGTCCATAGAGCTGGGTGGGCGTGAGAGCCGGGGCAGTCTGCCCCTCAGCAGCTTCCCCTCTGCCTGGCTGGGTTGTCCACGGTTCTGTCCGTTCATCTTTTCTGCAGCAGAGCCTCACACAGAGGCAATAACGATCATGAGGTGGGGAGAGATGTTGGAGATGCTAGCAAGGAGGTCAGGGGCCAGGCGGGAGAGGTGACTCTCCGAGAACTCACAGGGTGGGAAGATCTGCAGCACATAGGCGGGCTGGAGGAGGAGAAACAAAGTGAGACCCGTCTTCCATGACTGCCCGGCTCAATGCCTGTTGTACCTGGCAGGCCTTAACAGCCCCCTTCCCCCCCCAGTCAGACCACACATCAGGACAGGGTGTTATCAGCTTCTATAATTCAAGGTCAATGCCTCCCCAACCCCACTTTCCAGGATAGGCAATTGGTGGCTATTACCCATCTCCTCTGGGTACTCCTGGCTGGGTCAGCCCTCCCGCCCTGACCTAAACTGGTCCTAGCTGTGTGTACAAGTGTTGGGTAGGGTTGGGACAGTGGACCAACCTGATTGGAGCCAGGGTTCGGAACATTGATAATCCCCGCTGCCTGCTTGGCCTGCAGGTAAGTGATGAAGGCAGCCTTGAGGGACTCCGTCTGGCTCACCACATCCTCCTGGTCACGACCACAGGGCAGAGCCAGCAGCAGACAGTAATCTGTTTCCACCTGGAACAGAGGTGAGTGGTTAGGGGTCTCCTGACTAAAGAGCCAGGCATCTCTAAGATGGCTGTGTCACACCACACTAACGTGTGTGCGTGTGCATGAGCGCAAGCATGTATGCTCACTTCTGAGACTAGAGGTATTTATTTCTCTACCCAAGTCGAGTTTGTCCTTCATAGCCCACTTCAAGAGTTATCACAGCCAGTTTAGCCCCGAGGCTGCCTGTTCTTCCCTCCCTGAGTATTGCGTAGGCATTTACCAGGGCCCACAAGTCTTACTGTCATCCTCCGGGCAACTCCTTCCAGCTGCGAGGCCTCTAGCCGCATCCTTTGGGCAATCCTCAGCGGGGGACCGCCTTCAGAGAGAGGCAGAGACCGATGGGCCAGGACATTGTTGCCAGAGACGAAGTGGAGCTGCACAGCGGCCGTGTCGTTCTTGAGGGCCAGCAGGCCCTGCCACACGATGGGGTATTTCTGCTTACCATGAAACAAAACAAAGATGGGATCATGGCATGCCCAGCACGACCCTGGAAGCAGCTTATAAACTAAGAGATTGGGGTACACTTAAGACAGAAGAGTCAGGGTGTCAAGAGCAGCCTCTGCCCATCTTACCTTCAGAAGCTGGACCATATCCACAGGCCTTTGTGAAGTCAGGTGTGGAGAAGAATCTTGTTTAGGGGCTGGCTGGGCTTCAGTGTGAGATAGAGCCAGTCCAGGTGGGGTGCTTGTGCCCGAGGCCACAGGGACAAACAATGGCTGCTTTGGGGCAGCCTGAGAAGGAAGAGGGTTTGGGAGGTCTGGCTTCATGGAGACTGACACAGGTGAGGGATGGGTTGGCTGCCCTGTGTCCACTGGTGCCTTCTGAACCTGAACATGGGGCTCAGGTGGCCGGCTGGCAGGGACAGCTGAGAGACGAGGCTGCTCTACCACTCCTGTCTGAGTCCCCTTTGCTTCTTGGGAGACCTGGGGCATCTTGCTACTTAGCGGCTGGACAGGCTGGCTAAGTTGAGAGGGCTGGCAGGGTGGAGCAGGTGGTGCAGGCTGCGTGGGCTGCGTAGACGGGGCAGGCTGCGCAGGCTGCGCGGTCTGCAAGGGCTCACCTTCAGGAGGGCCCTAGAGTTGGGAAGAAGACAAAGGGGGCAGTCAGGATGGGCTGCGCACAAATCCCCAGTTCCCAAACAAGAACTCAATGGACCAGAGGGAGGCACCCCCTTGTCTTACAGTCAGGCCACAGAGGAAATAAAAACCAGTGGAGCTGTGTTCTCACGGAAAAGGCCACCTAACATGGCAGGAGGCCCCGTATAAAGTGTCTCTTCACATCCAAGAGCTGTGGTATGATCTGAGCCACTCCTCGCTGTGCATTTAGGAAGCCCCCTCCCCTTCCACCTCCAAGGCCTGTCTAGCTTGTCTGTTCTTTGCTCACGATCCTTGCTAAAGGTCACTGAGTGCACGATGGGAGACACACAAGTGCTGCTGTGTGCGCAGAGGACAACCCTGCAGTTCACCTCTTTCTACTTTTACCAGGGTTCTGGGGACCAAACGTGGTTGCCAGGCTCACACTTAAGCAAATGCCTTCACCCACTGAACCATTTGATGGCCTACCTGCCTGTCTTTCGAAACCACAAAGCTCCCGAGCACATGCCCAATTGGTAGGGAGGAAACCTGGCTTCCTCACCTGTGCAGAAGTCTTGGTCCTGGAGGGTAGGCTGACGGAGGAGGCGACAGGAAACTGAGTGTGTGTGAGCTGAGCGGGGGCATGGTAGGTGCGGATATCTCCATACCTATATTCCTGGAACAGCTCACCGCTGGAGTGCACAATCTGCACCCCATGGGTCACAACCACAGGTGGGGTCAGAGGCAGCCCCTGAAGCTGGTTGCTGGGGGTGACTGTGAGAATGCGGGCTTCACCATGGGGGTTAGGAGCAGGGGTAGGCACAGGGCCAGGGGCTGGGGCAGGGATTGCTTTGGCATCAGAAGTCTTAACGATTTCTTTCACCAGCTGCTGGGGGGCCTTGCTGGCTGGTGGCACCTTTACTACCCCTTCAGTGGCCCTGGGCTGTTCACTGACAGCAGTCACATGTGGGTGCACCATGATCCTCACGTCTCGGGGCACAGTGTACGGGTGTAGTCGGTACTCAGACTGCATGACCAGCACTTCTGACTGCACGGGGGCTGCAGCTCTAGCCACAGGGAGGTGATAGTGGACTTCTTCCTCAGGAGGGTGCTGGCTGGCCAGGGCAGGCACACCAGCTGCGGCAGGCTGGGGTGTGCCCACACGCTGTGGGGCCCTTGCCTCTATCTGCTGGGGCTGCAGAGGGGCCCGAGGAGAGTGCAGAGTTTCTGGCCGGATGCTGTAGGTGATGCTGGGTAATGTGGGTGTGTTCATTCTCACCTCACCTTGTGAAAGGTGACCAAGGGACACGGTCTGAGTGATGCTGTGGGGTGGCATGATGACAGACTGCTCCGGGTGGATACTGGAGATGAACTGGGGCACTGGAATGCCTGCAGCCAGCATGACGGTGGCATTGGTGGAGAGTGGTGTGGATGTGGTGCTGCTGGGATGGCATGCCCTTGGGAACGGGCCTGGTGTAGGCCCACTAGGTCGAGGAGTATGTGTATCTGGCTTTGTGGCTGCCAAGTGGGAGATGGTTCGATCTACTGGGGTGGTGGGTCCCGAAGGAACATGGTTCACTTCTGCAGGCAGTTTGCTGGGCAGGGCAGGAGGGTGGTGGGGAGTGAGGGTGGGCCCCAGGTTAGCTGGCTGAAGGACCTTGGTCTCTATTTTCAGAGTGACGGGGTCAGCAAGTTTCTTGTTAGTGGTGACTATGCTTGGGGTGAGAACAAGCTGGTTGTGAACCAGCACCGGGGGTGTGTTGATGCCCTGAGTGAGAACCTTCACTGTGCCACCTTGGGTGACAGGCGTGGACACTGAGAGGTGAATGGGCTCAGGCTTTTCCAAGGACGGACGGTCCGTCTTCACAGAGGAGATCACCGGAGAGGCATTGTATGTCTGGGCAGTCAGGACCAGGGTGGAATGGGTGGCCACATTTGCAAAAGCTGAAGGGGTCTGAGGGCCTTTGGGTGCAGACTGGGATGGGGTGACAGAATCTGCTTTCACCTGGGACTTAGACACTGACTGCTGAAACTCAATGTCCATTGCACTGGCTGGAGGGATCTGACTGATCTTGGCACTGATCCGCTGTGGGCCTTCCGTCTTCTGTCCTGAGTAGCTCAGAAGCACGACTCCTTCTGAAGTGTTCACACGCAGCCCTGCACCAGAGCCTGTGTCTGCTGGACGCTCATCAATCACTGACATAGACCCAGGGTGGAAGCGACTGTTCTCATTGCTGCTTGACCTCTGTTTGCCCTTTGCTGATGGCGCACTCACTGCACCTGTCATAGCTGCTGTGCCTGTTGTGGCGGTCACGCCACATGCAGCAGTCACTGCACCTGCAGCAGCATTCACAGGAGCCGGGGCAGCGTTCACCGTGCCCACTGTGGCACTCACTGGAGTGGTCAGGACATTGACGGGCCCAGTGAGCACATTCACAGGCCCCTTCAGAAGATTCACAGGCCCAGCAGGGGTGCTCACTAAACCCTTCAGTGTGGCCACTGAGCCCTTCACAGGACCCTTTAAGGCATTCACTGGGACCAGAGAGACATTCACCAGGCCAGTCAGGGCACTCACCAGGCCAGTCAGGGTCTGAGGAGCGGGTTTTGCCAAAGTTATCTTCTGCGAATTCTCCAGGTCAATGCTGACAGGCATCCGGCTGATGACAGACGTGATTTTAGGGGCAATGACCGGGGCCACCTTCTCTTTGTCAGCAGCTACTGGGACCTCTGAGGGCTGTGTGTCAGAAGCATTTGACACTGGAGTTGCTGACTTTTCTTCTAAGGGAGGATGTTTGGGTTCACCTGCAGGGACTGGTGCCTCGTGCAGACAAGGAGCAGCACTCACGGGCTCTGCGATGGCTGTGGTGACACTTGTGGAAGTAACCCCAGTGGCGGATACGTATTTGGGGTCCATGAGGATCTTCCTCAGTGTGCTAGAGCTGGTGTCCACGTCAGAGGCCTTTGTGTCTGGGGGAAGAGCTGGAGATGGGGCAGACTGAGCCTGAGGCTCCTCCTGTCTGGTGATCCACTCTGTCACCTTAGTGGGGGGACTCTGATGTGGGACTCCCCCAGGAATGACAGGGGGTGGGAGCTTTGCTATTGTAACTAAAGGAATTGTGGGTGGAGGTAAGCTTGAGTCACTGGGTGGGGTCACCGGATCACTTTCGATGATTGAATGCACCTTGAACCTAGCCTGGGGTTCATCATCCACCAGCGATGGCTGGGAAAGAGGCGGGAGGTCAGGGGGTGTGGGTGCTTTGCATGGAGTCTTTTCTTCAACACTGCTTTCCTGACACGGACTCTCAGCAGGTGGGGTCTTGACTGGGTCAGAGGTGCATTCCTGAGGAGGAGGGGACTGAGGCTTTTCACTCTGCTTTTCTTCCTGGGGAGCTTCTGGGGGTGCTGCTGTTGCCTCATTAGCAGCAGGGCTTTCACTCTGAGCCTGCTCGGTCTCAGAAGTACGAGTCTCTGTGGCAGCGACCACTTTCTTGTTTGCATTCCTTTTCCGGCGTCGTGTTGTCTTTTGACGTCCTTTGTCTTTCCGGGGAGGAGCGACTTCCACTTTAGACCCCTTGGCTTCCTGTACAGACTCACTGCTGTTTCCTCTGGCTTCCTTGGTGTCTGCAGAACCTGCTGAGGGGTTCGAGGCAATGCCCTGTGAGCCAGAAGACTCTGGAGCAGCATCTGCCGCCGAGGTTCCAGATGTGGCGCCAGAGGGCCCTGGCTCCGTTCCTTCCTGTAGATGCGGCTGAGATCCTGGGGGGACAGAGGGAGACGCAGACAAATTTTCAGGCTCTCCAGAACTGTCATTGATGATGGAGCCAATGGCCGCCGCCAGTTCGGTCTCACTTGCCTGGTGTGCGGGCTTGTGGCCGTCCTCCACATCAGGGCCTGCAGGTGTCCCTATGGCTGCTCCCTTGTCAGCTGCACCAGTGGAGGGCTCGGCGAGCTTTGCAATGTTCTCCACGGCCTGCTCCAGCTCCATCTGCTTGGCTAGCTGTGTGGCTCCTGGGGACACAGTCGAGGCAGACACATCTTTCTTCTCTTTCTCAGGATCAATTGGGTCATGTTTCAGCTGAGACGAGGAGACACTTTCCCTTGGGGGGCTCTTGTTTTTCTCAGGAGAGACTGCCACAAGCCCAGCTTCCTTGTCCACAGCCTGCCCTGCAGCCCGGGTGGCCATTTCCAGGCTTTTCAGATGTGCAGCCCTGTCCATTGCTGACCTGGTGTTGCGAGCACGTCCCCTCTTTGATTTGGTTTTCTCAGGAGGCAGTTTTCTCTCCACTGTCTCGACTGGGAAGGTGTTGGGTCCACTTTTGTCTGTGCTGGTGTCTCTCCTGTCACGTTTGGCCTCGCTGGCTGCTTCCCTGTCACCCCTGGACTTAGTGTTACTTTCTCTCGTGTTCACCTGGGCACCACCCTCAGCAGCAGCCTCAGCTTTCTGCTCACTTCTCCCCCTTTTCCCATAGGGCCCGCCAGCGGCTGCAGCCTTCTGAGACCTCGGAGACCTCCACCCCTCAGCTGGCTTGGGTGTTTCTGCTCGCTCTTTCGTCTCATGCTCTTCATCCTCATCAGGACGCCGGCGAGTTTTAGGAGGCCTTCCCCTCCGAGGGGTGGTGGGAACTACCACGGCCTCCTGCAGCTCCCGTTCCAATCTCTTCCTGGTCAGTCTGGGCTGCTCAGCAGGCTCTTTAGCTGGGGAGCGGCTTTCGTGATCACCCATGGTGGCATAAACGCTCCTGACATTCCGGCGCCTGGTTCGGCTGAGAGGCAGGCTAGGCTCAGGGAGCTCAGGGTCCCCTCCAGAGCTTTTAGATGCAGTCCTTGTAATCTTCTCCGCCTCCATCTTCAGTTCTAACAGCTTCTGTGCTTCTCCACGAGGAGAGCTGGACCGCTTCAGCTTTTCCCGGTCTATCCTCTCACTCTTTCTGGTGACGGGCTTCTCCACGATGCTTGCGACAGCTGCCTGGACCGGTGTCTTGGAACGCTTGCTTTTGTTTGTTTTCTTGTCTTTCGCAGAGACTGGAGGATTGGCCTCTACATCTTCAGACGCTGGGGGCTGAACTTCAGGCATAACTTCAGGTTTCTGAGTGACACTGGGTTCAATGCTTGGAGCTGCATCTGGCTTCTCCACTCTTAGCTCTTCAGCTTCCTCAGACTTCTGAGTTAGTTTTGAAAGCGGCTGGGGACTGCTGGGTTTTGGATCTATATTGTTTTCTATCTTGGAAATTGCAGTCCCAGGAGCGGGAGGCTCGGCACTCACAGAAGGGATGGGCTCGGTAGCTGGGCTTTCTTGAGTAGCCTGATGCACGACTACAGGACTTTCTCTGGAGCCTTCTCCTGGGAGTACCTCTACCTGCTTGGGCTGTTCCATGGGGACAGGAACTGGCTCAGATGCCAACTTTGCCTCCTCCAAGACGGGGGCTGGCTCCACAGGCTTCTCTCCTGCCAGCAAAGGAGCCTCCGCCATTTTCTCAGCCTTTTCTGGTGCTGATGATGCTGGTTCTGGTGTCACGGGGGTGACTGCAGGAAGCCCAACTGACACGGGGGCTTTTGGCTCCAGCTCTTTAGTCTCAGTGGCAGGTTCCGGGGTCTTGGAAATATTCTCTGGGTCCTCCTGTTTCTCAGCCTCTTTGGGCTTCTGGTCCTTCTCCTTTTCTTTCTGCTGCATCCGCGTGAGCTCCATAAATCTGCTGTGGAACAGCACCACGGGCTCCTGGACCGAGTCACTCACGCTGTTGGCTCCGTCAGATGCTTGTCTGCTGTACAGCCTCCCAGGAGGGAAGTCGGACTCCTCGCCCTTCCTTTCAAGA
Source organism: Microtus pennsylvanicus (assembly GCF_037038515.1). Classification (NCBI taxonomy): domain Eukaryota; kingdom Metazoa; phylum Chordata; class Mammalia; order Rodentia; family Cricetidae; genus Microtus; species Microtus pennsylvanicus. The sequence goes on from NC_134591.1 coordinate 72,718,362, forward strand.
TGCTGCAGCCGCTTGGAATCTTGTTCAAAGATGGAACTATGTAAAAACCGAGAGGCAAACAGTTCCTGCCTCTCCTGTTCCTCTTCCCTGTGGTCATCCTTCTTATCATCCATTTTCCCCTCTGAGTCAGTCCTGATTTTCTTCTTTTTCATGTACCAGGATGGAATAGGTCTTGGGGCAGAGTCAACCTTTTCTTTATCTTTGTTGTTTCGAAAATTAGCAAAGCGGGAGTCCCAGTCAAGAAAAGACCAGTTTTCTTCACGGGATGAGGAAAGAGACTTAGCTCTTTCTAGCAAAGCTTTAGTGTCTGGTGTGATTGTCTTATCCAGAGCAAAAGAATAAAATTTATTTCTTTCTAAAGAACTAGACAGTCTTTCCTCTCGTTCACGTAGTTTGTCGTCTCTGTCCCTCAATAAAAAAGACAGCCGAGGGCTGTCGTAGAAGGTAGAGGCCCTGGGTGACTGGGATTTGTGCTCAGCATCCTCATCAGAGTCAGAGGGCACCTCGCCAGGTTCCAGATCTCGCACAGACCTCTTCCGTAAACTGTCTCTCTTGATTACGCTGTTTGGAAAACTCACGTCAAACCTGCTGGGGTCCTGTTTCCCCTGAGGGTCCCAACGATGCGGGTCCTCTTCAGAATTCAAGACAGACAGCTTTATTCTGGCCATGTCCGCCACATGTTCTCTCTTGCTACAATCATAAGGAGTAAATTTTAAGGGGTCTTCTCTCATTGATACATTAGAATAGGGGAGACCCTTATCATCCACTTTAGGGGACCCTTTTACTGACATTAGCTTAGGGGAACTCAGGGTGTCGTCATCTTCATGGAAGGAGCCATGGCGGACGCTGGGAGAACAGCTGGTCCTTTCAGAGTCCTCACTGATCTGCCGTGAACTTCTGTAATTTCTCTCCCTTTTGGTACAGATGTCAAAATCAACATGATCCATCCTTTTCTTTTTGCTGGGGGGTGAGTCGTCAGTGACATCCTGGGGGGGCTTGCCGACCTCATGAACAAGGCTCCGTCTTTCATATTCATCTACATCTTTTTTAGGACTGCCAAACTTCTCAGACTTGGCTATTTCCATCTCCATCTGCTGTTTTCTGCGACTCTGTTCCATCTGTTTTCGGTAACTCTGTGTGTGATCAATGTCAATGCCAAGCTTTTCTTCAGCATTTAGTGCGTGTGGCTTCTCCTGGACTGCTTTATGCTCGGATGGCTCCTCACGAAGACGGCAATAGTTTTTCCTGACTTCCTCTTTCTCCGGCCCTTGATTATCTAGGAGCTGCAGCTGTTTGGGCTGAGGTTTTGAGGGGATGGCTTTTTTGGGCTGGGCTTCTTGACTTTCCACAGATGCGTGTATTGGATCTCCCAGGCCTGGGTGTCCATCTGAGCTGGGCCGTGAGCCAGACCCTGAGGAGACAGCAGCAGGCTCCTGGCAGTCTTTGGGGCTGGGAGCCGAATTAAGTCTGTCCAGCTTGGTTTTTTTTGATTCCCTTTTAAGGATTTCTTTTCTCACGGGCTTTCGTTCGGACTCGCCTTCCCTCACCAGAACACTGTCTCTTGACACATCAGGCTGCTTCTTTAGAAGCACTCGAGTGTCCTCTGTCTCAGGGCTGCTTTTCTTGACTTCTGGTTTTTGCTTTTCTGCTTTCAAGTTGGAGTCTGCAAAGCGCCTTTTCCTCGCTTCCAGCTTCTCCAGGTCCACAGCGCTCAGGCCCTCAGGCGTCTGCTCCGGCTTGAGGTGCTTCCTGAGTTTAGGCCTGCCCTCCTTATCCACCGCCTCTGCGTGGGTGGAAAGGGCCTTTTCCCTCAGTGCTTTCCCTCTAGCGGACTCCACTGTAGACGAGTCTGACTTGGCCAGCTCCATCTGAGAGGCCTGGGACTTCTGACCCGGGGCTGAAGGTTTAGCAGTGTCGTGATCAAATCTGGCTTTGAGCTTTTCCATCGGAGGGTGGTCAATGACTTTCCCCTCCTTTTCTTTCACTCGAGTCAAAACCACACAAGGCACGAGCTCCAGACGGTTCTTGGCCGGTCCTTCCTTGTCGGCTTTCTCTCTGCTCAGTTTGGTAGAACTCCGGCTTTTCTCAGGGCTCTGCTGCTCTCCCTCATTCTCTTGCTCTGTCTCGGAAGACTGAGAGCTGGGAGAATGACCTTTTCCTTTCCGTCTCTGCCTGTCAGGTTTGTCCTTTTCTACTTTTTCCTTCCGAATTATTCGTCTCTCCCTCTCCACTCTCTCAGGATCAAAAGTCCGTTCTTTATCCGTCTTTTCGTTTTTTGTATAGCGCTCCAATCGAGCCTTCTCCAGTTTATCGTACCGTGGTGGGGACACTGAGCTGCAGCTCCCACTTCGCTCTGAGGACCGGCGGTACAGTCTCCTCTCAGAGTCACTTGGCAATCTCTCCGAATGTGCAGGAGACACCCCAGGACTCTGTGGACGACGCAAGTGGACTGGACTCTGACTTCGCTCAATGGGCCTCCTCTCATGGTCCCGGTCAACCTCAAATCTCTCCCGTTCTCGTTCCCGTTCTCTTTGCCTATAGCTGTATTCCCGAATATCTTGTTCATAAGGATCACTCCTATATTCTCTGTATTCTCGAGGGTCATCATAGTATCGGGACTCATAATATTCTCCTTGGTACGTTTCCCACTCGGAGTAAAAGTCTCTCCCTCGAGCTGGATAGTCCCTCCTGGAGTCCTCAGGGTAGGTGCCTGGAGTCCGAACACTTTCATAGTATGTCCGATCTTGGCTGTAGTCATAGGATCCTCTTCGTTCCTCTCTACCAAACATCAAAAAGATTATGTTAGCGCTTCTGCTTTTCAACACTGTAGTCTCATCTCCACAATCCCAGCACTCATCACAGGCAGAGGCAAGAGGATAGCTCATGGACCTCTCTGGGGCGCACAGTGAAACTACAGGAGGTGGAGGCAGGAAGATCACAAGTTCAAGGCCAATTTTATCAGCTATAGGTCAGCCTATGGTATATGAGCATGTGGTGATGATTGAAGTCAAAAATAAATGGCTGCCCATTTTCCACTAGAACCCAAATCACATGTGTTAAAAATAGCACACCCAGTGGGTGTGATGACACAGGCCTGTAATCCCAGCTGCTTGGGGAACTCAGTGAGACCGCTCTCAAAAATACAGCTGGAGATGCACCTCAGGGGCAGACACTGTCTACCACAGGCTTCAATCCTAGACACTCCCCACATCCAACCAATAACCACTCACTCATGCTCTAGATAAAAAGCCAGTCTTGGAAGACCATGCTGTCTTGGGTGGGTGAGGTGTGTTCATTCTAGAAAATATTATCACCAGCTGCACAGGCTTGGTTCTGAGTCCCAGTCTCTGCAGCTCACACCTCACTTTTTGGCTCACTGCAACACAGTAACAGTTGGTAGGATGTGGCGTGCATGCCTTTGATCCCTGCACTCAAGAGGCAGAGGAAGGCAGGGTTCCTCAATCTGAAGCCAGCCTTGTCTACATAGGAAGTTCCAGACTAGTGAGGGCTACAAAGTAAAACATTGAAAAAAGGAGAAAAACAACAACAAAAACACCAGGTCACCAGGCACAGAACTAGAGTAACTTTAATACACAAGGCAAGGAAGTGCTTCCCTTTGTGAAGCTGGACACATTACATTCTGCCCAATATGAACAAAGTAAGACTCCTGCCTAGTGAGTTCACTGCTTTGCTGAACTACAGTAGGAGCCACATCTTTGGTTCTCACAGCTCTAGACAGAACCTCCGGTCTCTCACATGTTACAAGTGCATTCTGCTGAGCAGTGGTGGTGCACATCTTTAATCCCAGCACTTGGGAGGCAGAGGCAGGTGGATCTCTGTGAGTTTGAGGCCATCCTGGTCTACAGAGCGAATTCCAGAACAGCCAGGAACACAGATAGGAGAAACCTGTCTCAAAAAAACAAAACAAAAAACAAAAACAAAAACAGGCAAACAAAAAGAATGCATTCTACTGTTGAGTTGCATGCCATGCTTTGTGTGTTTGCTCTTGAGACAGGGCCTAGCTACTCTGTAGTTTTGAATACAGGATCTAGGTTCAGGCTCCTCAGTACTAGGATTACAAGTATAAGTCACTAAGCCAGCCTATGTGGCAAGACAGGGCTTCAAAAAAACAACAACACCCCACACCAAACAAAGCAAATGGAACAACACTATCAAAAACAAAACAACAAAAACTCCACAGTACAAAGACTGTGTATTAAACAAGCTGGAGCTAGGGTAGAGCGCAGCACTAAAATGTCCAAGATTTGCAATATGTTCTGTGTTTGATTCTTAGCCTAACAAAACAGAACAGAAAACTAAAATTAAAGTGCTTGCCAAGTACCTGCAAGCCAGAGGGCCTAAGTTTAATTCTCAGCACCCATCTAAAAGGCTGGTGGGGCTACATGCTTGGAATCCCAGCACTGGGACTATGAAGACAGAATAAGCAAGGGTAGAGCCCCAGACAACAGTGAGACCTTGTTTCAAAAAGAAAAGCAAGGTGGACAGCTCTTAAGAAATGACATCTGTAATTAACCTCTGGCACATGCACGCACACACACACACGCACGTGTATACAAACACACACACACACCTATGTCAAAAACTTATTTTGATGAGTCCATGAAGCTTAATAATTTCAGCAGGGACCAGGACAACAGAAGACTGGGACCCAGTCAGCCTAGTGGAGGCATCACTTACAAGGCCGCTTGCCTTGTCCGAGAATGGAGGAATCATCCCACCAAAGAGGTGATGCCTTGTCCATAGAATGGAGGGAATCATCCCACCAAAGAGGTGATGCCTTGTCCATAGAATGGAGGAATCATCACCAAAGAGGTGATGCCTTGTCCATAGAATGGAGGAATCATCCCACCAAAGAGGTGATGCCTTGTCCATAGAATGGAGGAATCATCACCAAAGAGGTGATGCCTTGTCCATAGAATGGAGGAATCATCCCACCAAAGAGGTGATGCCTTGTCCATAGAATGGAGGGATCATCCCACCAAAGAGGTGATGCCTTGCATTTCAAACAAGAGCCGGCAGCAGCCAATTTTGGAAAAAATTCTGTTCAAACTACCAAGTATAGTTAGGAAAACCTATTTGACCATGTAAACTCATCCTGTGCTGACAAGTAGGAACCCTGGGCTTTCCCCTAGCATTAAAAACTCTGTAATGTAAGTTACCTGACTGAGGGTTGGAGATTTAGCTCAGCAGGAGTGTGTCTGCCTAGTAATGTAAGACCTTGAGCTCAGTGCCCAGCAACAGGGAAACAAGAGTCACCAGAAGTTGCCCAACCTTCAGTCATGAAAAAGGAGGGTCTGTTCCCACCCCCAGTGGAGGCTTGAAGATCAAATGCCACAGAGCTTTGTACGTGAACAAGTGCTATAGAAATCAAGGTGCTTCTAATCCTGAATTCAATCACTGGAGTCAAGCACCTTTCCCATCAGACACCAGACACCACCCCTCACTTTAAAGCAAAGGAAACATCCTTGAATTTGATGCTGAAGAACGCATTATACACCCAGTAACATCTGAGACCTTCCCCCTTCTGCCTCCTGCATGAGGATGAAACACCATTAGATGGGGATTAATCATGGAAATTAACTAAAGAAAAAAGCCAGAAACAGATCATCACTAAAATTAGTGAATCTTAAGTAGTAATATACAAAAATCAACTCGTACACTACTTCATCTAACCCTCAAAAGACTCTGCTTTTTTTTAATATTTACTTATTTATCTATTATGTATACAATATTCTGTGTGTATGTCTGAAGGCCAGAAGAGGGCACCGAACCTCATTACAGATGATTGTAAGCCACCATGTGGTTGCTGGGAATTGAACTCAGGACCTTTGGAAGAGCAGGCAATGCTCTTAACCTCTGAGCCATCTCTCCAGCCCCCAAGACTCTGCTTTTTTAAAAAAAAACAAAAAACATTTAATATATACACAGAGAAGATTAACAACTGTTAATGCCTCAAGTGCAATGAATGAAGCCTCCAACACACTCCTTCCCCTCACCAATGTACTGACAGCCACCTTGGGAAGGAGCACAGTTGGCATAGTGCTTGCCTGGCAAGTGTAAGGCCGAATTAGACGCCCAGCACCACCTAAGTCAGTTACAGTTGCATAAACCTGGAAAGCCGGCACTCAGGAGGCTGAGACAGAAAGACCATCAAGGTCATCCTCAGCTTTAATAAAACAAGCCTAGGGCCTACATGAAACCGCAACCAATGACTTCCAACTGCTACTTCTAGGAACTAGGACTAAGAATATTCTGTCCAAAGCGACATACTTGGATATATAAGCACACAATGTCATGTGTGCTCTTTTTCTGATGGGTGGGATGGGGGTCGTGACAGACAACCCCTCACCCTGGTTCACTAGCTGAAGAATTGGACATTTTCAGTGTTCTGTAATCTGAATTCTGATCTATTCATTCATGAGAAACTATCAAAAGCCTTACCTACTAGAATTTTGACAGTGGGGTCAGTTTAACTTAAAAGCTCAAGAGGTCAGTGACTTAGCAGGATACTGAGCTAGGAAAGGTCTCGAAGAGATGCTGTGTGACTCTAACAAAGCAAACTGGGACCAGTGGCAGTGAAGGAGACGCTGGTGGGCTCCAGCAGACCCCCAAGTTCTGGTGTTTTCTGACCTTAGCTGTCTAAAGCCTTTGGATATGTATGGGGTAGAACAGGTGGTCACACTTCAGACGACCACCACAGAGGGATGTCGGGCAAAAGGCTTTTTTTAGTACAGGCAATAGTTTCCACTTTCAAACACCATCATCTATGAGAAGAGCCTGGTTATTATGTGAGCGCATTTTAAAAGGTCATCTAATCAACAGGAGAAAAAGGTCAAACACTGTATTACTGGGACCAAAAAAATGGCTTCTGCACTGCCAAAGCCATGTATGTTTATATGAGATCTGACTTTCTCTCTCTTTCTCTCTCTCTGTTTTTTGTTTTTCGAGATAGGGTTTTTCTGTGTAGCCTGGAGCCCTTCCTGGCACTCACTCTATAGTGCTGGCCTCAAACTCACAGAGATCCGCCTGCTCTGCCTCCCAAGTGCTGGGATTAAAGATGTGTGCCACCACCACCCACCAGCCTGACTTACTCTATTTCAAAGAGACAAACACTTCACAATTCTTTCCCAATATGAGTGCTCATTGCGGCCTGAGACACGGTGACCCACCCTACCCTCAACTACATAAAAACTAGATTTGTCAGAATAAACCTATGCTTTCTATACGACAGGTTAAAAAATATGTTTGGGGAGAACTGAGTAGAAATGAAAAAGAAATCAGCCCACAAAAACTAGAATCAAGCTATACTGGCAGGCCTGCTGGACACACCTCAGGCTGGGGTGCTTCAGAAGTAAAATGCTGACCTACACGGTCCTGGTGATCATTCCCAAAACTGATGCTCTAGCCCAACATTGAACAAGAACCTACCTTCTCTCTGTTAGCATTTCATAGAAGTCTCTGATATCTTGACCAGACTTCTCCATGCAGTGATAAAATGCCAATTGGCTTTCCCGATTTGCAAAGTCCACCTTTAAAAAAACAAATGCATAATAAAACTCATTATTATGTGATGCACAGATCTAATACAAATATAAACAATATTTAAAAAGATTTTATAAAGAAAGAGAGGTTTCAGATCTCAATTTTGGGAAGTTTTTTGTTTGTTTGTTGAGAGAGGGTTTTTCTATACTGGAACTGACTTTGTAGACCAGGCTGGCTATGAACTCAAAAGTTACACCTGCCTCTCTGTCTCTTAGAGATTAAGACTAAAGGTGTGTGCCTTGTGGCCAGCCAATGACTGGTCTAATATGAGGCCCACGCCACAAGAGGGAGCTCGTGCCTGGCACTACCTGGACGACAAGGAAACCAAGGCTGGATAATGCAGACAGACAACTAGGGTAGAAGCACGACTGGAAAAAAAGAAAATAAAAATGATGAACTTATCCAGAATGATGCTCTGCTGTACTCATGGTCTGCTGCCTGGTTCCACCTGTCACCAGAAAGGCTGCCTCTGGCAGCTGACAGGAGTGGATGCTGAGTCCCACAGAGACCCACAGCCAAACATTAGGCAAAGAGAGAGTGAGTTCAGGAAGGAGATCTCTATAAGGTGCCCCACCCCAAGCTAGAGAACACCTAAAGTGGGGAGAAGGAATTGTGGGAGCCAGAGGAATGGAGGACAATGGGAGATTCGGGCTGGGAAATCAACTAGTAAGGGCTCATGGGGGCTCGGAGACTGAGGGAGCAATTTCGGAGCATGCATGAGTCTGCATGAGATCTTCTACATACATGTTATGGCTGTTGGCTTGGTGTTTTGGGGGAACTCATGACAGTAGAAGTGGGGATGTCTCTGACTTTTCTGTCTGCTCTCAGGACTCTTCCTACTGGGTTGCTTTGCCTAGCCTTGATGTGACAGTTTGTGCCTAGTCTTATTGTATCTCGTGCTGTTTTTGTTTAATGTCCCTGGAAAGCTTATTCTTTTGGGGGAGGGCACGGGGACAAAGAGTGGGGATCGGTCTGGGGAAGAAGGGGAAACTGGGAGGAGTGGTAGCTAAGGTCGAGGTGTATTAATGAGAAAAGAGTAAAATAAAAGTTTAAAAATAATTTAAAAATAAAAGGTGTGCACCACAACACATGGCAAATTTTAGAAAGTTTAAGAGAAATATTTTTTTTTCAATAGAAAACTCCAAATTCTACATATATCTTGACAGATACAATTTAAAGGTCCCAAAACCCATCCAGGAGTGAAATGGCCAGGCATGGTTCAATTCCAAAATTGCGGAGGTTGAATCAGGACAGTCACGGGGGCCAGTCTGGGCTACATAGTGAGACTCATACCCACACACCCACAACTTCTCCTCTTGCCAATCAAACAACAACAACAAAATTCAAAAATAAAATGTTAACAAACTTCTACCAGAATTCTGAGTTGGCAAATGCTTGAGTCAATTAAATTGGTAATCTATAGTTGGGCAATCTATGGTGCACACAAATTTGTGAGAATAGCCAGAACAACAGAACATGAGGACAAGACAGCTCTATTTTCCGGCTGCCTAGCTTCATGTTCTACTGCCAAAATACTATTATTTTACTTTAATCTAGACATTAGTCCTTAAGTTCATAATTATGCCAAACAACTATGAAGAGTGAGTTTTTAAACAAGCAATACCAGGAAGATGAACACACAAACACACACGCACAAGGCTTACAGTCACAGGTAGTGTACTTTTGGAAGCTAGCTGACTGTGCCACCGGCACACAGACACTCACTGTAATGGGGAAGGAGGGCCCTGCACCAAGAACACAGGTAAGAGCATCAGGCTTCCAGGGAAAGAAGTGTGTTGAAAAGGACTTTAGGGAAGGGCCTATGGCTAAGGGCATAAAAGACCTGTGTCCATAAATAGCAAGCAAGAATACCCTATTATTTCCCTTAAAAACTGAGGACAAATAAAACCATGTTTGGTAAACCACTCTCTTCACTGGCAACCTACATTTGAGACTCTGCATAGAATGAATATGAACAGACTTTGGTTTTGGTTTTTTGAGGCAAATCATACTCTGTGGACCTGTCTGGGATTAAAGGTATATGCCACACACAGCCTTTGGCTTTTGTTAAAGTCACTATGCACACCTTAATCTTATTCCCACCAATTTTCCTGCCCTTGGTCTCCTTGACAGCTGCTTGTGCATACTCAATCTCATTGTAGAGAACCAGAGCCATGCCTTTTAAGCGGTCAAACACCACCTGCAAAAAAATACAACAACCAATTAAGAGCTTTTTCTACTGGTGTGAATGTCAGTCCCCAAAAACCCTAAATCACAAGGATGTTCCTAAGGAAAAGTACCATATTAGACTAATCCAGAAAAACTTGGCTTTTCCAGAAGAGGCTTGTCTTAATGAAAACACTAAATTCTGTGTGCAGAAACATGGAACCATATATGGTATTGTCTTAGCAAACACACTAAGTTTGGTGTGCAAAGATCATGGAATCATGCATGGTATTGTCTTAGTAGACAAACTAAGTTAGGTGTGCAGAGACCACGAAACCATGCATGGTACTGTCTTAGCAAACACACTAAATTCGGTGTGCATAGATCATGGAAACATGCTATTGTCTTAGTAAACACATGTCAGATATTCCAAGGACAACAGAATCGTGGTACTGAGGCTTTCAATATATTACACCTTCTTTTTCTATATTTTGCTAAGACCATTCTTCTATCTGAGGCTCAAAATAATAAGAGGATGTAACTGGGCCCAAGAGCCTTTCCCTGCATCTGTGGGTGTGCTATTTATTGGTCACAGAAAAATTCTGCTTCATGAACACGTTAAACTCATAACTGCTGAAACATAAATCAGATCTAGGGATACAACTCAGTGATGGAGAACTTATCTAGCACATGCAAGACCCAATGTTTAATCCTCAGCAACAGCATGAGTAAAACTTAGGTGTGAATATAAATTCCTCTCCCTCCCTCTCCCCCACGTTATTATTTCAGACAGAGTTTCACGGTGTAACACCCTCCTACCTAAGCCTATCTAATGCTGAGATTACAGGCATGAGCCACCATGTCCACCTACTAGACTGGCGTGTGTGTCAAGTTTAAAGGACAAATTCAGGTGCTAGCCCTTCCTTGCCTTCCAACTTGTTTGAGATGGACTGTCATTGATCTGCCACAAACTCCAGACTCATGCCCTATGAACTTCTCGTAGTCTCCTGTCTGTGCCTCCTATCTCCCTGTAGTACTGGGATTACAGACATGGATGTGGACTCTAGGGATTTGAACTCGGGTACTCATACTCTTAGCCACCTCTCCAGCTCTAGACTACTTTCCCCTTCTATCAGTGTGTGTGTCTGCACGCATGATGTGTGTGTGTGGGCAGAAATGCCAGAGCACATGCAGACATCAGAGGACATCTCTGTGGAGCTGGTTCTCTCATTCCACCTTTAGGTGGGTGTTGGGAATCAAACTCAGGTTACCAGATTGTGTGGCAAACTCATTTACCTGCAGAGTTATTTTGCTGGCTCTGGACTAATTTTCATGAGAGAAAATTATAAAAAACCTCTAGTAACTTACTCTACTGTTTCTAAAAAAGAAATCATCTTGCTAGTATACTACAATTTTTTTTTTTTTTGTTTTTTGAGACAGGGTTTCTCTGTGGTTTTGGAGCCTGTCCCGGAACTAGCTCTTGTAGACCAGGCTGGTCTCGAACTCACAGAGATTCGCCTGCCTCTGCCTCCCAAATGATGGGATTAAAGGCGTGCGCCATCACCGCCCAGCTACAATTTTTTTTTTAAATTAACTTATTTTGACTAAGTACATCTATGGGACAGCTGTCATGGCATCACAGTGCTATTTGAAAATGGAAGCTTGGGGCTGGAGAGATGGCTCAGCAGTAAGAGCACACTGACTGCTCTTCCAGAGGACCCGGGTTCGATTCCTAGCTCCCACATGGCAGCTCACAACTGTCTGTAACTCTAAGATCTGACACCCTCACACAGTCATACATGCGGCCAAAACATCAATGCACATAAAATATAAATAGATAAATTATTTTAAAAAAGAAAATAGAAGCTTAAGAGACATTTTAAATTTAAACTGAAATTTTTGTTCTGTTTTTCAAGACAGGGACAGCAAAGATAGGATTCCTCAGTGTAGCCCTAGTTGTCCTAGAATTCGATCTGCATACCAGGCTGGCCTTGAACTCACAGAGATCCGCCTGCCTCTGCCTGCCGAATACTGGGATTAAAGGTGTGCGCCACCACTGCCTGGCATAAACTGGAATATATTTTTAAAAACTTTTCTATCAGCCGAGCGGTAGTGGTGCATGCCTTTAAGCCCAGAACTTGAGAGGCAGAGGCAGGTAGATAGAGCATCTTGAGTTCAAGGCTAGTCTGGTCTACAGAGCGAGTTCCAAGATAGTCAGAGCTACACAGAGAAACTCTGTCTCGAAGAACCAAAAATAAAATAAAAACTTTTATACCTACAGAATGTATAGCTTTAACAGCATAAATGAAATTTGAATTACCAAATTTAAGGTGTAGAAGCTGTTCAAACACCATTTTCTTAATGCTTTTCTAAATAGGTAGGTACTGAATGTGAGCATTTCTATGCAGTATACACTGGTCAACAGAACACACTGGTATTTAATTTGATGCTTTATTTTTTAATTTATGCACATTGATGTTTTGTATGCATGTGTATCTGGTGGATCTCCTAAAACTGGAATTACGGACAGCTGTGAGTTGCCTGTAGGTGCTAAGAACTGAGCCCAAGCCCTCTACAAGAGCAGCCAGTGCTCTTACCTACTGAGCCATCTCTCTGGTCCCAGCTATTTTATCAGAAAGTTCACAAGTATAAAGACAAATTTTTATATGAGACTTTCATTTTTTTATTTATTTTTTTTTTTTTTATTTTTCGAGACAGGGTTTCTCTGTGGTTTTGGAGCCTGTCCTGGAACTAGCTCTTGTAGACCAGGCTGGTCTCGAACTCACAGAGATCCGCCTGCCTCTGCCTCCCAAGTGCTGGGATTAAAGGCGTGCGCCACCACCGCCCGGCCCCAAGACTTTCATTTTTTAAAAGCTGTATGACACTACCAGAGACTGTGGAAAGGTCTATGTCATGAGTAAGCAAAATATCTTTTAAAATCCTATTTTATTTAACTTTTTATATGAGGACCTCCAGATTTTTCCGGCATCTCGTATCATTTGGGAAAGCGCTTTACTGCTGGTTATTTTGCAGCGCTAGGCACTGAGCCTAGAGCCTGGCCCAACAGACCATAAATCTAAATTCAATTTTTAAAAACCTTATGCATGTATATCTCTGTGTGTGCAATAGGTGAAGTGCCTGCACAGCCCAGAAGAATGTGTTGGGTCTCTGCAGCTGGAGTTCCAAGCAGGGTCGAACTACCTGGCGTGGGTGCTGAGAACTAAACTTGGATCCTCTGGAGAGCAGCAAGTGTTTTTAAGCACTGTGCATCTCTGCAGACCCAGCCAAGAGTGTTTGAGGATATGAATTATTAAAGGAAAGGAAAGGACAACAGTAGAAAGTGAGACTGAAGGACAGAACACAAAAGAAATACTAAGAAATAAAGTAAAGAGCAAAAGCTTACCTTTACCACAGGCCCGTAGCGGCAGAAATGCCGTGTTAAATACTGATCAGACACGTTTGAAGAAAGCCCGTCTAGCCACACACAGTTTGTAGGCATGCTCTTTCCGAAACCCAGCTGAAATTCAAAGAGAAAATTCTATCACCACAGATCACAATGACCATTCTCAGAAAACTGGTCTTCTATAAAAACGCTGAACTGTGTGTGTGTGTCTGTCGCGTTGGATATTGAACCCAGCAGCTTACATGGTAAAACATGTTGACATCTACCACTGAGCTCAAAACAATGTGCAAGTAGTTCATAAGTAATAAACAACAAATCAAAACTTACAACAGGGCAATCCTGCTTGGCCCCAAGTGGCAGGCTACAATGACAGGAGGAGGACACAGAGAAGGCTACCTTTAGCACTGACTGTCCTTCTGCAGCCCTAAAATAATAAGGTAAGTCCCCAAAACCTTACAGCAATTCAAACAGTAACAGGTAAGTTATGCACTTCACATACCTTGAGGCGGTTATTTCCAAGGTACTCTCCGTCCATCTTCTTGATAGCCTTACACACACTGGCAATATCACAGTACTGCAGGAAGGCATACTGAGGGACTCCGTTCACTTTCTTAATGTCAATGTCCTGCAAGAGTCAATCAGCATCACTTAGCAATATGGTAATAAGAAAATAAATCAGAAGAAGCCAAGTCCACATAGATATGCTTCTTTCTACAAGTCATGTTCCCAGTAACTTTAGTTGGATCATGTATGCATACACTGTAAACTGATGGTAGAAAGATCACATATCATGAAAGCCATCCCATGTGAGGCCCCTGCAGAAGAGCAACTGTCCTGCAACTTAAAAATTTAAATCCATGGTAAAGGGAAATTAATAACAAAGGAGAGGTTGCCTACTTAGTAGAATACCAGAAAGTAATTCCCTTTGGTACTGTGACATAATCTTTTTGGTACACTGTGAAGATGTGTCACTTGGACTGGTTTAATAAAAAGCTGACCTGCCAATAGTTAGGCAGGACTTTGGGGTCAGAGGAGGATACTGGGAAGAAGAAATGGAGACAGCAGAAGACACAGGGCAAGCAGGATGGGCATTATGGAGATGAGGTAATGAAGCCACGAGACAGAAAGTAAATTAATATAAATGTGTTGATTTAAGTTGAAGAGCTAATTAAAAACAAGCCTAAGCTATCAGCCGAGCTTCCATAATTAAAAAGAAGTCTGTGTCATTATTGAAAAGCTGTCAGTCCTGATAAAAAAAAAAAAGACTAACTATACTTTGGCACTGTCAAAAATCTTTAGTAGAACCAAACCCCTTAATACACTACCTGAGCCTGGTATGGGGGTAAGCGCCTTTTAATCCCAGTACTCGGGAGGCAGAGGAAGGTGGATATTTGTGAGTTGGAGGTCAGCCTGGTCTATAGAGCTGGTTCTAAGACAGTCAAGACTACAGAAAGAAACCATCTTGAAAAACTCCAAAACTATAAAACCACTACTTGAAACAAACAATCAAGAAATCAAGTTCTCAAGATGTGCTAAATCCATCACTATGATCATTAGTGTGCGTGCTCACGCCTACAGCCCTCACATTCGGAAAGGTGACAAGAGGGGAGCTCTAGTTCAAGGCTAGCCTGCCACACAGAGACCCTGTTTCAAAAGAAAAGACTACACTGTATCATTTAAAAAACAACAGTCTTTTTCTTAAAGTACAAAATATGAGCAAGAAACAGGCCAACACACAGAGGCATAGAACACACACAGGACTAGAAATGGAATGAACACACACACACACAACAGCTGTTAACTATCATACACTCTTTACTCCTCAAAGTCCAAACTTAGAGCTTCTTCATTGCTGTTCAGTCTTGAGCTGGGTATGACATCTGTGATCCCAGCACTCAAGACAAACGCAGAAGAGAGCTCACAAATTTAAAGTAAGCTCAGTCTGCACATCGACCTCTGGGCCAGCCAGGGCTACATAATGAGATTCTGTCTTACAGAATACAGAAATAAAAGGCATTTAAAACATGCCTGGCTTATCACAGAACTCTGGAGGAGAGGTAGGAGGATCTATGTAAGTTCAAGGCTAGTCCAGTATGAAGAAACTTTGTCTCAAAAAAAAAAAAATCAAACAAAAAACAAGACCCAACAAAAGTGGGGGGGGGGGGGTTTAGAAGTGCAGTTCAGTGGGTAGAAAGTATGTGCCTAGCAGGTGTGAAGCCCTGGATTTGTTCTTTAATGCCTAAGAATTCCCAAGTACTATGGACGACAGGAGTTATCAAAAGTTCAAAGTCACCTTTGGCTACGGACAACATTCGGTGGCTGAGTGGGCTACAAGCACATTTCACTTTCTAATTCACTAATTTTTATTTTATGTGTTATGAGTGTTTTGCCCTGAATGTACGTCTGCACCATGTGTGTGCAATGCTAGGAAAGGCCAGATGAGGGCCCTGGATCCTCTGAAACTATAGTTACTGGTGGTTGTGAGCCACCAGGTGAGTGCAGGAAATGGAACCTGGGTGTTCTGTAATAGAGTCAGTGCTCTGAAGCACTGATTCATCTCTCCAGAATGACTTCTCTGAAGAAAAAAAGAGAAAGAAAGAAAAGAAACCAAGCAAATAAGTGGGATTTTAAAATTGAAATTATTATAAAAGTATTGTTTCTGTTTTAAAAACAAGAGTCTCTGGCTGGGAAGATAGCTCAGTGGTTATGAGCAAGCACTTCTCTTGTAGAGGACATGAGTTCGGTTCCCAGCATCCACTTCGGGCAGTTTATAACTGCCTGTAACTCCAACTCCAAAGGTTCTTAACACCTCTGGCCTCAGTGGGTATCAATACTCACGTGCATATATCCATACACAGACATATACACAACTGAACATGATCATATGCACATATCCACACACAGACACGCACAGAATTAAACATGATAATGCCCACATGCACATATCCACAGACAGACATATACACAATTAAACATGATAATTAAAAACAAAGCAAACATTATATAACCCCAGCTGGCCTGGGAACTCACTATGTAGACAAGACTGCCCTTAAATTCAGAGACCTGCCTGCTTCACTACTCAGCAAGACACTGTCTCAGATTTTTTTAAAAATGGGAAGCTGGAGAGATGGCTTGGCATTCATTTATGGGCACTGGCTGCTCTTATAGATAACTTGATTTCAGTTTCTAATATGCACATGGCAGCTTCCAATCACCTGTAACTCCAGTTCCAGGGAGTCTAATGTCCTCTTGTAGACTCCAAAGGTACCTGGTACACACATGGTACACAGAAATATATGTAGTCAAAATGTGTTTACACATGCGCTCTCTCGTTCTCTCTTTTTAAAGAGTCTTTTAAAAAATGTTAACAGGAAAATGGTGGTTCACATTTCAAGGTAAGCTTGGGCTATATGAGACACTAGGCTTTAAAAATGAAAAAGGGGCAGGGCGGTGGTGGCACACGCCTTTAATCCCAGCACTCAGGAGGCAGAGGCAGGCGGATCTCTGTGAGTTCAAGGCCAGCCTGGTCTACAAGAGCTAGTTCCGGGACAGGAACCAAAAGCTACAGAGAAACCCTGTCTCGAAAATCCAAAAAAAAGAAAAATGAAAAAGGGATAGAGCAAAGGGGAAATATTTCATTTGTCCTTAAATATCACATATCTATATCCTTCCTCTTGTTCTCATGTTCTACAAAGACCTACAGCATTTTTATCACTGAAGAAACATACCACAATTTCTCCAAAGCGCTGAAAGATGTTTCGAAGGTCATGGTAAGTAGTCGTCTTCTCAAGGTTGCCAATAAAAAGAGTTCTTGTTGCTTTGGGATGGAATTCATCTATCCTTTCATCCAAGGGCCGAAATTCATTTTCACTTTCTGTTTCTGTGAGTGGATGGGGCAGAGTAGAACAGGGTGCTTTATTACATTCTCTAATACATAATTTACTTATTTGGAAAAATATGTGCTTATAACAAACTGTATCATCCTGGGACTTGTGGCCAGGCCTGTAACCTCAACACTCAGGAAACAGTGATGCCAGGACTGAGAGTTCAAGACCAGCCTTTTTGCACAGTAGATACTGTCTCAGACAAATAAGTGAGCATGCAAAAACTGAAGCTATTGCTCAGAGAATTTAACAAGAAAGGTCTTTGTTTGCTTGTGGGTTTTATTTTATTTTTATTTTTGAGCTAGGCTTTCACCATGCAGTTGTAGCTGACCTTGAATTCACGGGTATCTGTGAGTTGTACTCAGTGCTGAGATTAAAGGCATGTACCACCATGACATCTATTATTATAGGACGTGTGCATGACGTATGAGTGTGGGCATGTTTGCAAGTCAGGGGGCAACTTTGTGAATGGGTTCTCTCTACTCACCTCTACATGGGTCCCAGGGATAAACTCAGGTTACATATAAGTGCCTTTTACCCTCTGGTCTTAACACTGAGTATGAAATTATAACTTGGCTATGCATGGTGATACACCTCTGCAGTCCTAGCACTTAGAAAGTAGATACAGGATAATTGAGAGTTCAAGATCAGCCTGTGCCATATACAAATTCTAGGCAACTGTGGGCTTCATAGGGCAACCCTATCTCAAACAAACAAAAAAATCACATATCCTCTACAATCTAAAGGAAATTGCAACTCAGCAGAAAACAGTCCCAGGACATTGTTTAGTTTCATTTACTTTGAAGATCTTAATGATATTCAACATTTCATGTTTACTACATTAATAGTAATTTTTACTACAGTAATAGTAATTCAAATGTTTAAACCAAGACTTTAGGGGGTGGAGTAAGTACTTTAGGCTCTGAAGTAAGTACTGGCTGCTCTTGCAGAGGACCTAGGTTCAATACCCAGCATCCATAGCAGCTCACAAACCATCCAGCTCCAAGGGATCTAACAGTGTCTAGCTTTCATGGATACTAGGCAAACACACAGTGCACAGACATATGCAGGCATAACAACCAATCAAATACAATACTAAAATAATTACTTTGGCGGAGGGGGTTTCTCTGTGAAGCAGTCCTGGCTGTCTTGGAATTCACTTTGTAAACCAGGTTGACCTTGAACTCAGAGATCCGCCTGCCTCTGCCTCCCTGGTGCTGGGATTACAGGCACGTTGTCACCGTGCCCCAGCAAAATAATTACTTTAAAAAGACTTTATATACAAGATTAATTGTGTGGAAAGTGTTTAGAGTGACATCTGTGAGCTCTCTATTTTGGTGTTATGTGGTCCCCAATGATATCCAAAATGTTTCTATTTTTCATGATGAAAAGCCTTGGCTTAACTTCTGATTTAATCCAGCCCTTTGCTAAAGCGCCACTTATTAATTCTGTCTGAGACACAGACATTCAAGGTTTTCATGGTAATTATAGCTCAGCACTACATGTTCTCTACTTGTTAAAAATGTAAAACAAAGCCATCAAAAAGATAAGTAGACAGGATAAGGATACAGCTCAGAAGCAGAGCGCTGTGTAGCACACATACAGCTATGGGCTCACACCCCACCCTTCTCTCTCTCTCTCTCTCTCTCTCTCTCTCTCTCTCTCTCTCTCTCTCTCTCTCTCACACACACACACACACACACACACACACACACACACACACACACACACAAAAAAATGAAGCCAGGCGGCACGGGAGACACATTCCTATAAACCACAGCAGGTACAGGCAAGAGGAATAGGAGTCTAAGGCTATCCTTAACTATATAGCAAGTTCAAAGCTAGCCTGAGCTCTATGAAACCTTCCTTAAAGAAACAAAATTAACAAAATATATGAACTGAGCATGGAGAAACACGGCTGTTAACTTGGGAAGTGTAGGCAATAGATGTTGGATTTAAGGTTGGCCTGGTTTACATAAGACTTAGTCTCAAAGAATGACTAAGAACCCCTGTTCCCATGTGCTACATAACAAGGTTAAAAGGCCTATAATAACAGCCATCTTAAACTCTCCTTATATGCATAAAGACCAGAATGCTACACCTGTCACTGACCCTGACTGAGATCTCCATAACAACTGACTGATGTTTAAGACCTACATAAGTTAGGTGCACACTGAACACTCCTCAGGCGGTTCTGACACGTCCTGAAGCAACCCAACAAGAACCCCAGCCACCTGTGCACATGCCGACTTGTAACCCCAGTACTCTGGAGGCTGAGGCAGGAAGACTGCCCTAAGTTCAAGGTAAATCTAGACTACACGGTGAGTTCTAGACTAGCCTGTGCTACAGAGTGAGACCCTGTCTCCAGAAAACAACAAAGAACTCATGAGCTGCTCTGAGTTGGGTATAATTTGGGGCAGCATACCTGAACCTCAGTTGATAAAGGGAGAGAAGGCATTCTCTGGGAAAAGAATTTCCTTCTAATTGTTATGATGTTTAATCCTGACTGTCGCCTTGACAAGATTTAGACTCACCGTGGAGACAAACTTCTGACCGTGTCTGTGAGGGTTTTCTAGGTCAGGTTAACCAAGGTGGGAAGATCACCCTACATGTGGGTGGTGCCGCTGCACATGAGCAGCCACCTCCCCTGCCCAAGGGGCTGGACGCCAGAACTATGACTGACCAAAGGAAACCCTTTCTCACTCAGTCACCCTCATCGGCAGTGCTTACAGCAGCCAGTGTACCCAGATTTCATCAGAAAGACATGCACACTTTACATGACTACCAGCGCTATAGCTGGTTTAATATGTAAATACCATCTACACATCCATAGGGAAAGTATGCTCCCTCTTATCAAATAAGATGAATATTCTGAGAGGATTTACCATTTAAATGGGTCATAAATTTTATTCCAAGTGTAAAGTTCACTTTTCTCAGACTCACAAACCCACTATAGAATACTCTATTAAACTGCTCACAGTCTGTATAAACTAGGCATTTCTGAATGAGTGTTCAAATTCTCAGTCAGTTAAGCCGCTGGGGGTGGGGTGAGGACAGTCCACTTTAAAATGAGCACTACATGTTTTCTGAAAGACACCACCACTGGCCTGAGACATGCTTAAGCCTTCAACCTTCCACAGTGGGTCTTATGCAGAGGATAAAGGGTTTCCTTTCAGTCCCTAAGGGGCCAAACCCATGCCTCATAGCCCTAAAAGGACACACCTGGATCTACTCGGAGGCGCTAACCAGCAGGACTGTTAGCTGTGCACACCTTCTGCCCTCTGTTTCAGCTCTGACCCTTGTGTTGGGGCCCTGGAGAGAAACTGCAGGTGTCCATGGGACTTCCTTTGTTTGTTCTTTTCATACAGCCACTGAATAAATGTGGTATCTCCTTTTCTCTGCTTTTCTTTTCTTTTTGAGCTTTTATTATTTATGTGTCTGTGTATGAGAATGTATGCCATGTGTTCCTGAGTACCCAGAGGCCAGAGAGGGTGTCAGATCCCAGGCAACCGGAGCTGCAGACGGCTGTGCGTTGCCTGCTGTTGAGCACTAGGAACCAAACAAACCCAGGTCCTCTGCAAGGGCAGTGAGTGCTCTTAACCTTTGAGCCCCCTCTGCTGTTCACTCAAGGACTGTCAGCTGAGCCTAGCTAAGGCTGCTAGGATCCCAGCTCTGATCCTAGAACTCAGTAACAAGACAATCCACATTCTTTAACAATCTTTCAAGTTCCGGTCATCTGGAATAGTATATCTAAGTTATGCTTGGAAAATGCAAATGAATCCCTCAAATGATATTGATACGGAGTCTGCTTCTTGGGTATCAATCAATGCCATCCTTTAGGGAAGGCTGACCCACAGATGCCCTGAAGCTGCACTCGGGACTCTAAGGTAAAGTCATCTCCCATACAGAGCAGGACAACCACTGCTCCCACTCACACCAACTCGGTATGCCTCCTGAAGACCTTAGCCACCTTTTAGAAGCTAAGACACTGGGCCAGTAAGTTAAGAAATAAAACTCGAATTAAGTCCACACACTGGACCACAACCCGCTTCCCAGCCTTACCTGGCCCTATCCACGCAGTCACCTCAATCTGCATGCCAAAGAAAAGTTTTCCCTTTGATGCAGTCAGTGCTTTTTCTTGGTCCTCTTGCTGCCGAAAGAACACCAGGCCATACCTTTCCTCAGAGGCCCCATGGATCTGCACTGAAGTCACCTTGCCAAACTTCTTAAATTCATGGAAAAGGCCATCTTTAAGGCTTGTATCTACATTGCCAAACAAAAACAAGGACATTTTTCTTATGTTAACTACAATCTATAGCAAACCATTTCCCCAAAACCAAAATATTTAATCCAGAAAAATATTTATTCAAAAGCAAGCCATGTTTTATCTATGTCTATGATATTGTTATACATGTAAACATGTGTGCACTTGTTGCAGGAGCTCCTTTCACTCCTTCAGCCAACAGCCGCTAAGATACCAGCCCACTGGGGCGTGGTCTCTCTCCCTTTAAAAAAGGGGCCACTTCCCTCTGTTCGCGCTCTGGCTTCCGGCTCTGCTTCCGGTGAGTAGGCTCCATTCCTGATTGTGCAGAGGGCTGTTGTCTGGGATGGTGATCTGTAAGTTTTTCCCCCTTAAAATAAACAACCTCTATAATAGTCATAATTCCAAACTGGTATGGGATTGTTTGTGACTTACACCTTCAATTGGCACCCCATGTTGGGCGCCACTTTGTAGTAGGAGCTGTGGGCCGCTTCCCGCCGCCTGGCTCCTGGCAGCACCAATCTACTTCAAGAGGACGATGGGCATCGAAGAGGCTCCTTATGGAGTTTGATAGCCATTTGGGCAAGAAACTGCTCTTGCCTGGACTATTGCATAAACTGGACACAGAGAACCCTCAAAGAGAGGACTGCTGAACTTGCCTAAAGGTGAGATGATCTTTCGGGGTTCCTGATTCATGAAAGAGTCTGCGAGATACTCTGCAGGACACAGCAGATAGTGACTGAACTGCCTTTGAAATTTCCTGCTTCATGGAAATGTCTCTGGATACTATGGGCCTGTAGGCCGAAGATGGATGCACCAACAATACAGAGGAACTTTGGGTGACTGTCCAGGCAGCAAGATGTCTCTGTGATTTCTAGAGTTTTGTAATTTGCTTACTTCTCATTTACTTAGGTAATATTATATCCTTCTGGAGTCTTGGTGGAGTTGAAGAATAGATAGATAGTTATAGTTTTCCATTGTTATGATAAAAGATAAAGTAGATATAAATATTGTAACTGTAATTCTTGCTTGATAACTGTTTTGTTATATGTAATTTTACTATGTTAAAGTGAAAGCCTTTCCTTTTTGTTTAAACAGAAAAGGGGGAAATGATGTGGGAAGGTCATTTGTCTATCTGTTGTTTCATTGGTTAATCAATAAAGAAAACTGCTTGGCCTGATAGGTCAGAAAATTAGGTAGGTGGGGTAGACAGAACAGAATGCTGGGAAGAAGGGAAGTGAGCCAGACGCCATGCTGCTCCTCTCTAGGGCAGGTGCGATGAAGCTCCAGCCCAAGATGGACATACACTAGAATCTTCCGGGTAAGACACCACTTTGTGGTGCTACACAGATTACTAAATATGGGTTAAGCATGATATGAGAGTTAGCCAAGAAGAGGCTAGATATAATTGGCCAGTCAATGTTTAAATGAATACAGTTTGTGTGTTGCTATTTTGGGCATAAAGCTAGCCGGTGGCCAGGAGCCGGGCGGCAGGAAGCAGCCCACAGCTCTTACTGTACATGCATTTTTTTTTTTTTTTTGATTTTCGAGACAGGATTTCTCTGTAGCTTTTTTTGGTTCCTGTCCTGGAACTAGCTCTTCTAGACCAGGACGGCCTCGAACTCACAGAGATCCACCTGCCTCTGCCTCCTGAGTGCTGGGATTAAAGGCGTGCGCCACCACCACCTAGCTGTGCCTACTTTTCTAACTCCAAAGCCCAACTTCCTTTTTTTCTTCCATCTTCTTGGACACATATAAAAGTCCTAAGCTTGCTGTCCCTGAGCATCTCAGCTCCCTCACTGTGCTGCCAACCATGCAGCTGCTTGCAGACCAGTCCATGCTCCTGCCTGTTTCCTCAAAAGGCCTGACATCTTCCTCCTCTTACTTCTTTCTGGCAATGGCAAGATGTGCCTTGCCTTCCCTGCTGATGGCTCTCAAGCTTTAGAAAATAAACCACATACAATTGTAACAATCACCTGGTTTTTGTTCATGGCATTACGTACGAAATGAGCCACAGAAACACCACACGTAAAGTCAAGTCCCCTATTCTAGCTCATCAGCGAGTTGCACTCTCTCGACAACTGGGAGGAAACTGCACTCGTATAAAACCTTACCTGTAGAGCGTACTGGAAGATTCTGAACTTTGATCCCAAAACTTTTCCGGGGCTCATCTTTTTCAAGAGACGAAAGCAACTGGGAAGTGGGTGCGGGGACTGCGGCAGACAAAACTGACCTGGCTGGAGAGTCATCACTTGAGGTGCTGCTGGAGTCACTACTGCAGACAAGAAGACAAAACACAAGGCAGCCCCAGGGGCATTAGTGTAAAACAAACAGAAAAGGATCGGCACAAGAAACAACACCCAGCAGCAACAATTAGCTAACTGCGACACTGAGGCTGAGGTTCTGCAGTTCATGCTGTGTGTGTGTGTCACACTCTGTTCTCAGAGGGAGAAGGCGACTCACACTGGCCTGGGGTTGGAAAGGAACACTCTTTCACTGACACAAGCCACCGAACAACAACTGCAACTTCTAGGACTGATTTCAACTTTCCCCTCCCAGGTCAAGTGCGTCTACTGAAAGGCAGGCAGGTGTACTGTAATCCTACACCCTGGAGGATATGCAGCAAGATTTGAGAATTCAAGTCTAGCCTGGGCTACACAGCAAGAACTTACCTCAAAAGAGCAAAGCAACACTGGTGTGTGTGATTCCCTGAGAACATCGACAGCTAGCCAACTGTGACAGAAGACTGTCAGCTCTGGAGCCACACGTAAGGGTCTGTCTAAATATTGGTTCAGAAACATGCACATTTCTTGGACAAATCACTTAACCTCTTACTTACTGAGTGTCACAGAGATAAGACTCAGGTCAAACACAAAGTTTGTTCAGCCCTCAAGGATAGATACACTACCTCCAGGCTCAAGGTAACAGCATACAATACTTTGAATTTCATGCATGAGTCGGGTGGTAGTGACATACACCTTTAATCCCAGGCACAGGAGCAGGCAGATCTTTTTCAGTTCGAGGTCAGCCTCGTCTACAGGGAGAGGGTTCCCTGACACCCAGGGTGGTTACACAGAGAAACCCTGTCTCGAAAAACCAAACCTACCCAGCCAGAATTGACATAGCAAGAGCCTGCCTTAAACAAAATCACTAGCTAAGCATAGACAAGACCCTAAATTCTGGCTTCAGAAACAGCCAGGCAACAAGTTCTATACAAGTCCACATTAAGGAAATGTAGACAAGGGGCCAGTGAGACAGCTCAATGGGGTAAAAAGTCCTTGCCCGATATCCTGAGTCCATTACTGGGGAACTGTATGGTAGAAAGAGAGGATCAATACTGCCAAGTTGTCCTCTACATCCACAGGCATACCATGGCATGTGTACTCGGAAGGCAGAAGCAGGTGGATGTCTGTGAGTTTGAGGCCAGCCTGATCTACATAGATAGTTGTACCCAGGCCAGCCAAGGCTACGTATTTAAGACCCTGTCTCAAAACAAAACAAAACCAGCAAAAAACCTAACAGATATAATCTTTTGTTTTTTGTTTTTTGAGACAGGGTTTCTCTGTGTAGCTTTGGAGCCTGTCCTGGAACTAGCTCTTGTAGACCAGGCTGGTCTTGAACTCACAGAGATCCGCCTGCCTCTGCCTCCCTAGTGCTGGGATTAAGGGCGTGCGTCACCATCACCAGGCTATAATGTAACAGATATAATCTGTCAGACGTGATGGCTCAAGTGCTAGTAAATTACAGTAGAGGACTGACAGTGAACCCCAGGCCAGCTCCATCAGGGCTGCAGGTGGTGAAGACAGACATAATATGAAGCAATATTTTTTATTTGTATTTTTTCTTTTCTTTAAGACAGTTCTCTCTCCATAGCCCTGGTAGTCCTGGAACTCACTAAGTAGTCCAAGATGGCCTTGAACTCATGTGCTGAGATATGCCACCGCGCTCAACTATGACTCAGTCATTTTTAATGACTTCTCATCAGGTAGCTAATAATTTCTTTCTTCTATATAATGCATAAGCTTGAATCAGAGGGAAAGTGTGCTAAGTGAATTTGATCAAGCTTTGACAGTTCAAAACATGCCAAAGTCCCTTGTGTTTTCCTCAGATACAGAAGAATCATCATATATACAAAATGCACCAGGATAACCCCCCTCTCACGACTGTACCAGGATAGACCCCCACCACCACTGCACCAGTTTAGACCTCTCCCGCCTCACGGCACCAGGATAGACCCCCCCTCACCACTGTACCAGGATAGACCCCCCCTCACCACTGTACCAGGATAGACCCCCCCTCACCACTGTACCAGGATAGACCCCCTCACCACTGCACCAGGATAGATCTCTGATATAGGATTTCCCTCTGTATGCTGTGATTACCATTGATAAAAGGAACTGCTTCGGGCCTATAGCAGAACTATAGGGGAACAGAGCTAGGCAGGGAAGACTGGGCTGAATGCTGAGAGAGAGAAGGCTGAGTCAGAGAGAAGCCCCACAGGAGCCAGACGGGACTTTAGCCAGTAAGCCACAGTTATGTGGCGATACACAAATAAATAAAAATGGGTTAAATTAATATGTAAGAGTTAGGCAATAAGAAGCTAGAGGTAATGGAACAGGTAGTGATTTAATTTAATTAATACAGTTTCTGTGTGATTATTTCAGTTCTGAGCGGCCGGGATGAACAGCCACCTACAACAGATCCCTCTCATCAATCCACAGAGACAGACGCCCCTCTTTTTTTCTGAGACAGGGTTTCTTCACACAGTGCAGGACAGACTGTAATTTATGATCCCCCGGCTAGGTAAAGTACTGGGATGCAGGTACACAGTATTAAACCCAGTATTAAGCTCCTTTTTTGAGACAGGGTCTTATATAATCCATGCCGACTTCAAACTCTTTGTGTGGCTAGGGATAACTCCTAATCCTCCTGCCTCCACCGCATGAGTTCTGTGAATATAGACGTGGACCACCATACCTGGCATTTTTCTAGTGCTCCTTTTCATAACTTTCCAACCCTAAAGGCACTAATGATCTCTCCACATCAGAATCACATCAGAATCTCTAGCCAAGGGCAGAGAATATTGTTTTATCACACTTATCTTGTGTGCGTGTGTGTGATGTATATGAACATGTCAGAGTGTGTGGACAGACATTCTCAGGAGTCTTGTTTTCCTTCCATAATGCCAACTTCTAAAACTAGACTGAAGTGGAAGCTAGATTTCAAATTTTGCTGTCATCAGTTGATTACAGGAAAAAGTAAAATGTAGAGTTTTTCTTTCTATCAATACCAAGGCCAAAGAATTCTGCAGCTGATTTTATTTTTCGAGACAATGCAGCCTAGCTGTCCTGAAACTCACTCTGGAGACCAGGCTGGCCTCAAACTCAGGAATCCACCTACCTCTGCTCCAACCCAATGTGTGCACCACCACTCCTAGCTTGCAGATGGCATTATTTTTTAATTGTGAAACAAATAATAATCGAAATACATAGCACTGTAACCACTAACAAAGATGGCATGGATGAAAACTACTCCAATCATTTTAATATGAACACTGTAGTCAACTTTTCTTCATTTTGACTAGGAATTTGAAGTAATGGGTTTTATTTCCTCACCAAAGCATCATCACTATTGCTTTGGTTTTACAAAACAGGTTTCTCTGTGGAGTTCTGGCTGTCCAGGAAATAGCTCTGTAGACCACGCTGGCCTTGAACTCAGCAATCGCGATCGCGATCTCTCTCTCTCTCTCTCTCTCTCTCTCTCTCTCTCTCTCTCTCTCTCTCTCTCTCTCACACACACACACACACACACACACACACACACTGCTGGAGGCACACCACCACTACAGTCCACTTCTTGGGATTCCAACATCTATTGCAGACCAGCTGAGACAGCCAGCCTTGTGGACTGGGCAACTTCTGGATTCTTGGACCTTCCATTCATAGCCAGTTACTGCTGAGTTGGCTGGACTGTGTCCTGTGAATCATTCTAACAAATTCTCTTTTTATTCTCTCTCTCTCTCTCTCTCTCTCTCTCTCTCTCTCTCTCTCTCTCTCTCTCACACACACACACACACACACACACACACACACACGTATAAAGAGAGATTCATTCTGTAAATTCTGCCACTCTAGAGAACCCTAATACAGCCTCTGAATGAATATTTTTAATTTATCTTTTAAAATGATGCCAACTCAACAACGGGGGGTGGGAGGCACGGTGTCCCAAAACGGCCAAAGCACTGAGCACGGGGATGGAAATCAAAAGCATGCAGTACAATGAACTGGTAATGGAGGCTGTGCTGCTGGCATCTGGGAGACCTGAAGAGGATCAGACAATCTGGGTAGATAGCTCAAGGCCAGTCTAGACTATAGAATCAGACCCTGTTTCCATTCCATGTCGCTTCTCATCCATTTGGATGATATTCTCTCATGGAGCCCGTGTTGGCCTCAAACTTGTAGCAATTCTCCAGGCTCAACCTCTCCAGGACTGGATTTGCAGGTGTGAGTCACCACACGCGTGGCTCCCAACACTTGGAAAGCCTGAAACAGGAAGGTAAAGAGTGCAAGGCCAGCCTGGACTACAAGCACTCTACTTTTAGAGCCTTTTGTGCAGGTGTTGGATGGACGAAACCACACAGTCACTGGGAAAAGTATATGGGCAGTTCTCCCCAAAACTTGGAACAGAGACTCATGGGTATCTGTATAACCCACCCTCAGCACATTCTGCAGTCAAAGGGTGGGAACTAAAAAGAAGGGCGAGACAGTTGAATGGATGCACAAAATGTAGCATAGATCGGGCACACACAATACTGCTGTTGCTCAGTCAGACACATCTTGGGATATGAAGAATTTGGAAGATACCATGCTAAGTGAAAAAAGTCAGTCACAAAAGCACATCTATGATTCCATATTAGACAATCAAAGTAGCCAAAGTCATAGGTAGAGAACAGAATAGTTGATTACAGTAGCGGGGGGAAGAACAAGTGGGAGATCGTGTGTGTGTGTGTGTGTGTTTGCGCGCACACACGTGCATCCACATGAACCTACATGTGTGGAGACTGATATTGTGTGCCTTCCTCAGTTGCTGTCTACTTATTTTTTAAAGCAGGGGTCTCTCACTGAAGCTAGGCTGTTTCAGCTAGAGCAGCTGGCCAGCAAACCCCAGGGATGCTCCTGTCTCCACACCCACCAGTGTTTTACATGGGCACTGGGAATCTTAACTCAGATCCTCATGCTTGCACTGCACCCCAGCCCAAGAACTTTCTTTTAATAGGTGCTACACTAAAATTTCAGTTTGGAGGGCTGGACAGGTGGCTCAGCAGTTAAGAGCACTTGCTTATTCTAGTACAAGTTTTTGATCCCAGTACTTGGGAGGCAGAGACAGGATCTCTGTGAGTTAAAGGTCAGTCTATCTACAGCGTGAATTCCAGAACAGCGAGCGCTACATAGAGAAACCACGTCTTAAAGTGGGGGGGGGAGGCACTCGTTCTTGTAGAGAACCTGGCCTGGGTACAATTCCCAGTATCCACATGATGGCTCACAATCATCCATAATTTAGCTCCTGGGGATTCAATCTTTTCTTCTGACCTCCCTGAGTACCAAGCACACAGGTGTGCAGGCACATGAAGGCAAGATGCGCTCACATAAGATAAAATAAATAAATCTAAAGTTTTTTTTCAATATTTCAGTTTGGAAAGTTAGGAAAGTTCTGGTAATAGAATATATACAATAATACAGAATACTTACACCACAGAACTGGACATTTCAGATAACTATTATAGAGAGCTTTCTCTTATTTACTCCTCCCTAGGCAACTTACAAAATAAGAAGAGTTCCCTTTGTTTCCTAAGGATGTGAGCAGCTGCCTCATCTCAAGGGTAAATTTCCTGGAAAAGACGGCTGTCCTGAGTCAGCTGGGACTGCCCAGCTGTCACCCAGAGCAGGGGAGAACACAAAGCAGCAAGAAGGCCTGAGGGGTGGGGATGAAAGCCCTGGGAGTGCGCTCTGCATTCAAGTCTTACTCATCAGGGAACCAGAGACAACAGCTATCTGACAAAGAACAGTGACTAAGTTTGCAGAGGAGAATTCACAGGAGAGCAGAGCTGTCTGTCAGGCAGAGCTAGAGGCAGAAAACAAACACCTACCCAGCAATAATTCCTGCTGACAGAAACAAACAGTAACAATTTACATTAGGTCTAAGATTTTGTTTTTAGCAGGTGCTGGGGATAGACCCCGGGGTCCTCTCTCACACATGCTAGGCAAGTACTACACCACTCACTACACTGCATGCATCCGAGCCCAAAAACTCTTTTTTAAGAGTGCCTGGTTTGCCAGGCAGTGGTGGCGCATGCCTTTAATCCCAGAGAGAGGGACAAGCTAGTATCAAGTGACAGTTAGTGCTGCTGAGGAAATGGCGCTGGTTTAGAGTGTGGACTGATGGCTGGGGGGTTTAAAGGATCATGGAAGGTGTATCTGTCAGCTGTGGCTGTACAGGAAATCCCCTCTGCCAAGTGTGATAGTCCATACCTTTAATTCAACACTGGCACGTTCGCTGACTTTGAGGCCAGCCTGGTCTACAGAGTAAGTTCTAAGACAGCCAGAGCTACTCAGAGAAACCCTGCCTTGAAAGAACCCTCCTCCCCACCCCACCCCCGCAAAAAAGCCTGATTTTAGCAGAAGATGCTGCTTTAAGACTGTGTACTTAGCACTCACAAAAGGTTAACTATGACTTCATTCTTCAGAACGCAGTGATTGCTGCAGCCGAATTTTTTAAGCTTATGATTATCGGTGGGAGTCATGTAAAATATAGGAATAGTTCATCACACCGTGCTGAATAATAAACAATGAACTAACAGAAGAAGCTGACTACAAGGCAGCTCAGCAATAGAGCACTTGCCTAGAACAGTCAAGACCCTGATTTTAATCTCTAGCCACAAAAGACAATAAAATGAAATAAAATGCTCCCCTTCTCCGGGTGCTCAAGCGCTAACCCTTGAGCTCAGGGCTGCTGCACACTGTGGGACACTCTGCTACTAAGTCTTTACCCCATCCTCTCACACCTCTTTGAGATAACTGCCCAGGCTGGCCTTGAACTTCCTATGTACCGAGGCAGGTTGGAACACTGAACTTTCCCTTTTAACCTCCCCCACAACCCAGGTCTGACTAAAATTGTATCAAAGAGAGGAAGCAAGAAAGAGTGCTGGGGGATTCAGGCACACCAACATCTTCATAGCAGGGCACAGCTGTAATATTCCAACACGGGAGGTGGGGGTGTTCGAGGCAAAAGGATTGCAAGTCTGAGACCAGTCTGATCTACCCACCAAGATCTTGTCCCCAGACAACAACAACAAAGTATTGCTCGGCCTTACAAAGGGAAGAGTGAAATTAGCTGGATGAAAAGAATAAATGCATGGCCCATATATATTGAACACTTCTAAGGGTACCTATACTGGTCCACAACTCAGCAACAGGGTTGGCAATATATCAGTGGTGGAGTGCATGCCTCACGTGTGAGGCCTTGGGTGTGAGGGTCAGAGAACACGGTGGCAGAGGTAAAATGCTAGCCCCTAGGAGCTAACAGAAGAATTGGGAATTAAAAGAAAAAGAGTTGTAAAGGGCCTTTGAAATAGCTTCTTGGGTAAGGACACCTACCACCAAGCCTGATGATCCAGGTTCAATCCCTGGGCCCCTGTATGTTGTGGAATAATCTTTTTGTACACTGTGAAGATGTGTCTCTGTCAAGGTACCTTCTGATTGGTTTAATAAACAGCTTAATGGTCCAATAGCTAGGCAGGAAGAAATAGGTGGGACTTCCAGGGAGAGAGAGGAACTTGGGGTAAGAATCTGAGGTGGGGAATTCACCAGCTAGACATGAAGAAAATCGGACACATACTGAGCAAAGGTAACAAGCCATGTGGCAGAACATAGATATATTTAAGTTATGGGAGCTAATTAGGAACAAGCCTAAGCTAAGGCCCAGCTTTCAAACTTAGTAAGTTTCCTTGTCATCATTTGGAAGCTGGAGGTCCAAGAAAGTCCAGCTATACTTACTTACAGTACAGAAAATCAACTCCCATAAGTTATCTTCTGACCTCTGTGCACACACACCATAGCATACATGTCTATAAGCACACAAACACACAATACCTTAAAAAGACTTACAAGTGCTGGCACCAAAGTGCTGGATCCAGTTTCAGTTTCAGGATCCACTGTTCCATTAATAGCCAGAAAAAAAAAGCCTATGACTTTATTAATATAAAGAATACTTTACCATTTCCTGGTGAGCTGTATGTCATTTATGTGAACATGTACTCTTATATGTACATGTGAGACCAGAGTCTGACATCAATCACTCTCTGCTTTTTTTTAAAAAAATTACTCTGCCTCAAAGTAATGTGTATGAGTGCTCTGCCTGCAAGCCAGACATTGTGTTGGATCCCCTGGAACTGGAGTTACAGACGGCTGTGAGCCACCACGTGGGTGCTAGGGATTGAACCCTGGTCCTCTGGAAGGGCAACCAATGTCTTTAACCCCTAAATTATCTCTCCAGTCCCTCTACCTCATTTTTTTTTTCTTCTTCTTGAGACAGAGTTTCTCTGTAGCTTTAGAGGCTGCCCCTAGAACTCGCTCTGTAGACCAGGCTGGCTTCAAACTCACAGAGTTCTGCCTGTCTCTGCCTCCCGAGTGCTGGGATTAAAGGCATGAGCCACCACCACTTGGCCACCTCATTTTTTTAAGACAGAATCTCCCAATGAATCTGGAGTTTGCTTCCACTAAACTGGCTGAGCAGCCAGGCCCAAGGATACCAGCTCAACTTTCCACTACTTCTTACAGATGGTCAGCCACCAAAAGCTCTGGGGTCACGCACTATGACTGCCCGATATCCAACTGGGCTGTTGCTTATTTTTGTCAAGTGTTCAGATTCTGCCTCAGAGTACAAAAATGCAGTGGGTGAAATGGACACTGTTTTACCACTGACTCACTTTTGGGGAACAATGTTGGCTGTGGGGTACTTCCAGTCTAAATTCCAAAGTGGGCGAGCCCAGGTAGCTGCCATAGGCTGGCAATCCGAGATTCAGAAAGCAGGCTAGAGGCACAGAACACTGGCACAGCATCTACTGGGCCTGCCTGAGGCCCCAGGTTCCCTCCCAAAACCGTGTCTGTGTGTTCTTTAGAAAACCTGCTACTCGAGTAACCTTCAAAACAACAGCTCAAATAACGCCCACAACGGCAGCACGCACCTAGAATCCCAGGACTTAGAAGGCTGGGGCAAGAGGACAGTTTGTTTGAGCGCAGCCTGAGCTACACAGCAAGACCTTGTGTCAAGAAAAGTAAAAAAATAACTACAAAAGCATCCTGCACAACTCTCCTCTTTCCATAGACGAAGCGAATAAGCCCAAAGAACAAGAGCACCTTCTTCACAGCAGCACTCTTAGAGCTCCCGGGGGCTCCACAGGTACAGGCGAGGGAGCGGTACCCACAGCACTGCTTTCCTGTTGGGGGTATTTGCACACTGTGTGAAAATATAAAGCTGAATGGCCAATAGCTAGGCAGGAGGTATAGGTGGGGACATCCAGGCGGGGACTGAGAGGTGGGGAAGGGAGTAAATCTAGGCCGGTTAAGACGCCAAGGAGATATGGAAGGAGTTAGACATGGACATACAAAATGAAAAAAAGATAAAAGGCCACAAGGTAAAACATAGGTTAATATAAACGGATTAATTAAAGTTACAAGAGCTAGTAGAGCTAAGGGCAAACTTTCATATTCGGGAGCTGGCAGTACAGAGAAAGACTCTGCCTCTGCACTCTGGAGAGAACAGCCAGAGGCATCTGGAAGACTCCAAAGCAGAGAGAGGAAACAGACAGGTAGCTGAGAGGGGGGAGAATAACAGGGGATAGAGAATAGAGCTGCTCTATAAGAAGGGTGGACAGCTGAGAGAAGAGAACCGCCAGGAGACTACCAGGGGTCTTTGAGACAGACGAGTACTTGAGAGTAGGAGCTGAAGGAGCCTGGAGACTAATGTGGACCTTGATGTGCTGATTGATAGGAATATATTCTGAGGAATTCTGGCTTTATCTAACCACCAGCAATCCTGTTGTAGACTAGGCTGAGCTCATTCCTGGATATTTTGACAGACTTTAGGAGTTTGGGGAATTGGGAAGTTTATTTTGGACTCGACAGGAGATTGATGAGAAAGTCTCATGTCGATACTTAACTATGTAATATATAAAATCAACTAAAATGCTTAGAAAGGCATGAACAAATAGAACATGGGGAGGTTTTTTGTTTTGGGTATTGTTTTCGGAGGTGACTTTTTGCTCTGTTTTGCAACAAGGTCGGTTTGTCTTATTTTTTTTAATTGCTGTGATGAAACATCATGACCAAGGCCAACTTAAAGAAGATGCATTTAGTTGGGGGACTGCTTATAGTTTTGGGGAGTTAGTCCATGAATATGAAAGGAGCGTGGCAGCAGGCAGGCAAGCATGTCGCTGAGGCAGTAGCTGAGAGCTTCCATCCTGATCCAAACGCAGAAAGCAAAGAGCAAGAGTTGAGTGGCCCTGATGAGGGATTTCAAACTTCAAAGCCCACCCCCAGTGACACAGCTTCTCCAATAAGGCCACACCTAACCCTTCCCAAACAGTTCCAGTAATTGGGGACTAAGCATTCAAACATATGAGCCCATGGGAATCATTCTCATTCAGACCATCTAGTCTGACTATGTAATCCTGCTAGCCTCAACTCATCGGAGATCCACTTGCCTCTGCGCTTTTTAGGTAGTTACAGCCCACCTCTTTCTAAATTTAGAATCTCATCCTGTAGCTCCATTTGGCCTTGAATGAGCTCCTCCTTCCTTGAGTGCTTGAGTGCACTGATTCCAGGTGTTGGCCGCTATATCCAGAAAAATGTGGGGTTTTTTTCATTGCAGATACACCAGCTGGGTACTTCTGACGGAGCCTGTATCAGTGTACTTTGAGATTTTGTCCTCTTCTGACTTAACCATGGCACTGACTTCGCCTTTCTACGCAGGACAAGAGGAAAGCTTGCTACTGCCTGCTTCTGAACTGCGTTTAGAAGTGGTTTCAGGACCAAGAAATTTGAAAGGCACTAACCTACCCATGCTTAATTTTTTTATAATTTGGGGGCACTAGTTTATTTTTTAAGTGACTAAAGAGTAAAAGAAACAGCCTAAAACTGTTCCCTTTAAATGTAACCATTTCTTTAGAATCTTCACCCAAACACACAAAGTTACAGTACAAAATGGCTGCAAGCACTGTGACACAGTGCATTCAAAAGTGGTTGTCCTTGTCGGAAATAAGGAAGAGCCCTGGAACAAATGCCCTCGGTTTTGAGCCTGTGAATCATGGGAGCAGCACAGGTGTCTCTTGGGCTCCCTCTAATCCCAGCACAGCTCTGCTGTGTGTCCGCAGACACAGAAAAACCTCTACTGAAGACATTACTCATCACTTGAAAATAACCTGCACGGTAGCATTCTTTCCCATATCAAAAATAAATTTTTAGCCAGGTGTGGTGGCACAGACATGAGGCCGGGGGAGTGGAGAGGCGCTTGTGGTTAGCAGTCCTAGCCTGAGGACTAGACAGATGCAACAAGCCAGGCACCCTGCAACCCCCACCCCAACTCCCTCTATAGGGAGTCTGCTGACCCTTCTAGCCTCCAAACACACAAATACACACCACACACACAGAGTTCAAGTTCAAGCAGGTCTGGAATACAGAATGAAATTCTGACTCAAAAAAGGGGGAAGGGGGTACTAGGGATACAGCTTCTAGTAGAATCCTGCTCAGAAGCATAAAATCTTAGCTTCCATTCCCATCACTAAAAATAAAAATACGGCGAGGAATTCATAAATAAAAGGTGAGAACCAATCTTCTCACACTTATAAGCCACCACTCAGAAGGTGGGAGGGGTGAGGGTCAGAATTTCTAGGTCATCCTCCAGAAAGTAGAGGCCAACCTAGGCTACTTGAAACCTGAACATGATAGCACCTTCAATCCCTGCACTTGGGAAACAGAGGCAAGTGGATCTCTCTGAGTTTTAGGCCAGTCTGATCTACACAGTAAATTCCAAGACAGCCAGAGCTATACAGTAAGACCCTGCCTCGAAAAAAAAAATACATCAAAGTTAAAACTCACACAATATCAAAGCACAGATTTACCCCAACTTATTTTAATTCCTTTCAACCTAACAAACCCAAAGCAACCCCAGCACAAGCCAAGGGAAAAAGATGGGAAACCAGGCAGAGCTCAAAGAAGCCCCAGGGCCACCAACCACCAGTGCCCAGATCATAAGGGAACGCAGCAAGGCAGCAACAGGGCGGGACAGCACCTCATCTTCTGGGCTGCGGGCGGCGACCCACAGCAGAGGGGGGGGGGGCGCACAAATAAAAACGGCAGCGTGATGACGGCCGCTGGCCCCGCCTCTAGGCTCGCTGGGCCCCGCCCCTGAGAGCACACCCACGCCACACCCACGTCACAAGGCCTGTGGCAGCCGAAGTCCCTGAGCCCAGCAACGCCACAAACAAGGCAAAGGCTGGCAAAACAAGGAAGCCTCCAGGAGGTGGCAAAGGGCCAGCTCAAACCGGATAATTCCAGTTCAGGCTGGTTCGAGATATAAACACACAGTTCCTAGCTTCCCAAACAAAACTCAACCTCGCCCCTGGGTTCTATTCTCCAGAGGCAGAGCAAATCCTGGTCAGCCCAGCACTGCTCCCAAAATGCAAGGTATATTCTTTCAGCCCTGGCACTACCAGAAGCCACACTTTTTTCTTTTCTTTTTTTTTTAAGTGTTCACTAAAATAATATACAGCGTTTCTGGGAAACAAGCTTGGAAGCGGACATGCTCTTAGATCCCCACAGACAGAACCAGGCAGGTTCACCAGAGTCATCAGTAAGCAGACGCTTTGCTTTTCCAGTTCTACACTTAGCCGGGGCCGTGCTCTCAGCCTTGATACCCAAGGTTTTTTGTGGCATCGGAGGAACAACAAAGCGAAGCACTCAGCGGCCAAAAAAGGAACATTAGCAAAACCGGGACTCTGCAGTGACCTCTGCAGGCTGCCGGCAAGGGGAATGCAGAAAACGGCCTCTTTTCTTCCCTTACCTTTAAACAGCCCTAAAACTACAAGAAGCAGAGAATGTGCAAACGTTGTTGTTTTCAGAAGAAAACAGGAGGTTTGGGGGGAGTTTTAGGGCACAAAGACTTGCTGCTGTCCCTCAGCTCTGGCCATCGACTACCCGCTCTAACAATAACTTCCAGAAAAAACCAGATACCGCGCTTCAAGGAGGCAGAACAACCAGTGGGTAACACACCACCATTAACTGATTCTTACTGGATAACATCACAGTTGATAATCATAAGCTAGAAACTCCTTCTAACAGCTAGAAAGGCCGACAGTAAAGAGTTAGTTTTTGTTCATAACAAATTTGACATGGGGGGGGGGCGCAGACAGGGTTTCTCTGTGTAGCCCTGACTATCCTGGAATTCAGAGCTCAGCCTGCCTCCATGTGTACCACTACAGCCTAGCTGGCACTATTTCTGAACCCTTTCTTAGATAAGGCAATACAGCACCTTAACTTAGGCTTAAATCAGAGTGCAGGTATTTGAAAACAAGGGCCATGAGACAAATGAAGACCAGCCTCTTAAAGAGTATGTACTGGTTAAGGGACGGAGCTTAGTGAGAGAGCATGTGCAAGGCCCTGGGTTGCATACTCAGCACCCCCCTCCCCAAATCCTACATCTTTAACCTTTGACACTGGCCGCTTTAATGCCCCCAAATATACATGTTACTTCGATTGTTATTCCAAAAAGAGCAATATAAACCTAACTGTTGACTTTCACAAACTCGCATGTATATATTTCTTTTTGCAGCTGGTAAGAGTCCGTTTTTAATGGTCTCTTAACACTAGCAAACTTTCTTCATACCACTCAAATGGGAAAAAAATAACCTTTCAATGATGTGGGATTCCCCTCTGTATGCTGTGATTACCATTAATGAATAAAGAAACTGCCTTGGCCTGTTGATATGGCAGAACTTAAGAGGCAGGCGGGGGAAACTAAACTGAATGCTGGGAGAAAGGAGATGGAGTTTGGAGAAGCCGTGTAGCCTCCAGAGACAGACATGCTGAAACTTTGCTGGCAGGCCACAACCTTGTAGTGATGCAGATTAATGGAGATGGGTTAAATTAAGATGCAAGAGTTAACAAATAAGAAGTTAGAGCTAGTGGGCCAAGCAGTATTTTAAATAATATAGTTTCTGCGTCATGATGATGGTGATGAGATATATGATACAGGGTCTGTCTCCAGCATGCTGGGACTAAAGGTGTGTAATACCAAAAAACCAGCAGGAAACTTTTACTTAATATACGTATGAAAGCTACTCCCACTTGTGGTAGTATCCAGCAAATAATACATTATCATAGCAAAGTATATGACCAGGTAATAAAATGAGCATTCAC
This sequence comes from Microtus pennsylvanicus, assembly GCF_037038515.1. Taxonomy (NCBI): domain Eukaryota; kingdom Metazoa; phylum Chordata; class Mammalia; order Rodentia; family Cricetidae; genus Microtus; species Microtus pennsylvanicus. The sequence continues at coordinate 72,756,111 of NC_134591.1, forward strand.
ACAAAGGATAATAGTATGTATCTATGACAATCCTTGAACACAGGAGGTAGTGGCACTGCAAGAACCTCTCTCAAAAACACAGAGCAAGGGTTAGGGAGACAGCTCAATCAATGGGTTCAGTGCTTGCTGTGCAACTCAAGGGCCTTAGTTTCCATCCCTATAACTAGACAATTCTGTATGGGAGCCTGTATCTTTAATCCCTAAGAGAGCTATGAGGTGGTGACAGAAGAGGCCTACTAGCTTGGCAGGAGCAGTGGGGGAAAAGAGACCCCACCTTAAAGATAGAGGACAAGGACAGATATGCTCATCGTGACAGGAATGTACTGCCATGCACACACAGGGTAAGATTTTACAAAGCATTCATTCTCCTAATTAACACCTAAAAAACCTACACTTACAAAAGCTAAACGCAGGTGTCACCCGACACAGTCCATGTCACCAACCCCAGGGTTCCCTCCTGCTTTCAAACTGCAGATGACTACAGTTATGGAAGGGTTTCTATCTGAACTGGAGGGACCTGCAAGAGTTCCTCGTAAGGTTAAAAGGTCTTCAAGAAAGCAATCTCTGATCTGGACACGTCATTCAGATGCTCGCAGGGCCAAGCGCGGCCTTGGTCTTCATAAGAAACAAGAGCTTTCTACACAGGGACAAAGTCTCACTATGCAGGTCAGGCTGCCCTTGAACCTAAGCTGCCTCAGCCTGCAAGGTCTGCAAGGTGCAAGGATTATGTTATGAATCAGAAGCCATAGCTCTACCTCAGTGGTAAGGCAGGGTCTTCCTTTGATCCCTAACAGCAAGGTGTACGTGTGGAAGGGAGGTGTGTGAATCCAGAATTTATTCAATATTTTAAATTTTTTATATTTTACTCCAAATTTGGGTAAGATAAAATTCCAAATGTCTACCATTAGGGGAAAGCTTAGTGGCATTGTAGACAACTGTAGTTTCCATTTCAGACAAGGTCTCATGTAACAGAAGATAGCCTCCACCTCCTAGGCTTACATCATACAAGACCATGCCCACTCATAGACAATTTTTAATATAATTTACTCAAAATTTTTATTTAAAACTAATATGTTTACAACTATACCTAGAAAAAAAACTTACGCAAAATTTTTCCAAGACAGCAGGGTAGCTAATAGGGTTAAAAAGGAACTTGCCTCCTGACGACCCACACAGAAGAGACACACTCTACACCCCTGCAAGCTGCCCTCCAGCCTCCACACAAACATGGTGCACACAATGTAATTTTCAGTCGGGTATAGTGACACACACCTTTAATCCCAGCACTAAAGAGAGAGAGGTAGGTAGTAGGTAGGTAGTTTTGAGTTTGAGGCCAGCCTGGTCTACACAGTGAAACTCTTCATCAAAATTTAAAAACAACCAAAAAAATGTTCATTTTTCTTTCAAGTAAAAGCCAACTACTCTAATGTAAAGGAAATGTATCAAGGAGGAGGCAGCAGTGCCGCAGCCAGGATGAAGCCCTGGGCTTCATGCACGTCTGGCAAACACTGCACTAGTAATCTAGTCGAGGACGGCCTAAGACTTAAGGTCATGGCAGTCTCAGTCTCCCACACGAGGCAAACAAGGCATCCAAAATCAGTCTAATAAAGATCCAGGCATGTATCTAGTAAAGAAACACCTAAACCCCATTGGGTGGTGACCGTAGCAGCCAGTTCATTCTGAGGATTTCAACTATCAGTTACATAATAAATGTTCTGGTTTCAAACACTAAAACTGTAATGCATTTAAAAGTGTTCCGTATTGGGGGCATGCTAATTTTTTCTGCACTGTTCCAATTTTAGTACATGTGCTGCTGAAAGGAGCCATGGTGGCGCACGCCTTTAATCTCAGCACTAGGGAGGCAGAGGCAGCAGATCTCTTGAGTTTGAGGGTAGCTTGGTCTACCAAGACAGCCAAGGCTGCACAGAGACACCCTAAAAATAAATAAACAATGACATGTTGTGTTGAGGACCCGGAAGATGGCCCAGTAAGTAAAAGGTGCCATTGCATAAGCCTGGCCACCTGAATTCAATCTCCTGCATCCACAAAAAGTAGAAAGAGAGAGAGACCCAGCTCCAATGTTGTCCTTTGACCTGAACAAGCACATCATAGTCGCACAACCATTCATATATACCATACACACACACACACACACACACACACACACACACACACAAAATTTAAAACAAATATGTAAAGCGTTCTGTTAAAGGAAAAAATGGCCGGAGGTGTTGGTGGACACCTTTAATTCTATCTTCAAGAGGCAGCAAGTGAATCTTGCCTGGTCTACACAGAGGAACCACGTCTCCAAAGATAAAACAAAACAGAGGGAAAGTGACACAGTAAATGGCAGCTAGGACAAAGAAGGGTACCTCCAGCAGCACACGGCAGCACATGGGAGTTTGTACAAGGGGCCTGTTTCTCATCAGCTAGACGTTGTGACAAGCTATGAGAAAGAGCAAATGCCTCTCTTTCAGAAAGACTATGCAACCACAGTCAATAATTATGTGCTCGCTCACTTCAAGTGGGCTACTAGAGTCTTGTCACCAAAGCAAGGTCAAAGGTGAGCCTCAAGTTGACACGAGAGAAACCATGGTGTGGACAAGCTACATTGTGTCGATATACAATGTTAATTTTAAACATCTCTAAGTAGCTTTTGTGACTATTACATTTAAAAGTCATCCAAAAAGAGAGAGGGAGAGGGGCTTTTTCTTTCAGTTTGTCTGTCTTTTCATATGATTTAGTTGTAGAGAAAAAGAAACCATCTGATGAAGGAACAAGGCTAAGAGACCCTTCTTGATGCCACAGGACCTAATTTTACTCACAATCACATGACAAAAGTGTCCACCTATCTCCACTGGTTCTGCTTCCCCCTTGGTGTTAACTAAGAATCCCTCCCGTGTGTCTAAGCTTTTCAGCTCATCTAGAAAAGCAGACCAGGTCCTGTTCCTGGAGGAGAGCCCCAATCACCACGAAGTTCATCCTGGTTTTCATGAGTCAGCACCAAGCTGACTCTAACGGACTGTCTCCCATCATTCCCAGTCAGGCTTTCCTTCTCTGAGGTCTAACAGTTTATCTATTCAAGTTCAAGCTCCATGGTTTCGATGAGGTTGGTTTGTTTGGCTAGTTGGTTTTCTGGAGAGCAGGGCGGTAAGGTTTGTGAGTCTGGGGGTCTTGTGTGTGTGTGTGTGTGTGTGTGTGTGTGTGTGTGTGTGTGTGTGTGTGTGTTAGAGAACAAAGCCCTATGGCATGCTAGGCCAGCACGTTACCAAGTGAACCCAGAAGTTACCTTTCCAAAGCACACATCTCACAAGCCATCTCTCTGAAAATCCTTCAAGTGCTACAAACCCCTGGGGCTGGAGAGATGGCCCCATGATTAACAATACTTACTGGCTCTTGCAGAGGACCTGGGTTCAGTTCCAAGCACCCATACAGTGGCTCACAACCATACATGATTCCAGTTCCAACATATCTGAAACCATATTCTGATCTCTGTGGAAACCATGTACATGTGGCACACATTTACATACACAGGCAAAACACTAATACACTTAAATTTAAAAAAAATTAATTTTAAAAGGTTAAAAACCTTAATTATTAACATGTTTAAACTATTTTTAAATTATCTCACAGTATTTTATATGTCTAAAATTTAGAACTTTAGGGCTGATTTGTGCTCCTTGTACTGGTAAGTTATATCATAATAAGGAGGCCAAGGATTCAAGCTTGCTACTTGAGGACAGCTCTCCATGGGTTTGGAGAAGGGTCATTGATGGATTCTTGCTCTGCTCCTACTCGCCATCCCCAGGGTCTCATGTATCCTAGGCTAGCCTCAAACCTACTATGTAGTGGAGGATAACCTTCCTGTCTCTACCTCCTCCATGTTGGGATTACAAGTGTATGATACCATGTCTTGTTCTCTGGGGTTCTACAGGTTGAGCCTGGGCTTTCTACATGCCAGGCAATCTTGGTACTTACTGAGCTGTGTCTCCAGCTTAATTCTGCCTGGTTAAGTGTTTTTCCCCTTTGAAGAGGTTCTAATACATTTTTTGGGTCATTGATTTCCTTTCCTATATAGTAATACAGAAAACACACACACATGGTTTCTTTTTCCTTAGTAGAGGGAACACAAGCTTGATTGTGTTCACAATTCACATACACATTTTTGTTTGTTTTTCAAGACAGGTTTTCTCTGTGTAGCCCTGGCTGTTCTGGAACCAGCTGTGTAGACCAGACTGACCTCGAATTCTCAGAGGTCTGCCTGCCTCTGCCTCCCTAGTGCTGGGATTAAAGGTGTGCACCACCACCTCCTGTACAATTAATTCCCTTGATCGAGGTAACTCGCTCCACAGCAGTGTTTTCTGGACCTGTCATAGTTTAGCCATTACCTGAGCCTCAAATTAGCTTATTGATTTCCTTCTGTTAAAGTGTGACTGACAGCTGCTTCGTGATGACAGTTTGGTGTCTATGTATAGAACAGTGGGAGGACAGAAAGGTTATCTAACTCTTGAGACCTAGGGTAGCACTGGGCAGGCTGTGACGGATATGTAGAAGTACAGAAAAGAAGAAAGGCATTTTAATTTTGACAGGAATGATCTAAATGTTTTGAGATCAGCAAATAATTTGTGTGTGTGTGTGTGTGTGTGTGTGTGTGTGTGTGTGTGTGAGAGAGAGAGAGAGAGAGAGAGAGAGAGAGAGAGAGAGAGAGAGAGAGAGAGAGAGAGAGAGTTGTTTTCTCTGCATAGCGCTGGCTGTCCTGAAACCTCACCATGAAGCCCAGACTGGCCTCAAACTCTCTACATCCCAAGCACTGAGATTAAAGGTGTGCACCACCTTTCCTGGCTAAGACCAGCGTAAAAAAGGCAAATTAATGAGCCGGGCGGTGGTGGCGCACGCCTTTAATCCCAGCACTCGGGAGCAGAGGCAGGCGGATCTCTGTGAGTTCGAGGCCAGCCTGGTCTACAAGAGCTAGTTCCAGGACAGGAACCAAAAAGCTACGGAGAAACCCTGTCTCGAAAAATAAAAATAAAAAAGGGCGGGGGGCCTGGAGAGATGGCTCAGTGGTTAAGAGCACTGCCTGCTCTTTCAAAGGTCCTGAGTTCAATTCCCAGCAACCACATGGTGGCTCACAAACATCTGTAATGAGGTCTGATGCCCTCTTCTGGCCTGCAGGCATACAAGCAGACAGAATACTGTATAAATGATAAATAAATATTTTTTTTAAAAAAAAGGCAAATTAAGCTGCTCAGCTGGTCAGATGTGGTCTTCCAGACACATCTTCTATGTAAGAAGGTAAACTTAGACACAGTCACCTGCCACCGTCATCCTCAGTATCTTCTTGCTCACCCACTTTCTCCCTGAGATTTAGTCCTTAAATCATGTCCAGGTACATTCTGCCTTTCTTCAAGTTCAGAAAGTCAGAAGACAGATCTTAAAAACTAAGAACAGAACTGGAGGTGGTGGTTCACGCCTTTAATCACTGCAGTTGGGAGGCAGAGGCAGGCCTATCTCTGAGTTTGGGGCCAGTCTGGTCTACAGAATGAGTTCCAGGACAGGCACCAAAGCTACAGAAAGAAACCCTTTCTCTAAAAACCAAAACCCCAAACAAACAAATAAAATCCCTGTGTGAACAGGGATTAGCTCCATCAGCAGCATCAGATCACTTCTGCATTTATAAACTCTGACTCCCACTCCGACTGTAAGCACACATTCAGTGTAAGGCTGCCCAGAGCTTCACATCACAGACTTCCCTGACATCAGCATCAGCATCCACACATCTTAAGTGAAAGCTCTGACCCAGACACTGACATCAGCGCCCACACACACTTCAGTAAGCGCTTCAACCCAGACACCAACATCAACACGCACACACGTCAGGGAAGTTCTAAGCCCATGAAACACTGAGGGATTCCTTCAATGGCAGATTTTAAAGAGATGACAAAAACGTGACTATCTTAAGAAACCCCAGGCAGGAGAACGAAACAATGAGGTTCTCTGATCTGCCAAGAGGGTTAGCTTCATCAACCATTCGTCTCGACAACAAGACAATCTAACTTCTCTGACTTCCAAAAGTTAAGTGCCTGCGTCACTCAAATATGGCAATTTCCCAAATATTTAGATCACAGCTAGATTAGGAAGATGAGGCTAAAATTTCCACTTTATTATTCTGAATTAGACAATTTAGGAAGCCTGAGAGCTATTCAATTATGTGACCATTTGCTTCTCTTAAATCTAAGCACTTTTTTTAAAATTTTCATTAGTGTTTTTCCTGCACTATGAGGGTGTTGGATCCCCTGGAACAGGAGTTACAGACAGGTATGATCTGCCATGTGGGTGCAGCTGAACCATCTCTCCAGCCCGAATCCGGACTTTTTTTTAACAGGTCAAAGAAGCTGTGTCCTCCAACTTTATATAGTATGTACCACCTAAATTTACTGTAGGGCACCTGGTTTAACAGTCTAACTAGAAAGGATGAGAAGATGCTCAGGCCTGACAGCGTGAAGTAGGAAGAGCTGCTGGCTACACGGGAGAGTTTATATTCTGAGGTTGCAGTAAGCACATTATGCGCCGTTTTCATTTTAATGCAATAAATCTCACTTGTTTTCTGCCAATTTGGGATTGTTTAGCTGTAAGGAGCAGCAGATTCAAACAGGGTTTTACCCTGTAGGCAGGTATGGACTCTCTTGCCTTAGCCCCCTGTGTGGTAGCCATTACAGACAGATGCCACCATACCTACTTCTAAAGTACGTTTCATATACACGATAAGAAAGTTGAGGCCCAAGAATCACAAACAATCTATCCAGTTACATAAAGAATATACTAGCTACTGAACTCTGTAACTTCAAAATCCACACAGCGTGACCTCTAAGTCTCCTTGTTAAGACGACCTTCAACTTATTATTGCTTATCTTTAACATAAAACTTGATACAAAAAAAAACCAATAAATTCATTATCTCAGCCTTGGAAAACAACGGTAACCCTGGGTGAAGGAATGCATTTATAAATGTGGTAAAGCACACTGCAGTGATAAAATACAATTAAAGCTGGTTTGCCCAATGGCAATGAACAATGTATTCTACAACACATTTACCCAACAGCTTTGAGAAATGCTCATCCACAATGAGAAGCTGACACCACACACTTAAATAGAAATAAGACAGGCATGGTGATGCACGCCTTTAATGCCAGCACTCGGGAGCAGAGGCAGGAGGATCTCCATGAGTTTAAAGCCAACTTGATCTACAGAGAGAGTTCCCGGACAGTCAGGGCTACACAGAGGAAACCCTGTCTCACACCACTTCCTTCTCCACCCACAAAGAAAAGAAAGATCCACTGTCACAAAATCTACCTCACCAGGTTCCTGTCACTATTTCTCTTCCTTTTTAGCAATTTAACCTCAAACATGTAAGGGATAAAACAGCACTGGTAAACCATCAGCTAGATTCTGGTTAATTCAATCAATGCCTGCATGCTACTCATTAAACATAAATCTAAGATTACTTTCTTCAAAAATGAAGTACCACTGGGCAATGCTGACGCACACCTTTAACCCCAGCACCTGGCAGGCAAATCTCTGAATTCGAGGCCAGCCTGGTATACAGAGGGAGTTCCAACACAGCCAGGTCTACACAGAGAAACCCTGTCCTGAAAAATACCAAAATAAAAGAGAGAGAGAGAAAGTGCTACGATCAACACCATTAGCCCTGCCCCAGCATCTGAGAATGCGCGATGAGTGCGCTGGGCAGACAAGACGGCTGCACCTACCTGTCGGTGCTGGTGCTGGTACTGCTGCTCATCGACTCGCTACTGGAGGATCTACTTCGAGAGCCGCTGCCGCTGGGGGACCTGGTGGGTCTAGACGCTTGGCTAGCCAGCCTCTGCGGAGACTGGTTTCTAGACTGGGACGAATGTGGTGACCGACTCCTGCTGTGCTGGTAGCTGCGCTCTGGCCTTCTGCCTCGTACCTCCCGGGGAATGTCGTCCCTGTAGATATCCCTGTGTACCACGCTGGGCAGTGTAAACTGCTCCCGAGCCCTAGGTTCATATCGGGGGTCATGAGCATCAAAGCGGTTTGGACTTCGACTCCGAGAAGTGTAATAGAGCCCGTGTTGTAAAGTCCGCTCTCGAGGGTCTCTATAGTAATCCTGATCGTAATGTCTCGTCCGATCAAATGCTCCTGTCCCCCGTTCATGGTGTCCATAGGCACTATGTTCATAAGCACGCTCCCTGTTATCTGAAGCCCTGCATTTAGGAGGGGAAAATATTTAATCAGAAAGGAGCAAGCAAAACTGAAAGCAAGTCATGCAAACATCCATTTCAGAGTTGTCTTTGCACCTCATCACTCTCTACACAGCACGGACCTTAGTAAGCAAACACTGACAAGCTCAACATTTTACTTGACTTGAAAACTTCACTAGTGAGCATTGTTTTTACTTATATTGGGCTGGCCTTCCTCAGTAGTGTTCTGCATGTCAAATGATCCCTTTATGGGAGATTTTTCAACTTGTATAAAAGGGTGTGTGTATGTGTTGTGAATACCATTGTCTGGTTGTTTTGGGGGGGGGTTGTTGTTGTTAGGTTTTTTTGACACTCTCATAGCTTAGGCTAACCTCAAACTCCCTATGTATGTATATAAGGATGACTTCTAATCCTCCTAAGCACCAGGTGTGTCCACAATGCACAATACCCAGTTTATACCCTGATAGGTTGGCCTCCAACTCAGATCAGCCCCAAACGCTGGAATTAAAGGGAATGCACCCACCAGGCCCAGCTTAATGTTGGAGGTTTTTTTACCGTTTCAACTGAATAAAACATACACTATATTTCTATTTACTTGCAGTTTATTTCAGAACACATCTGTGTACTGCACTGAGGAAAACATTGACGCCTTTGACAGCCCACGTTCTGCAGTAGGAAGACTGCCAAACAAACCAAACAATTCAAATGCAGTGCTTTCTTACTCCTAAACTTTTCGTCCCCTAGAGACAGGGTCTTGCTATACAGCCCAGGCTAGATTTGAACTTCCTTCCTTTCTTTCTTTCTTTTTTTTTTTTTTAAGATTTATTTATTTATTGTGTATACAGTGTTCTGCCTACATTCATGCTTCTAGGCCAGAAGAGGGCACCAGATCTCATTACAGATGGTTGTAAATCACCATATGGTTGCTGGGAATTGAACTCAGGACCTTTAGACAAGCAGGCAGTGCTCTTAACCACTGAGCCATCTCTCCAGCCCTAGATCTGAGCTTTCAATCCTACTGCTTCACTCTCCCTAGGAATCAGTGCTGTAAGGTATACCTCACAACTATCAGGCCTCTCATTAATTTTGATGCTTGGGTCCTCTGAATAAATTACTAAGCTATATAAATTGCCCAAACAAGTATATTTAAAAATGAGAGTGGCAGCTTAAAAACAATTAAGATGTCAAAATATTGGGATGTTGCATAACACTGTCTGCATAACTTTACCTAAGATTGAAAGCTGTTCTATCTCCCAGCTGCTACGTAAATTTTAAGTACTTATACCATGACTAGTTTTTCTTAATATATGTGTTTAACGACTGGAAGAAATAGGTTCTCTTGGCTTTGAGTGTATCAAAGGTGCCTAACTGCCAACGGTGAGCTACTTGTGAGCAGCTATTAGTCATGACCTGACTTAACAATACTAGCTTTGGTTTTGCAGTTCTGAGGTCCAATCCAGGGCTCTGGACATGTGGGCCAAATGTTCTACCACTGAGCTACATCCTCAGTTCCCTGAGATTTTTAGTTAGGATGTTGATGTTCACCAGCCCAAGAGTACAGGATGTAATGCATGTCTAAGAGTGTAAACGGGCTTATGTGGTAACTCAGACACTGGGCATGGGAGCCCAGACCCTTCATGGGAGGCAGAGACAGGTGAGACTCTGTGACTGTGATGCCAGTGAGACTCTGGCTCAAAAAACAACAAAACCAAAGGGAAAACAAGGAAGAAAGGAAAGGCCCTACTCTCTTAAGAAATTCTAAGTTCTCTACTTCTGCAGGGCATGGGCACAAGTCACTGGGGCTGTTCTACAATCTCACCCACTATCAATCTTCTATCAAAAGAAACAAAGAATCTTGAGAGATAAAGAATTAGAATCTCTCCAACAAGGCTAGAATCAACGTTTCTATCACCATCATTTTCTCAGTCCATTCCCAGATTCCCAGTATCTCCATTAGCAGTCCCTTTCCCTCAGCATCTCACTTAGTACCAGCCCTACTATCCTAGACCGTGTGGATGTGTCTGTACACACGTGTGCATCTCCATGTATCCAAGGCCATGTGGAAGACACACCAGGTGTACCTTCCTTGACCATTTCATGCCTTGTTTTCATTCTCATTTTGTAGCCTTGGCTGATCTGGAACTCACTGTATAGACCAGGCTGGCCTAGAACTCACAGACACTCACCAGCCTCTGCCTCCAGTACTGGGATTAAAGGGGTATGTCACTGCGCTCAGCCTACATCTTAGTTTTTGAGACAGGGTCGCTCACTGAACTTGGAGCTAGCCAAATGAGCTAAGTTGGCTGGCCAATAAGCAACAGGAGTCCCCGTCTCCAGCTCCCCAATGGGAGTGACGGCTGCACATCACCGTGCCAGGCTGTCACTGGGTGCTAGGGATCTGAGACCAGGTCTTTGTGGTCCCATGGAGAGCATCTTATCTACGGGGCCATCTCCATGGACTCCTGATAGGCTATTTTTGCTTTTTTTTTTTTTTTTTTTTTTTTTTTTTTTTTTGCTGCCAATATGGAAAACTAAGCTGGCAAAAGGAGAGGGGATAAGTACTATATTTTCTTCTGAAGTGTATTAAATAACATTATTTTCCTTTTTCATTAACTACAACTCCGAAACTTGAACATTTTCAGTGTCTAGCAAGGTTTCCTTTAGATTTACACGAAAACATCATAATAGGTCAGTTCTGCACACTACCAAATGTTAATTGGTAAAGCCATAATTAATGATGTAACAGAAGCAATAGACAATTACTGCTACAGCTGGCATTTTATAAGCATGTGCAGCTCTTATCCATTAAGAAGATACAGAGGCAGGCATGAGAGAAGCAGATCTGACTGCTAGTCTCGGATTCATCTATTAGTACTAAATGCATCTAAAGTTAGTGGGGGAAAGAAAGGGTGTGACTTGGGTTAGAAGAGGGGCTAATATACACAGGTCAGGACATACCAACCTTTTCCAACTGTGGAAACACGACCTATAATCCCAATTAAATCTAAGGAGAGAATTGTGAACATAACTTCCCCAATTTTGGCCCCTCTTACGGGGGTAATCCACCTTCTTAGTGGGCAAGGGTGTCAAATGATATTTAGATGAACCACAAGAAAAAAAAATCTTAGTGACCAGACAAATAATTCCACAGGAAGCAAGTAGTCCCAGACAAACTGTAACTCTCAAACCCCCAGACTTCTTTCTTGAGATAGTAGACAATTATAAATTGATCCACATTCATAAAAATCTGCAGCCCTAAACACGATCAGGCAGCTGGCATCGAGGAAAATCTCTCTACAATTCCAGTGAATGAAGAACAAAGTTGCTGACAACTGTCCACTTTTGTAGACATCCAGCCCAGTCAATATGACTGCTGTATCCACAACTGACAGTGCTGTGTTCAAAGCTAAAGGTCCTTCAACAGGGTGGCAACCTGCTTAAGAAGTGGACAGTAATCCTCTTCCCCTCGGCTAATGGAGTCTGAGCTGGTAGCATCCCATACATTCCAGCAGTTAGGAGGCAGCTGTACTCCAGCATTTACGAATGTCCATCTTTCCTATTTCCCCATTCCATTGAGTGTAATTCCACAGAAATTGAATATATCCAAAAGGGAAAAATCCAGCATTGCCTTTGCTTTTCCTTACCCAGGTACACATTTCCATCCTCAAGTATTGGTTGTAGTATCCAAATGGTTGAATCAACGATCTGCTAGATATTTTGTGACAATCCGATTTGTTTGTAGACTTTGCATAATGAAAACTGAGAGGTGCTTATCAGCTTGTAAAAGATCTGCAGGCTCTGATATTCCGGAAATATTCCACATAGCCCGAAGACAAAACCAGTAGCCAAATAGCTCCATCTGGTAGTAAGGATATATCCAAGGAAGGCCTTGATAATATCCAACAGGAGAAATACTTCCTTCTAGAAGCCAGGTAACTCCAAAATTGATGCTGCTGCAAGACCTCTTCCACCACGTTAGCTCAGGAGTAGATATCCATCTGCTGCAGGAAATATCCTCTATGGTTCCATGAAGTACCAGCCACTGGGACAGACATCACTTCCGTTTCCAACCCAAAATAGGAAACATGAGAATGCCCAAAACTTTAAATCCATCTGGGGCCCCTAAATTTGAGTTTCTGTTTCTCACCACATCAAATACAAAATACCTGCCTACAAAAACCTTGGAACTTACCCATCGAGTCTCCGTTCATAGCGTCCTTCTCGTGCATGAAGTGATGGTGGGGGGCCATAAGCTGGCCCTCCACCACTTCCTCTGAACCCAGAAACCTCTCTACTACGAGATGCTATGGAAACTGTATCATCCAATCCCCGAGCAGCACTTGGAATAGTGCCTGGTTCATTATAATCCGTGCGTAGGTCTCTATCTCCCATTTTGTTGACTGAGTTGTGAGCTTTCTGTGCACTTTTGATGTCCACAAAATCCACAAAGGCAGCCACTCCTCCTTCAGACCCCCGCTTGGGGAGAATTTTGACACTTTCCACGCGGCCATATCTGGAAAAAAATGAAGTAAAGTTATTTGTGTATCAATACCATCCCACAATGTTTCCTTTTAAAGTAATTTACATTATATATGTATGGAACATGAACTACAAAGTGGCTTTTTGTTGGGGGTACTTATTTGTAAATGTTCATGGTGCCCGGAGGCCAGAGAATTTTCTGAGACAGGGTATCGAGCTTGATCTGGCTAGATGGGAAACCAGCAAGGAGATCACAAGGGTGTCTAGCATCGTGAAGGTTCTAGGGGTCAAACACCAGTCTCTGTGTTTGAACAGCAAGTACTTTACAAACTGAGTTATCTCCCCAGGTCCCAAAATAGCTATTTAAATGGCTCCCACTTACAATACACACACAGTATCACACAATCTTCGAAAGCTCATTTGCACTTAACAGGTTTTATACTCTCTGAGACAAATATTTGCACATCTTGTTTGATTTGGTTTGTTTCTTTCGAAATAGGGTTTTTCTGTGTATCTCTGGCTGTCCTGGAACTCCCTTTGTAGACCAGGCTGGCCTTGAACTCACAGAGATCCGCCCGCCTCTGTCTCCCGAGTGCTGGGTTAAAAATGTGCGCCACTGCCGCCTGGCTGCCAAATCATTATTTTTATTTCTCTCATTTGTATTTCTGAAACTAAATTAACTTTTCCAGAACACTTAACTAAAACAAACCCCTCAAAAGTTCTCAGTCATATTTACATTGTAACAAAGATTATTAAACCTAAAATAAAATTGAAGTGGCTTTAAAATACTCAAGTGTGGTCTGGTAACATATGACTACAGTCCAGACACTCAGGAGATACAGACAGAAGGTTAAGAATTATCACCAGTAGCCAGGCGGTGGTGGCGCACGCCTTTAATCCCAGCACTCGGGAGACAGAGGCGGGCGGATCTCTGTGAGTTCAAGGCCAGCCTGGTCTACAAAGGGAGTTCCAGGACAGGCTCCAAAGCTGCAGAAAAACCCTGTCTCGAAAAACAAAACAAAACAAAAAAAAAAAAGAATTATCACCAGCCTGGCTCCATGGAGTGTTCTAGAACTCATGAGATAGACAGTCTACTTCACGAAGAAACTATTTATTTATGCACTCGTGTAGACGTCCACATGATACAGTGGACAGGTGGTGGCCAAAGGACAACTTTCCCAGAGTTGGTTTTCCTCCTTCCACTGTGTGGGTTCTGAAGATCAAACTCAGATTGTGGGACTTGGTAAGTAAGCACTTTCCCCTTTACTCACTCAGCCATCCAATAAACTGTACTCTATGTCTTGGGGGAAGGGGGGGGAGCTCAGGAACTCTAGTGTCTTCAACTTACTGAGAATGTGTGACCTTGAGCTTTCAGGGCTTCTAAAGGGCTGGGCTCACAGGTGTACACCACCACGAACCCTTTGTGAATGTTAGGAACTTGTGAGCTTAAGCAAGCACTTTGCCAACCAAGCTGCAGCCCCAGCCTATTACGTGTTTTTTGTTGTTGTTGTTGTTGTTGTTGTTTTGTTTTTTAAATAAGTCGAAGTTTCTCTGTGTAGCCCTGGCTGTCCTGAAACTCACTGCGCAGACCAGGCTTAGCCTTGAACTCAGGCCTGCCTCTGCCTCTGCCTCTGCCTCCCTAGTGCTGGAACTAAAGATCTGTGTTATCACGCATGGCTAAACTCACTTTTTAATTAAATGGACAAAATGCTTTGGCAAAATAGATTTCCTGTGGGGTGGCACATACCTATTATAATCTTGATCTGTAATCCCAATACTTGAGAGGTAGAGGCAGGAGGATCAGGAGTTCAAGACCACCCTTAGTTATATGCAAGTTTGAAACTAGCCTAAACTCCAGGAGACCCTGTTGGAGGGGAGAACAGGAAAGAAATCTAGATATTTTACTCTAATTATCCAGCTAGCCTGTGACTATTAAAAACTCAAACCCTCCACCTCCTGGGTACTGCAATTAAAGGCATGTGCCACCTCACCCAGCCAGAGGTAACTTTTCTCTTTTGTATTTATTTTATTTTATATGTATGAGTGTTTTTTGCCTGTATATGTGCACCATGTGTAGGTCTGGTGCCTTCAGGTGTGAGAAGAGGAGCTGAAACTGGAATTACTAACAGTTGCTGGGAGTTGAACTTGCGTATCTTCAAGAACAAGTGTTCTTAACTACTGAGCCATCTCTCCAGCCTCCAGAGATTTTTGTGAGTATGTGTGTGTGTGTGTGTTTTACATACACCATTTTCTACCCATAGTCGGCTAAACCCAGAGGGCTGACTAATCAACTAATCATCTAAGTTTTCTGGACAGAATAAAAAACTACCCAAAATATTGTCAGCTTTCCTCATGGCTTAGTCTTTCAACATTCTAAAGTGTCTATAGTAAACATTAACAGTCCTTAGAAGTTCCCTGAAGAGTGCAATTTCAGTTTGTTAATGACCTCAGAGCCTCCGTGTAGGAACTCAGCAACATAGCAGAAGAAAAGCCTGAGACCCAGTAGAGACTGAGGCTGCTCCAGGAGTAGCATGGCTTTAAAAGTGATGTTCTGGGTGCTGGAGAGATGGCGCTGTGGTTCAAAATACGCACTGCTCTTGCAGTGGACAGGAGCTCAGCTTCCAGAAGCTATGTCAAATGACTCAGATCTGCCTATGGTTCCAGCTCCAGGGAATCTGACGCCCTCTTCTGGCCTTCATGGGCACCTGCACAAGCATTACATATCCACATATACCCAACACATAAACATAATTTAAATTAAAAACTTGCCAGGTAGTGGTGGTGTACGCCTTTAATCCCAGCACTTAGGAGGCAAAGGCAGGCAGATCTCTGTGAGTTTCAGGACAGTCAAGGCTACATAGAGAAATCCTGTCTTGAAACCCCACCCCCAAAATTAAGCAAGTAGACTGAAATAGATAGGTGGGTGGGTGATAAAAATTTGAGGGAAAAAAAAAAGTCTTGTCGGGTGGTGGTGGCCCACATCTTTAATCCCAGTATTTGGGAAACAGGCAGGCAGATCTCCAGGTTTGAGCCCAGCCTTATCTACAAAGTGAGTTCCAGGACAGCCAAGGTTATACCGAGAAACCCTGTCTCAAAACATCAACTTCCCCACTCCCAGAAAAAGAGAGAGAGAGAGAAAAAAAAAAAGAAAAAGAAAGAGGAAGAGGAAGAACGGAAGGAAGAATGTCAGTTAGTCTTTAGGGGCTAGAGAGATGATTCAACAGGTAAGAGCACAGGACAGGCTGTTCTTTCAAATGACCTAGGGTTGGGTCCCAGCACCCACATGGTACCACACAACTATCTATAACTACAGATCCAGGATTCTCTTCTGGTCTCCACAGGCACCAGGCACACAAATGGTGCACAAATATATAGGCAGGCAAAACACTCCTGCACATAAAAAATTGAGAGAGGGAGTGAGAGTGTAAGAATGAGTGTGTGTGTGTGTGTGTGTGTGTGTGTGTGTGTGTGTGTGTGTATGTACCGGGCTGGAAAGGTGGCTCAGCTGTCAAGAGTGTGTATGATCTGTTCCCTGTTCAATCCCTAAGACCAATGTCAAGTCCACAGCATGTGTCACACCAGCCTCCGCAGATCTGGTCCTGCTAACTCCACAAGCCCCTGTACTCACTCACATGTGCATAGCCACACATATACATAATTAAACTTTAAATTTTTTTTTTTGGTTTTTTGAGACAGGGTTTCTCTGTGTAAAAGAGCCCTGGATCTTGTTTATAGACCAGACTGGCTTCAGAGATCCACCTGCCTCTGCTTCCTGAGTGGTGAAATTAAAGGTATGTACTACCACTGCCCAGATTAAAAAAATTTTTTTTTTTTGGTTTTTCGAGACAGGGTTTCTCTGTGGCTTTGGAGCCTGTCCTGGAACTAGCTCTTGTAGACCAGGCTGGTCTCGAACTCACAGAGATCCACCTGCCTCTGCCTCCCGAGTGCTGGGATTAAAGGCGTGCACCACCATTGCCCCACCAGCTTAAAATATTTTTAAAGAGGTTATGTTCTAGGGACTTGATTTATAAGGCAACAAAACCAAGACTATTTGTTTCATGGAATTTTCAGCTGCAGTTTCCTAAAAGATGAAAAGAATACCTTCCTAGTCTAAACCAACCCCTCAGCTCCACAAGAAACTTGCTACCCAATTTCCAGAGCATCACTAACCACGTGGAGCCATATCAGCCTGCCCAGCACCACAGTAACAGTAGGGCAGCCCAAGAAGCACATCCGTGGAGGAGCAGGCTTCACTTGCATGATGAGTGGGTTCAGTCCCTAGTAGCCAAAATCAAGAAGCATCGGTACATTAAAAGTTAATTTCTCTCAACCTCTCCCTCATTAGCTGGATTAACAGAAATGTATAATTTTAATTTCACCTTTTGAAACTGGTCTCATAGGCAACAACAACAAACTGCCACATGCTTCATTTGCATAGTCCTCCCACTTCATACAACAATCCTCCCTGAGTCATTCTTGAAACAAGACAACAGAACTACATCCTACTAAAGAAAATAACTTATCAAGTTTTCCACCTAATTCCGCTTTGTCTACAGCTAGAAGGCCGTATCTCAGGAGCTGGGAGTATAGCTCAGTGACAAGAGTACTTGCCCAGCATGCACAAGGTCCTGGGTTCAAATCCCAGCATACATATATACACAAAGATCAAAATTAGCCAGGCACAGCAACTCACCCCTTTAATCTAGTGCTCTGGAAGCTAAGGTGGGAGACCAATATTCTGAGGCTGAGCAGGGCTATAGCAAGACCCTATCTCAAAACAACAAAATCTGCAGCATGAGGAAATACCTATGATCCCAGCACTCAAAAGCCAGCTGCAGGAAAGTCAGTCATTCTGTCCTTGGCCACATAAAGTCTAACCTGCCTAGGCTACATGATATCCTACTTCAAATCAGAGGTAGGAGATCCTCCTCTGCTGACATAAAAGTTTTTTGTTTCGTTTTGTTGTTTTGTTTTTCTTTCAATTTGGTTAACTATTTATTTTTTTGAAACAGTATCTTCCAAAACAGCCCAGTTTGGCTTCATACTGGTAACTGTCCTAGGTCACCCTCCTGAGCCCTTGGAGCGCCAGGTGCACCCACCAGTCACTGCAAAGTTTGCCTTCTCCTTGGCAAACAAGATTCTGAGGCTGGGAGGAGGGGGGAGCGCTCAGTGGCTGAGCTCTAGTTACTCTTGCAGAAAATCAGGCTTTGGTTCCCAGCTCTCAGGTTGGTGGCCCACAATCCTCTGTTAACTCCAGTTCTAGGGGACATGATGCTCTCTTCTGACCTCCACAGACACCAGGGACACACACGGTGCATATATATACACATGCAGACAAAATACTCATACACATGAAATGCAAAATTCTAAAATACAAAAAAACTCTCTAGAAATTAAAGAAAAACTCTAATGTGCAATTAATTTATGTTATGAAATTGACTTATAAATTTTAGTTACTAAAGATGGTTAAAAACTCAAAATCAGCCAGATGGTGGTGGTGCACTCCTTTTAAATCCCAGCACTCAGGAGGCAGAGGCAGGCAAATCTCAGAGTTTGAGGCCAACCTGGCCTACAGAGTGAGTTCTAAGGCAGCCAGGGCTATACAGAAAAATTCTATCTTGGGAAACAAACAAAACAAAATATCCCTAAGCCAGCACAACAGTTGACCAAACACCCTGACCGCTTTTTTCTTGGGGAAGGCTGGTGGGACAGGTTTGGTTTTCCTGGACGCCACGATGGAGAACAAACTGGCCTTGAACCTGCAGCAATTTTCCTGCCTCTCTGTCTCTGAATTACAACTGTGAGCCAACACATTGGGCTCCTGGTCTCTACAGAAAAAGCTAATACCCTGAGCTATCTGTGTCCTTAGAGTGCCAGGAAAGGAAGGAGGGGACAGAATTTACAACTGATGTATGTTCAATCTCTGCCAAAGCAAACAAAAATCACAGGGCTGTGGTATAACCTTGAGGAAAGCAGCAGAGATTGGTTATAATGCAAAATCCCTACAATACAGGAAAGGACCCAACCAACACGTACCACACACCCCCCCCCCCAAAAAAAGGGAGGAAAATATGAAATCAATCAATGTAAGATGCTCAAGGGCTGGGGAATTAGCTTAACAATGGAGCCTATATATAAGACTCTGGGTTTGAGAGGGAAAAGAACTGTCCACATGGGGCTGGTGAGACAACTCAGCAAGTCAGTTCTCCTGCAGAGGACCCGCGTTCAGTTCTCAGCACCTGCAGCAGGGGGCTCACAAGCACTGCCCCTAACTCCAGCTCCTACTCATCTAGGCCCTCTTCTGGCCTCTTCCAGCACTGCACTACAGCAGACCAGTTTTATAAGGAAAGAAAAGTATTTTAGGATTATAGCTTTGAACAGTCACTCGTGTTTAAAAACAAGGGAAGAATTAGTCATTTTGGTGTAATTATGATGATAATAGTACTGTGGTATCTTTAAATAGTCTTACATTTGAGAAGTACTGAAACACTAATAGATAAAATAAGTCATCTGAGATCTGTTTCAAAACAAAGGGCTGAAGTGATGGCTTCTTGGTTAAGAGCAAGTAAGTACTGGCTGGGCATGGTGGCCCACACCTTCAATTCCTAGCACTTGGGAGGCAGAGGCAGGTGGATTTCTATGAGGGACAACAAGCTGCTCTACACAGCAGGTTCCAGGTCAGCCAGAGCTACACTGTGCCACTCTGCCTCAAAAACAAATCAACAAAACAAACTGTATTTAAAAAAAAAAAACAACTGTATCCCAGCAGCACTTAGGGACACTGAGACAAAACTGCTTCAGGTTAAGAAAGATTCCATTGGAACTCAGCAGTTAAGAGTACCTGCTGCTCTTCCAGAGGACATGAATTTAGTTCCCAGCACCCACATGGTGGTTCACAATCATCTGTTAACTCCAGTTCCAGGGGATCCAATGCCCTCTTCTGACCTCTGTAGGTACCAGGAACGCACACAATGCATGTACACAGGGTACAGGAAAATATACACAGAAAGTAAAACTAGTAAATCTTTAAAAGTGGTATCTTAGGAACTGGAGTGATGGTTCAGTGGTTATAAGCACTGCTCTTCCAGAGGACCCAGGTTCAATTCCCAGCACCCACATGGCAGCTCACAACTACCTGTAATTCCAGTTTCAAAGGACCCAAAACCCATGGCAAAACACCAATGCACAAAAAATAAATACCAAGGCTAGACAGAGAAACCCTGCCTCAAAAAACCAAAATAAATAAATAAATTTTTAAGAAAAAATGGTATCTCTTTCTTGGTGCAGGGGTTTGCACCTTTAATCCCAGCCCCCCAGTGGCAGAAGCAAGTCAATCTCTGAGTGCTAGACCAGCCTGGTCTCCAGAGTGAGACCCTGTCTCCAGAAGTAGGGCAGGTTATAAAGGAAAAAAGGAGTTCATGTTCAACCTTGTAGTGAATTCTAACCCATCGATGGCCACAGAAGATCCTACTGAAAGGGGGAGGGTGACTAAGGCTGCACTAGGGTTTCTCTCAAGTTCAGAGCTGTACATGCTCTGTATGGGAAGCTTCAGGAAACTCATTTTCCCAAGTCCACATTAAAGGCTGCTGCTTGCATTATTCATTGTAAGGCAAAATCATCACAATGAATTTCCTAAAACTTGTTCTCAACGTAGTAAGAAAGTCGATAAATGAATTCTTTGACCAGCAGGAGAAAAAACACACCCCAGAGTAATGAACTGTTTAATCCCAAACCCAGGGTGCAAGCAGAACAAACCCCAAACATCAAGTGCAAGGTGGCACTGAGTCTGTTATAAAATGCACCAAAGGCAACATCTCTGACAGAGAAGAAAAGGGCAAAACCAGCAAAGCCACTTCTCCTATGCCACCTTCTTTCCTTGCCAGCCTCATCATGCTGGATTCCAAGGAACTGCTAAGAGCCTCCAGAGGCCATGTCCTCAGAAGTGGCAGGAGTGGGTGGGAGCCGGAGTAACTGGGAGACCAGATACAAAGAACAATAACTAGGGAACAAAGGGAGTCAGGTTCACCACTGCTTCAGAAGAGATTTATAAATACAGAAAAGGGGAGGATAAAAACTTCTCACCCCTTGAGACAGATTAGTGAATTTTTAAAAGGGCTTGTTGTGGGTGCCCGGTGAGCTGGTTTGATCCCTGGATCTTTATAAGGGAAGAGAACAAACCCTCCAAAGTTGTCCTTTGACCTACATACTACACACACACACACACACACACACACACACACACACACACACACCACAGCATGCTCAGGCCTGCATTTGTGCACACCATACACAAAGAATCATATGTGGACTCATTAAATCACGTGGCATGTAGGTGGGTGCGATGACTCAGTGAGGAAAGGTGCTTGCTACCAAGCCTGTCGACCTGAGTTCAATTCCCACGGTAGAAGGAAAGAACTCCAAGTTGTCCTCTGACCACCACACGCTTGCTGTGGCAGATGTGCATACATGTATGTACATGAAAGCAAATGTAAGTTAAGAGAGACAGCTCCATGTTCATGATTATACACGCGTGTGCAAATGACACACAGCTCTGCAAGAAAAAAAAAACCCACAGAACTGAGCACTTGATTTCTAGCTGGGCGGTGGTGGTGCACACCTTTAATCCCAACACTCAGGAGGCAGAGGCAGGTGGATCTCTGTGAGTTTGAGGCTAGCCTGGTCTACAAGAGCTAGTTCCAGGACAGGCTCCAAAGCTACAGAGAAACCCTATCTCAAAAAAAAAAAAAAATCTTGATTTCTTCTGCTGTCTCTCTTCCTGTTCAGAGGTAGCCATCATTCTGTGTTTCTCACCAATAAATCTCTTGGGATGGGGGTCGTGATATGGGGGGCAGGAGAGATGGTTCAGCAGGTAACAGAACACAATATTCTGGAAGACCCAAGTTCAAGTCTGAGCTGCCCATGGAAGGCAGCTATCTCACAACCAGGCAAGTAACTCCAGCTCCAGAGAATCTGATGTCTTTGGCCCCCACAGGCATCTGCACTCACAAGCACATACCCACACAGAGACCCGTGCACATTATAACTAATAAAAAATAAATCTAAAAGTTTTCATTTCTGCACAACTACACCCAGAGCAAAAAAAATGCTTCTTCTAGAACTGGGATGTTAGCAAACAATATTAAAAATAAGCCTTTGGGGGCTGGAGAGATGGCTCAGAGGTTAAGAGCATTGCCTGCTCTTCCAAAGGTCCTGAGTTCAATTCCCAGCAACCACATGGTGGCTCACAACCATTTGTAATGGGGTCTGGTGCCCTCTTCTGGCCTTCAGGCATACACACAGACAGAATATTGTATACAAAATAAATAAATTTAAAAAAGAAATAAATAAAAAAGAAAAATAAGCCTTTGTCATTCCTAAAACACTTAAAAAAATGAGGGGATACAGTAGGTAGTCACCCCCCAAAAGAGGGGGACAGTTGGGGATTCTCTCTTTAAGAGTCCACCCTGGGCTCAAATTTATCCTCCTGCCTCAGCCTCCCAAGGAAGACAATCACAGTGGCATGAAACACAAGGAAGAGCTATCGGCCAGTGCTGAGGTTGCTAGGCAGAGACTTGATAGAGAGACTGACTACCAAGGCAATCCCAGGTACCTCCCACCAAGTACCTGTCACCAAGGGGAAGATTACAGTATGTAAACCAACCTAGTTAGGCAATTTTTCTGTGTTGTTTTAAGAGAAAGTCTCTTTTCATAGCCCTGGCTGTCCTAGAACTCACAGACTGGCCTCAAACTCACAAAGATCTGCCTGCCTTGGCCTCCCCAGCGCAAACTTAAAAGCAAAGTGAGGACAAGAATGGACAGGCGCTGGATGCTTAAGACCGCTTAATGCCACCCACCACTCCCCCTAGACAGGGTTCTCTGTGTAAGGGCCTGACTGACCTGGAACTCTATAGACCCAGCTGGCCTCAAACTCACTGAGATCTGCTTGCCTCTGTCTCCCGAGTGCTGGGCTAAAGGTGTGCACCACCACTGCCCTACACACTTATCACTCTTGTGGATCGGGCTTCAATTCCCAGCACCCACATGGTGGCTCAAAACCGTCTGTTACTCCAAGGGACTCGAAACCCTC
Source organism: Microtus pennsylvanicus (assembly GCF_037038515.1). NCBI lineage: Eukaryota > Metazoa > Chordata > Mammalia > Rodentia > Cricetidae > Microtus > Microtus pennsylvanicus. The sequence continues at coordinate 72,778,916 of NC_134591.1, forward strand.
TTCTGATCTCCTCAGACACCAGGCACACGTTGGTACATACATTCAAGCAAAACAATTATGTACATAATATAAAATAACTAAGTCTTCCAAAAAACAAACCACCAGTGAGTAATGAGCCAGGTTATTACCCCCAGATCCAATCTGAAGATGGGAATCCATCAGCCCAGTGGTTTTCTTTCCAAGAACGCATGGCCTGATCTGGTCATAAGGAAGAACCAGAGAGACCCAGTCATCCTGAGAAGCGGTGTTCTTTAAAACTCTGAAGTGCAGGATGGACTAGAAATAGAACCCAGAGATAAAAGAGTGCTTGCCACATTAGAAGGGAACTAGAGTCCAGACAGCTGAAAGGACTGTCTGTGTGGCACTGCGGGCTAGGCTTCTGGAGCAGAAGAGCACATCCGATGAGGAGGTTTGCCCACCCTGTAATTCCAGCACTCAGGCTGAGGCAGGGACTCATAGGGAGTTCAAAGTGAGACAGGCATTATCTCAGAATGCGCTAACTTCCTGAAATATGAAAATACACAAGCTGGGTGTGGTGGCTAAACCTGTAATCCCAACTCAGGAGGAGGGAGGCTAGGGAAAGAGTGTCTCGGTTCAAAGCCAGCCTGGTTCCATATAGTGAGATTGCCTCAAAATCAACATGTCAGAATTTCTATACTTAAATCATAAATAACTGAATCTAAATGCTCAAGTCAGAAAGGAAGTCCCCTTCATAGGCTGCCTTGCCTACCATGCATGAAGCTCTAGCTCGTCTGATGCCTACCTAGAACCACATAAACCAGCCCTGACAGGTCACACTAAAATCCCAGCACAAGAAGGTCATCCTCAAACTAGCAAATTCAAGGCCAGACTGAGAATAGGGAGACCCTGTCTCAAAAGCAAAAAGCAACCCAGTATGGTGGCTTAATCCCAGCAGTTGTGAGGCAGAGGCAGGAGGTGAATCTCTATGCTTACTGGAGGTCAGTCTGAGCTATACATCAAGTACCAGGGCCAGCCAAGGGTACATTAAGGAGACCCTGTGTCTCCCCCCCCCCGAAAAAAACAAGGCAGTGGTAGTGTATTGTAGGCCTTTAATCCCAACACTAGAGAAGCAGAGGCAGGTGGATCTCTGTGAGTGCATGGACAACCTGGTCTACAGAGTGAGTTCCAGGATAGTGAGGGCTACACAGAAAAAACTAGTCTCAAAAAAAAAAAGAAAAAAGGGAGGGAGGGAGGAAGGGAAAAAGGAAGGGATGGAAAGAAAAGAAAAAATAATCTACAATAGAATGACAAAAATCCTAATTTAAACTCAGTGAATTCTTTACTGTGTGTGTGTGTGTGTGTGTGTCTGTGTGTGTGTGTCTGTGTGTGTGTCTTTGTTTTTCGAGACAGAATTTCTCTGTGGAACTCTGTAAATCAGGCTGGTCTCAAACTCATAGAGATTTGCCTGCCTCTGCCTCCCAACCTCCCAAGTGCTGGAATTAAAGGCATCTCATTATGTAGCCCTGGCTGGCCTAGAGCTCACAAAGATCTCCCTGCCTCTGCAAGTTTGCAGATTTCTAGAACTAAAGGGGTTAAGCGCCACTCAAAAGTCCTCACACTAATTTTTAACTTAGTGGACAAGGACACGTGGGAGGACACTCTGAAATATGCAAAGCACGCATTTGAAAACCAGTATGTATGACTCAGAAAAATCACAAGTTAGGGGTGCAAGAAATGGCTCAGCACTTGCTGCTCTGCCAGAGGACTGGAGTTAGGTTCCCAGTGCCCACATGGGTCTCTAACTTTAGTTCTAGGAATCCACACCCTCCTCTAGCCTCCCTGGGTGCCAGATATATGGCAAGCAAAACACCATTACACATAAAATTGTGTGTGTGTGTGTGTGTGTGTGTGTGTGTGTGTGTGTGTGTGTGCTCCAAAGCTACAAAGAAACCCTGTCTCAAAAAAACTGGGGTGGGGGGAGATCATCCAATAATAGCCAAATCTAGAAGCTCAATTTTTTGTGTGTGACTACTCAAGCTTCATAGTTCATTCTAAACACTGGAATGTCTGATTGCAGCTCAAACCAATAGAGAGGTTTTACACCTTTGGATGCTGGAGGTTCAACCCAGGGATCCAACAGTAAGAACTTGCCATGTGTGAGACCCTGGTTCCATCCTTGGCTGAAATAAAGAAGGGGAGCAAAAATAATAGAAAAGAAATATATAATTTCCAACTGGATATTCAAGTTTTCATGAAATATATTAAATACTTTTTAAAATGTTGTAGGGTCTACTGGGTCAGGCTTGTAATCCCAGAACCTGGCAGTTTGAGAGAAAGCCAACCTGAGTCATACAATTAAATGGCAGCCTGGTACGAGAAGACCAACTTAAAAATAAAATTAAAAAATAAAAATTAAAAAAAAATAACCAAATACTTCAAATTAAGGGAGCATGGGAGTTGGAAGCACACAGCAAGGCTTTGCTCCCATCACCACTACTATCTTTATGGCATTCTATCTACATAAAGATTTCCAAAGCTTCAGCATTAACATGGCTAAAAATATCTCATAAACCAAGCCTGACTGAGACATCTTCATAAGCATACTAAACAGTATAAGCCAAGGCAACCAAGAGCCTGGAACAAAGGTGGCTGGGTTGAGTGCCTTCTCCAAGACAAACGCCGGCATCCTTCTTTGAAAGGAACCCTCTATTTTCCTCCAACCTGACATATACATTTTTTACAGAATATAAAATATATTTTAAGCATTCTATATTAATTTTAATGCTACTCCAAGATAACTGAATTTTCCTGAGCTTTCAAAATAAGCACAAAAAAAAAGTCCATGAAAATACACACTCAAAGTCACCATATTCCAAAGTAGAGGTGACATCAAAGAAACCATTTGATCGCAAATAAAGGACATAGCAAGATGGCATCTAAGAATATCTTCCTTAGGAAGGATGAAAACGTATGCTATTATTTTATTTTGTGACCAAAAAGATATCTGAATCATTGTGCTAAATAAAACATTTCAAACAAAAAAAGTGTTTTTAAGGAGGGAACACCCCAGTCAATGGCTATATAATATTTAACCTGTCTATAAAGGACCAGTGATGGGTGGATGAGAAAAATCCAGTGTGTGACTTACTTAAATCTGAAAATAAGACAAAAAGAGTGTGTAGGTCTTTAAGGGTTCTATTCACTTGCTCATTCCAATTCAAAGAGTCGCCATTCCACACTCCTCTCTCTCACCAGACAGCAACCAATTGTTGTGCAATTCCTCCCTCCAACGCTTCAACTCTGCTAATATACAAAGGAAAGGACTTTCCATTGTGGCCCTGCAAAGAATCTTTGTTAACTAAAACTCTATTCAGAAACAGTCGTTTAATTTTCTTAATTCAGCATACAGAAAGCTGTAAAGAGAACTAACACAGAAGATTTAGTATATGCAAGAAGGTAAAGCCAATTTTTAAAAAATACTCTTATGTTCTAAGGTTCGGCCTTTGGCGATGGGTTTAGGGGGAAATCAGCACCCTTCCCCCTCCATCTTCCGTACAGTCAAAGCACTGATCAAAATACAAACTGAGGGAGGGAGACTTCATTTCTGCCTCCAAGGCTGTCTGATTTAGCCTTCATGGTTTTTTGTCCTTTTAATCCAAATACCTACTGCAAAAGCCTAACCACTGTTAAAAGAACATTCATCTTCAGAGCGTTTTATGTAATGTATTCCCAGTATACACCTCTTAATCCTGTAAAACAGTTATTAGTTAATGTTGCAATCAGCTAGGGAAAAGGGTAAAAGCAGGCACTCAGGTTCGATTTTAATACAGGTTTTGCGTGGATTTTTCTCGTTCTGAGGTCTACAAGGCACAGAGGTTGAATGCCATTAAGTTTCCTTATTTTGGTGCCTTTTCATCCCTTTTGATTAAATGATTCAAATTCTGTTTTCCTTCCTAGTAGTGATCACATATTTAACAAAGCACATTCCACATTAGGGATAAAAGGCTGGTCAACTTAACTCCACGGCTGGATCGCCTAGAACATTTTTTTGTAGGCAGAAAGATAAGCAAGAAACCAGAAAAAGAGAGTACCTGTTTGGGGCTAAGTGCAGGAACATGAGAACTGGGAATTCCAGGGTCAAGAGGGAGAGAGAGAGATTACTTTCTGTTACCTTCTCATGCTCTGCACCAATTAAAGGTGTACTACCCAAATAAAAATTCATTCCTTTGAAAGTGAGCACTGTTGTAGTCTTTACAATAAGCGTTTCGGGGACACAAGTCTGCAGAGGCGTCAAATAACCTTTTTTTTTTTTTTTTTAAACCAAGAGCATCTGCTTTTGCCCTATCTACATCAGGTAAATGCTGCTGTAAACTCAGGGTCAGCAAAGTGCGGGTGAGCCTTCTGCTAGCGCCGGTGTTCCTCGGGCTCTCCAGATAACCCTCCTGAGCGCCTCCTCCCTCCCTCCCGTGCATTCTGAGCGGCTCCGTCGATTCCCACATAAAGTGGGTCCTGGCCGCCATCTTAGAGAGTCATTCACACCAGCCGGACCGTGGCACCACACTTCCCAGCCTCCCAGAATCACCCCCAACCACTTCCTCCCTGCTCTCCATCATCTTGCCAGGGGGTCAAACTCCAAGTGTGGGGCAAAGAGTGTCTCTAAAATCTGCATAATATAAAATGTCAAGTCTGACCACAGAACACAGGAGCTGAGCGAATGAGGCAATGCACGTGTTTGCACGTCGGTGAGTATGAATTTCCCTTGTAGAGACCCACAGGAGATCCACCAAGAGATTAAAGGGAGCACTTCGCTGAGGGTTTCCACTCCAAAAACCCGCTAAGTGTTTCCTCCTCAACACTACAGATATGCTCCCAGAGGGCAGGGACCCGGGCCGAGTGAGGGGTGGAGCAGCACCGGCGAAGAAAGTTCCCATCTGCTCGCGCTCCAGCTGCGGCAGTCCCCCCTTCATCCCGGGGCACGGAGGCCAACTGCGTCCCAGGCCTCCCCGTCTCCCGCGTCTCAGGAACCACGTAGTAAACACCCGCAGTCCCGGGCAGCGCGCACCTCCCCCAGGCCTGCGGAGACAGCCAGGCAGGTTATGAATGGCCTGCCCAGCTCCTTTTCACACGCGGGCACGCGCACCTGCGCGCTCCAGAGGCCAAGATTTAATACTCCGGTAACAGCAACGGCCAACAGAATCAATGGCCCTCTATCAGACAGATAGAAATGCGCTCACGCTTCCCAGGCCTCCTCAAGGAGGATCCAGACCTGGCGACACAACCCATGTCCCTAGGTTGACTCTAATGAGGATGTTCCCCCTAATGTCACTGCCTTCACACACTGGATAGTGGGAATTCAAAGTACGCCTAACTTGGAACCTTCCAGGATATTGGATATGGGGAAAAACTAATTTCCACAGACGATCAAAGATTTGCTGTGCTCCTTCTCAATAAGTCAAAGTATGAATAAATCCTCATTGTATGTAAGGATGCATTCTGAGGCCTCTACCAGTTACCGGACACACGTTTCTGGGAGCAAACAAGAGCTAAATGCTACCAACCTATGAAAAGCAACATTTATTTTTTTATCTTTCACGCGCAAAAAAAATATATTTAGAAAAGCTGAAAAGTCACACCTAATCGCTAGAGATTTGCACTTTTTGGCTATTTCCTTAACGAGTTCGGAGGTTGGAGGATCTCCTGTAAAAACCGCTCGGTCACCAGCCCGGCGCGGGAATGCATCCGCGGCGCCTTGGCGTCCACGCTCCCTTCCCCACGAGCCCCGGGACACGGGCAGCCCATCTAGCCGCCGCTGCCGAGCGCCGGGCAGTCCGCTCCACCCCACCGCACCGACAGCAGAAGCATCTGCCGCTGCACGAATCTCCGGAGAGGTGCGGTCCCTGCTCCGGGTGCCTGCCACCTCCCAGTGCCGCACGATACCTAGCACGGCTGCGGCACCCGCGCAGCCCCGGCTCTACGGGCGCTCCGGGACCCGGCCGGCCGTGCTGTGCTGCGGGGCGGCGCGCAAAGACGCGACCCCACGGGATCCACTGCTCCCGCTTCCTCGGTGGCCGCACAGCAGTCGTCCGCCCAGAGAGCCGGAGCCAGCCGCGCGTCGCCGCTCCGCCCGTGGCCAGCAACGGGCCGGAGAGGCGCCCGAGGTGCCAGCGCGGCCCCGGTCCTCGTGTCACTCACCGTTTGAAATGCTCGATGATCTTCTCTTCCCGCACGTTCTCCGGTAAGTTTCCCACCCAGAGGTGCCTGGTTTCCCGGACCATGCTGGGCGGCGTGCCGGCGACCGTGGTGGCTGGCTCCCCCTCGCCGGCTTCGTACGCGGCCGTCAGCGCTGGGAGGCGGGCGCCGGGGCGGCGGCGGCGGCGGCTGCGGCGGTGGCGTCGGCAGCGGCGGCGGCTCCTCCGGCTCCCCCCGGTGCAGAGACCATCCCTCTCCCCCAGGTTCTGACTCTCGGGCCTCGCAGCTCCGCTCTGCCGCCACCACACACCCGAAGCCGACCCTCGCGCTCCGGCGGCGCATGCGCGCGGGCGGCGGCGGGCGGGGGAGCTGGAGGAGGGGCGAGCGAGACCCGGGCGGCCGCGACTACGACGGAGCCGGCGCTGAGGCTGCCGGACGCTTCCCACCGGCGCGCGCGGCCCGCCTCCCGCCGCCTGGCCACCGCCCCCTGACCGCGGGCGCGCGCGCGTCCTCCCGCCCCGACGCCGAGTTCCTCCCAGCTGGCGCGCAGGCGCGCGGGGCCCCGAAGTGGGAGGAATGCGGAGCCGGGAAGCGGCGCCCGCTCACTCAACTTAGTGCGCAGGCGCGACGGGGGGCGGGAGGCTGGCAGCCCGAGGTGCCCGGGGATGCTGGGGCTGCTTTTCCCCCGCGTTCAGGCGTTGTTCTGGGGAGACACAAGCGAACCGGGTTAGTTTCGAGGCCCAGAGGTTTCTAGAGGACAAAGTCCCCATCCCTCTCTGCCCTGCGTCACGCCCCTGACCGTTTCCGGTCGACTGGATTCCCCGCCTGCTTGGGAAAGTGGTCGGAACCAGTACGCCCTTTTCACCGCCCAGACAAGGGACTACAACTGCAGAACCCATCCCTCCCAAGAATCATTGGCTTGTAACATTAAGCAATTTTTTTATATGGGAGCTTGCGAAACCTTTTCCAAGATGTCTCTTTGCTCATAGTTACGGAACGCAAGAACTAGAGCTGAAATAATACAGGCGTCTCATACAGATCCCCTCAGAGAGTTTGGCATAGTTTGTAGTTTAAACAGGGGGTAATAGACCTCCAGCCTTTCCAGGCTTTTGAAACTTGCAGTTGACTTTTTACAAAAGGCCTCTTTACAGTGGCGGTGGTGGCGCACTCGGGAGGCAGAGGCAGGCGGATCTCTGTGAGTTCGAGACCAGCCTGGTCTACAAGAGCTAGTTCTAGGACAGGCTCCAAAACCACAGAGAAACCCTGTCTCGAAAAACCAAAAAAAAAAAAAAAAAGGCCTCTTTACAGAAAGATAAAGCCTTAAAAGGCAACTGTAGAAGAACAGGGGGGAATAGCTAGTTCATTAAAAATGTCAGCAAACTCATTCTTTTAATTCTTCATACACAAAAGTAATGGTGCTTCAGCTGAAGCCAAGATTCTATGTCTAGTTGTACCATTAAATATTATGAAGTGTGCCGGGTGGTGGTGGCGCACGCCTTTAATCCCAGAACTCGGGAGGCAGAGGCAGGTGGATCTCTGTGAGTTCGAGGCCAAACTGTTCTACAAGAGCTAGTTCCAGGACAGGCTACAGAGAAACCCTGTCTCTATAAACAAAAGAAATATATATTATGAAGTGCATAGTACACACGGGGTACTCACACCTAACAAGGGCTCTTTATCACTGAGCTACATTCCCAGTTCTTCCTGTTGTTTTGGTGCTGTTGTTTGTTTGTTTATCTTAAATTGGAAGGGTCTTTCAGAGCGGTTGTTTGTGTTTTGATAAAAAGGTTTCCTATAGCTCAGGCTAGTCTTCTAAGTCTGCATCAACCTCCCAGTACTGAGACTGCAGCCCTGAGCCACCATACTGCTACACGAACTGAACAGGCAGTATTTTGAATTGGAAAAATCATAAACAATAGCAATACTATCTGGGGTCACTTGCACATAATTGTTTCTTTTGTTCTACAAAGGGTGAAGGTGTCATTTCTTTTCTTTCTTATTTGTTTATTTTCGTCTGCCAATATTCCTGCGGTGGTGAAATCTGAGTACTCATTAGGCTTTCTTGTATTGGTTTAACACTCTTTACTGGATTTAATATACCTGACTTCAGCCGATTTGATCACCTGAAATAATCTTGGGACGGTCACAAAACTAAACAAGTCCCAACACTGAGATGGTACAAATGTGAGCTGGGTGTGGTAGCACTTCAGATGATGTGCTGCCAGCACTCCAGAGGAGAAGGCAAGATCATTAATGCAAAGCCAGCTGAGCTGCAGACTAAATCCCTGTCTCAAGACAAAAAACAAATCACAGGACTGGTACACACATACCTCAGTTGGTAGAGCACATTTGGAGCATGGAAGAAGCCCTGGATTTGATCCTCAGTATAAACTGGACCTAATGGTGTATGCCTATAACCTCAGTACTCCACTGGAAGGTGGGGGCAGGAAGAGCAGAAGTGAAGGTTATCCTCTGCTACATAGGGAGTTCCAGTCCAGCCTGAGATAGATGAGACCCTGTCTCAACAACAAAACGTTGTCACTTTGTCCATACCTTAATAATAAGGATATATTTGAGGGCTGGAGAGATGGCTCAGCCGTTTAGAGCACTGGCTGCTCTTCCAGAGGTCCTGAGTTCAATTCCCAGCAACCACATGGAGGCTCACAACCATCTGTGCCCTCTTCTGGTGTGTGGACGGACGTGGAGGGAGAATGTTGTATACATAATAAATAAATAAATCTTTAAAAAAAAAAGGATATATTTGAGCCGGAGAGATGGCTCAGTGGTTAAGAGCACTGGCTACTGCTCTTCCAGAGGACCCCAGGTCAATTCCCAGCATCCACATGGCAGCTCACACCTGTCTGTAACTCTAGTCCCCAGATCTGACACCTTCACACAGACACAAATAAACACAGGCAAAACCAATGGGGAAAAAGTGAAAAAAAATAAGGATAAAGATATAGCTGGGCGATGGTGGTGCACATCTTTAATCCCAATACTCAGGAGACAGATTGCCAGCCTGATCTACATAATGAGTTCCAAGACAGCCAGGGCTACACAGAGAAGCCTTGTCTCAAAAATAAGATAAAATAATAATAATAACAATAATAATAGTAAAGAGGTCAACATATGTGTGTATGTTGGTTTATTTTAGTGTTTAGCCTGCATTGTATTTGTATCAAATGTGTGCCTGGTGCCCATGAAGTTCAAAAGAGGGACCCCCTGAAATTGGAGTTCAGGGTAGCTGTAAGCCACCATGTGGGTACTAGCAATCAAACCCTCATGTCCTCTGCAAGAGCAGCAAGTGTTCTCAACCACTGAGCCAGCCTTCCACCCCTCTTTCTGTCTTCCTATCTTTTCTTGAGACAGGGTCTCACTCACTATGTAGCCCAGGCAGCCGCGTGTGTGTGTGTGTGTGTGTGTGTGTGTGTGTGTGTGTGTGTGTGTGTGTGTGTGTGTGTGTGTGGTTTTTCAAGACAGGTTTCTCTGTGTAGCTTTGGAGACTATCCTGGAACTCGCTCTGTTACACCAGGCTTGCCTCAAATTTTCAGAGATCTGCCTGGCTCTATATCCTCGGTCCTGGGATCACTACCGCCTGGCTATATGTTTTTTAATGTTGTTCTAGATTAGCTAGAGGGTTTGTTACAGTGGTACTGTTTTCCCTGAATAAAAAAGGTCTGAGTAAAGCCATTCATAATTAACCCCAGCACTCAGGAGGCGGAGGCAGAGGCAGGACAATCTTTGTGTATTTCAGGACAGTCAGAGCTACATAGTAACACCCTGTCTCAAAAACAGAGAAAAAAAGCCAAGTACAGAGATCCATTAGATAACTCAGCAGGCAAAGGTGCTTGCCATCAAGCCCCAAGTCTCATGGTGGGAGGACAGAACCAACTCCTTCAGTTGTCCTCTCACCTCCACAGGAGCACAACGGCCCGTACACACCCAGGAAAATCAACTGAGGTGGGAGGGGGAAAACATACGGTGGGGGTGGGGGAGTGGATGCAATAATCACTGACTTGTTTCTTTGTGATTTCTGACCTTTTCTATTGCAAAAGCTGTGGATCAATGCAAGGGACAGCAAGTACTTTTTGCATAGCCGGGAATGGACTGTTTCATTTTCTCAGTGCTTTGCATTTTTTGCTGGCAACACATCAGGAAACACTGGTAATGCTGTTCTCTGTTTCCTTCAATGTTATAAAATACTTAGGGGTTTCTTCATGAGCCTCCCATAGAAGGGAGGAACAAACAGACGGAGAAACAGAAAAGCAATCTACTCTAATTTTCTGTGGGTTTATGTTTTTTATTTTTATTTATTTATTTATTTTTTTTGGTCTTAGGTCACAGTGGAGAGATGACTCAGCAGTTAGAGTGAAGACTTGTCCTCTCAGAAGTCTCAGCTAGGTTCTCAGCACCCGTGTCCACCTCATAATCACCTGCAACTCCCCAGGTATTCCAGGTGTCTGATCTCTAAGGGCATCTTCACTCTCCCGCATGAACCCACAAGAAACACACACATACACATAATTAGAAATAAAAATAGAGATGAACATGGCACACACCTTTAATCCCAGCAAGCGGGAGGCAGTTAGTGGATCTCTGTAAGTTTGAGGCCAGCCTGGTCTACATAGTGAGTTCCAAGACAGCTAAGGCTATATAGAGAGACCCTGTCTCAAAATATATAAGAAAATACATTATAGCTGGGCACTGGTGACACATGCCTTTAATCCCAGCACTCGGGAGGCAGAGGCAGGTGGTTCTCTGAGTTTGAGGCCAGCCTGGTCTACAGATCAAGTTCCAAGACAGCCAGGGATACACAGAGAAACCCTGTCTCAAAAAACCTAAATAAATAATCTTAGTAATTGATGCTCATAGCAAAAAAATAAACAGAAGTTTTCCATGTCGAACTCCACAATAGAGCATTTATCTATGACCAGGCCTACCCCATGACTACAACGAAAATGTAAGTTGTGATTTACCTGTAGGAACAGATGAAGTGCATCTCTCTGAATAGTAGAGAGAATTCAAAAGGTCATATTAAAGCATAGTCGTTTGCAAAGAAGAACTAAAATAGATTTGCTTTTAATCAACTCCTATTTTCACACTGTGAAGAGCTGCTGTATTTAGCATGCTAGACATGCTCAAAGAGTTCAGTCATGCGTAATGGAAGCTGAGATGGGGAAAGCTTCTGAGCCTGAGACTGAGCTTGAACAGTACAGTGGATAAATTAATGTCCCTACTGAGGCAGAGGACAGAATAGTCACCAGATATTTAACAAAAATAGTTATGAATTGAATCCCAAGCTATTAAAATTAAGCTATTTTACAAGAAGACATGTACTTAAAATATACGCATCTCTTCTAAAAGCCATCATATAAAAACATGTTAACTAGCTGTAAAATGATGGCAGCCCTCAGCACGTGAAAACTGGATGATAGCAATGTGCGACTTGCCATTATAATCAGGGTTGGGGTTTTCAAAAATAAATAAATAATAAAACAAAGTATTTGAATTCTTGCTATTTCTGAGAGTCTAGTGGTGAAAGAGAATAATCTATGAGCAAAGTATTAAGCAGCATGGGAAAATTCTCTGCATAAACTACAGGACCCCCAAAAGGCTGATATTGTCTACCTGGTCCAACAGAGACTCTTTCAGGAAGCTAGCTCACCCCTCTAAGAGAACTAAATAGTGTATTCTATGTTGTATTTAGTTTTCCAGAAACAGAAAAATTGAATTTCTTAGAGAATTAGTTCCTAACTTTCTATACTTCTTTATCCTAAGAAAATTGTTCAGGGGAAGATTCCTTCCCTCCCACCCCCGGACATATGCCTCTGCTGTCTCTAATATCCCAAATTATTAATTAACTAATATTTGTGGAATTAAATTTAAATGCATTAGAGGAACAGAATATTTATAATGTAAATCATGGTCATCTTAAGTGATAGAATATTTTTCTTGTTTATTTGAGAATAGCTTCCCATGACTCAGAATGGCCTAAAAGTTGCCATTGTAGTCAAGGATGGCCTTGAACTAATCATACTGCCTCTATGTTGGGGTTACAAGAGTGAGTCACTTTGTCCAGCTAGAATTTGAATTTAAAAAGTGTGTGTGTGCCGGGCGATTGTGGCGCACGCCTTTAATTCCAGCACTCGGGAGGCAGAGGCAGGTGGATCTCTGTGAGTTCGAGACCAGCCTGGTCTACAGAGCGAGTTCCAGGACAGGCTCCAAAGCTACAGAGAAACCCTGTCTCGAAAAACCAAAAAAAAAAAAAAGTGTGTGTGTGTGTGTGTGTGTGTGTGTGTGTGTGTGTATGTGTGTTGGGAGGCAGTAAGTTCTAAGACAGCTAGGGCTGGCTACACAAAGAAATCCTGTCTCGAAAAACCAATAAATAAAAAAGCAAATAAAAATTCCTCTGTATTTTCTTAACTTCTCTTCATTTTCATAATTGGAAAGAAAAAGTCCTAACAAAGTTCCTTTGGGGTCATTAGTTTTGTATTGTTGTGCTGGGAGCGAACTCCGAGCTCCATGCACACCACTTGAGCTGCACCACCAGTCCGGTTCAATGACTTCTGGAAGTCAGCATCTTAATCAATCAAGGGTTCCTCTGAAATGTTAATACTTGACTACAATAAATCAACATATACAAGAAATCCCATACGAACAAAGTGTTAATGTTATTAGCACATATTCATAGATCATTTGGTTTGTTTGAGCTGGCCTAGACTCCCTATGCTTGCCTCTGCTGATGCTGGGATTAATGACATTTGACACCTTGCGGCCTCATTTATCCTTTAAAAACCCAAGTGCAGTGTTAATCGCCATTTAAAAAACAATAAGGAAGCCTGGGCAGTGGTGGTAAGCACGCTCAAGAGGCAGAAGCACAAAACTCTTTCTGGAAAAATAGAAACAAACAAAAAGAACACCACCACCAACAACAAAAAAGGAAACTCTGTCGTAAATGATATTACATTATCCAAATACCCTAGCTCAAGGAATTGTAACTTCTAAGCAATCAGGAAGTATGCAGAATGAGTAATACAAATTCTGACTTTTGACTACTTCAGAGAAGAGTATCCAAGTGTACTTGATAGAATATTAGAAACCAAAATACCAAATAAAATGTGGTTAGCTGCTCATCATATATGAATTAAAGTTTTCCAAAGATTTAGTTCTTCATCTCCTTGACTGCTCCCCTTGGAAGACTGCTCTAGTTTGAAGAGTGCAAACGAAGGAGGATTAATGTCTTCAGTCTGAGTGGGTTTTAAACTGGGCATAGGGGCTCTTGCTGTAATTCCACCACTAATGAAGCAGGGATCAGGAGTTTCAGTCATTCTGGGGCTACAGTCTGGGGGAACCTATGTCAAGATTAAAGGGTGAGAGAGAGAAAGAGAAAGAAAAAAAAGTTTGTTTTTAAATTGCTTGCACTTAAATTCAACATTTGCGATTTAGCATCAGCCTCAAGTCCAAAGCCAGCATGGGCTCCATGAGACTCAATCTCAGGGGGAAAAAGTGCAATGTATTCCTGCTGTACAAGAATGAATGGCTTTTTACCAGGGTGTTAAGAGATTCACACTCAGGTGGTCTTGCTTGAACAGCAAGCACTCATTCTGTTAAGCCATCTCCTGGGACCCAAATGTATGAATTTTCGTAGAAAATACTCAGACATAACTTTTTTTCATGCCATATGCCTCAAAATTTCTGGGAACCGTCTAACTTATATTTAGAAAATACTTTGAAAAGGGAGGATGCCTCAAGGTAACTTTCTTTGAAGAGCCTAGATGAATTTTAAAATACTTTTAAAAAAGAAAATAGAGCCAGTAAGAGTCAGCACTAAAGATTTTACCGAGAAAAAGGTACTAAATAAAACGTGGTTTTCCCACCTCCACACATCTAAATTTTAACTCACAAAAACAAGCCTTTAAAAGATTTTTTTTAAAAAATTCATCCTAAGAGTGCGGCATTAAAGAATACCTTTGCTAGTCATAACGCTCACCTTAAAGAAAATTTAAGATAAGTTTGGTGGCTCACACCCTTAGTTTCAGCACTTGGGAAGCAGAGGCATGCAAATCTAGCAATGAGACCAGCCTGGTTTACAGAGCTGAGCTTTAAGCCAGCAGAGCTGTATGCTGAGATTCTCTCTCAGAAAACAAAACAGGGCCAGGCACTGGTGGTGCACGCCTTATAATCCTAGCACGTGCGAGGCAGAGGCGGGCGGATTTCTGTGAGTTCGAGGCCAGCCTGATTTACAAGAGTGAGTTACAGAACAGACTGCATAGCTACTGGGAAAACCTGTCTCGAAAAAAAAACAACACCAACCAAACAACAAAAACAAAAAACCTCAGTATTTGCTCCCTTTTCCATTTTGGAAGAAGTGTGATGTGAAAGTACTTATTAAATACGATAATTCCTGTTCATGTAATATGCAACAGGAATTCTCCGAATTTACAGAATGTGTGACCCAAGGGTCACATCCAACCCGTGTATTACAGCCTTGTTAGAATTCTACCTCCTCTAGATCCGCCAGCAACACTAATGTTTCTCCAGGAACCGGTCACCAGCTCCCGGTTCCCACCGGGAAGGCAGATCCGGCTCCGCCCAGAGTCATGTCTGCTGACCTCATGGAGGTCAATGGCGCTCTTACACCTGCAGATTGATTCGCCGCCACCCCCACCCGTCTCCGGGGAAAGCAGCAAGGCCAGAGGCAGACTGGGGACTTCTCGATGTGGGTCTGTCACGGCCAGGGTGCTTCACCAAGTCTCTCCGGCTCACAGTGTGCATGAACACGGATCTCGGCGACGTCCCAGGCCGATAATCCGGGGAGGCAATTTCTCCGGCTGTACTGCAAGCTTGGGATTGGATGCATGTGGATTCCATGACAAGTGGGGTTTTTGGTTGCTTAGGCTTTTCTCTGAGAACCCACGGTAGTGACAAAATTTCCACTACACTCCTAGTGAAGAGGAATGCGATCACTATGGCTACTGCAACGCGAGCAGCCGGCGGCCTCGCCTGCACACGCGGCCAACAAGGGCGCCTTTGCAAAGGGCGCCCTAGGAAGACCGATCGGGCGAAACCCGGGCCTCCGGGGTCACCCAATCCATTGGGAACCTCTCAAACGTGGCACGGGAGCGTGTGGGTGAGAAACCAAGGCGACGCGATCCGATCCCAGTGCCTGGGCTTTGTTTAGCCTTCCTCCAGTACGCGACTCGGACCGCACGGACGACTGAGGATTGAGAAAAGGACAGGATCAGGGAGGTCCCCAAACGCGCTTCTCATAAAAGAGGCCACCACCAGCAAGGCGGAAAAAATAAAAAAGCATGCGGTCGGACTGCGCAGGCGCGCGGAAAGGCCGGCACCCGTTCTCCCCCACATCCCCCTCCCTCCAGGAACGCGAGGTTCCCCTAATGCGCTTGCGCGAATCGAGGAGGGAAACGTTGGGGGGGGGAACCCTGTCCATTGGGAGAGCGAACCACCCCCCACTCCCCCGCACAGGCGAGCGCGGCGCGTGCACGCACCTCTCTCACAGTCCCGCGGGCGCGCGCCACGGCCGCTGCCAGACGCCACGCGCGTGCGCTAGATGGGAGGGGAGGGGACGGGATGGTGGGGGAAGGGCCACGGAGCCGGTGCCTTTTTGCTGAGTTGCCCTGAGAAGTTTCTGGAAAGACGGACACAAAGGGAAGCTGGGGGATGGGGCTGCGACCTTTCTTTTTTTTCTCTTGAGAGGGGACAGCGGAAAACTCCACAAAGTACACGGCCACCGGCCTAAGCCCGAGGCCGACGCCACACTCGCCCCCAGGGAGGACACACGAGAACAGCAGCCGCTCCTAACTGGACCCGCCCGGCCCTGCAAGCGCTCCCCGCTGGGGCCAGGGACGGGGCTGGAGGACGCGGAACAACGGGGACGTTTGCAAAGTGGAGGCGGGGGCTCGGCATTCGGCGCGGCGGCGGAGGCGATGGCGGTCCAGGGGACCCCGTACCCCGCCGTCCATAACTCCGCTCACGTGGGTTTCCTGCCAGGCCGCTCCACTTGTCTTCACACGGGCATCCCCCAAACTCGGGAGAGGGGACCACGCACCGGGCTGTGACCGGCTACTGGTGTCTTCACTCCGCCGCCCGCCCTCCTAGCCGGCTGCCATTTTGTGGCGCGGCCGCCATTTCGCGCGGCCTGGGGGCGAGGGGAGGGGCGCGGTGCGCGGCCCCGCGGCTCGCGATGGGCGTGGCCGGCGGCGGACGCGGCCCCGGCCCCTTTGTTCTTCGCCTGGGGTCGCGGGGCCCCTCGGGCTCAGCCGCCTCCTCGCAGCGTGAGAACGGGGAGTCGCAGCTCCGAGGAGTGCGGGATCCCGGAGCCCATTGGAAGTGGGGTGTGTCCCCGTGCGGGGATGACGTCCTGCGTGGCCACTGAGGCCGCCGCGGTGGGAAGGGGCTGAGGGCGGGCTTGGCTCGGCGTCCCTAACCTCCTGCAAACAGTGGCGAGCGCGGACGGGTGCCCGGGGTGCTTCCTGAACGGTCGGGAGATAACAAAGGTGCAGAAACTCGGGTTCACCGAGCACCGGGAGGCGGGGCTCCTGCAACCCACGAGGTGAAGGAGCACTGAGAGCTTGTCTTCCATTGGCTGGCCCTCCTGCGCGAGGCTTTCACGACTCCTTCTCCCTGACCCAGAAGCTTAAACAATAAATGTGTTCTGCTGGCTTTCTTCTGTCTGTCGAGATCCACCTCCCCTTATTTAAAAAAGCCTGAGTTTTTAAAGAACGGACGGCAAAATACGTGCCCTTTCACGTTCCGGAAAAGCCGTTGTCTGGCTTCTTAGGGAATCTTTAAATGAGTATCTTGGTGTGTTTAATATTAAAGTTGTGGCGCTATTTAACAAAGCCAGGAAATTCGAAAATCTCATGGTGCTAAATTTGTCTTCCAGCTTTGTTTTTGTACAACTTTTCAAAAAAATGGTTTATGTGATTTTTCTTCACAACAGCCAGATAGCATAAAGGAATCAGCCCTTCCTGACTCATCTGTTTGCGTCTAGGCTACAGTAGGTTTCTTAGGGTTTTGGGTTTTTTTCTCGCAATGTATAATTATGAAGATTGCTTATGTTTTCTGTAATAGTGGGGTAAAGCTTATGATGACAGGATTAAAAGGTCAAAAACATTGTTGAGGGAACTGATGGGTATTTAGATGGCTTCCAGATGACAGAAATATAGGAGGCTTTTAGATCTTCAAATTTTCTTTCATGAGTAGGTGGATGGGTAGAGTTCTAAAATTGTATACTGTGTCTTTAAGATTATATAAGTTTTCTGAAACAAATCTTTGGTAGTGTTTGCTTAAAATATGTTGTCTTGGGCTGGAGAGATGGCTCAGAGGTTAAAAGAACTGACTGCTGTTCTGAAGGTCCTGAGTTCAATTCCCAGCAACCACATGATGGCTCACACCCATCTATAATTAGATCTGGTGCCCAGAACACTATATACATAATAAATAAATTTTAAAAAATAAATAAATAAAATATGTTGTCTTTGTCACCCTGTTTTCTGTAATCAAGTAAAATTTTAGACTGGGAAGTTAATAATAATAATAATATGGCCAACCGGGTGGTGGTGTATGCTTTTGATTCCAGCACTCAAGAGGCAGAGACAGGTGGATCTTTGTGAGACCAGACCAGCCTGGTCTATAAGAGCTAGTTCCAGGATAGGCACAAAAGCTACAGAGAAACCCTGTCTCGAAAAACCAAAAAAAAAAGAGGGCTAAGTGGTCAAGCATGCCCTGTAATGTTACATGGTCTTGAAGGCCACTCTCTCTAGCAAGGAGATGCTTCTGCAGGAGCCAGGGAGCAGGTGCTGAGGGAAGACTTTCTAGCCAGAGCCTTCAAGTAGGAACATAAGCAGCACACAGAAATAGTGTGGCTGAAAAACAAGCAAAAGCATGTAGGATATGTAGGTTTTTGTTTATTTTTACATGGAGATGTTGGATACTACAGTGTGGGGTCTTCAAACTTGTCCTGTACTAAAGGTTGACCTTGAACTGAACCTCCTGGCCTCACCTCCCAAGTGTCAGGATTATATACATCCCTGGCCACACCAACCTCTGAAATAAGATCCACTCCATACATGTGTTTATGTCTCTTTTACATGTACATGTATATGTCATGTGCACAAATTCATGCTTCACTGAATGGGAGGGACACATTTTGAGAGGGGTCATTAATTTTGCCTTTATTGGAGCATCATAATATCGCTTGTCAAACCAAAATGGCATGCCTTCCTGTGTGATGTCTTTTAGGACCATCTTTTTTCTTGGCTTTTTGAGACGGGGGTCTCTTTACATATCCCTGGCTATACTGGAATATGCTTTGTGGGCAAGGCTGGCCTTGAACTCACAGAGATACTTCTGCCTAGTGCTGGGATTCAATGCCCAGCTTTAGGACCCCTTTGATAGTCATCAACCTTTGCCAACTCTATGTGTAAGGCGAGGAGGTCCTTGTGCTCACAGACAAGGACCAGAGGATGCAGGAATATTAAAACACACTGTAATGACATTTTCTTGATGTTTTAACAAATAAAGCTTGCCTAAAGATCAGAGTATGGAGCTAAGCCACTAGAGGCCAGGGAGTGATGGCAAACAGCTTCAATCCCAGGACTCCGGAGGATCTCTGTTAGATCAAGGCCATCCTGGACTACAAAAGATTGAGACTGTCTAAAAGAAACAGAGCTCACACAAAGGTAATCCCAGCCCTTGGGAACACAGGCTTTAATCCCGGCACTAGTGGTGTGGAGATAGGAGTGCTGTGGCTGGGTGGAGAGGGGTGTGGAGACAGGAGGGATATGGCTGGGTGGAGGGGGGTGTGGAGACAGGAGTGATATATCTGGGTGGAGGCAGGTATAGAGACAGGAGTGATATATCTGGGTGGAGAGAGGAACAAAGGCAGAAAGAGGAACTCAGTGCTGTCTGAGGTTTAAGGAAGGCAGTCTGAGGACAGGATCGCCCCTTCGGTCTGAACATTGGTAGAGGTAAAAGAACTCTCTAGTGGCCTCTCTGCTTCTCTGATCTTCAGCATTAACCCCTATGTCTGACTCTGGGTTTTTATTAAAACCAGCTAAAACTCATGTCATACACACAAGATTGTTCATTTAAAGGGAGGGACACATAACCTATTATCTGCCCAGAAGGCTGGGAGCGGATGTGGTTAATAACCTGGTGACCTTTGCACTATTGGTGTGACTGAGCCTCTCTCAGACGCTTATCAGGAGCGAGTCAATCTATAGAACTTATCTTTATGGATGGTGTCACAGGTAGTCAATCTATAGAACCCATCTTTATGGATGACGTCACGTGTACTTTACAAAGAGTTTGATGTAGTCAGTTCTTAAGCCGGATTGAGTTAATTAGCACAGGACTGAGTTAATTAGCCCCAGGAAGTTTTTCACCAAATTGTGCTATGCTTAAAAATAAGCTACTTGGGGTCAGACTCCTGAAGTTGGAACCAACACTAGCTACTACCTTAGCTGGGCGGTGGTAACAAACGCCTTTAATTCCAGCACTTGGGAGGCAGAGGCAGGAGGATCTCTATGAGTTCGAGGACAGCCTGGTCTACAAGAGCTAGTTTCAGGACAGGTTCCAAAGCTACAGAGAAACCCTGTCTCTTTAAAAACCAAAAAAAACCAGACAAACAAAAACCAAACTACCTTGCCTCCAGTGATTGTCACTCTGCTGGCCTTGGTAGTCACAAGGGCACCCCTCCACCCCACCCTGCATCAGACATCTTTAGGCTTGGGGGTATTTGGACTGTGTTCTCCCCGTAGAGGTAGCACTTAAGGCCTGGGAACTAAGTGAGCTCATAAACAGAGACAGAAAAAGGGAAGTCCTTTATCTATAAAAGTGTGGAAGGTAGGAATCAGCAGAGCTGAGTGGGAGGAGCCACAAGTGAGGCAGAAAGCCGGTGGAGAGTAGGGTCCAGAGAGCCAGCTGGAGAGAGAGCAGCAGCTGTGGAATGACAGACTGTTGCCTGAAAAGGAGGGAGCAGAGCCCTTCACTGGGATGAACTGGAGAAAGTGATTGGATTGTTCCATCAAAGAAGTCAGAAGACCTGGCATTGTGGTCCTCCGTAACTCCAGATTCAGGGAATCCAAGACCATCTTCTGGTTTCCAAGGATGCCTGCATGCAAGTGTAAAGACATACACACAGACACATGTATAAAAATAAAATATCTTTCGAAACCAGCCTGGTCTACAAGAGCTAGTTCCAGGACAGGCTCCAAAACCACAGAGAAACCCTGTCTCGAAAATCAAAAAAAAAAAAAAAAATCTTAGCCAGGTGGTGGTGGCACATGCCTTTAGATCCAGCACTCAGAAGACAGAAACAGGAGGATCTCTAGGAGTTTGAGGCCAGCAAGTTCCAGGCTAGCCTGCTCCACATAGTAAGACTCTGTCTCAAAAACACAAACAAAACATCAACAAGTAAAGCCATCAAGGAAGACCCATGACACGGTCATGTGCATACAACTGGACACACCACAGTGGGTGTACACAATTGCACATACCACAGCAGATACACACAGCCGCACACACCACGTGAACATCACGTAACAGGAAAAAGAGAAAAAAAAAACAACCTCTTAATCTAAATGTGGGAGGTAGAAACAGGAGGATCAGGAGTTCGGGGTCAGCCTCGGCTACGTAATGGGGTTGAGGCCAGTCTGGAATGCGTGAGACCCCATCTCAAAAAGAAAGGAAGGAAGGAAGGAAGGAAGGAAGGAAGGAAGGAAAGAAAGAAAAGAGAGAGAAAGAAAAGAAAACAAACAGGCTGTGGAGATGGCTTAGCAATGTGGTGGCTTCAATGTAATTGGCCCTCACAGCCTCACAGGGAGTGACAATATTAGAAGGTGTGTCCTTCTTGGGGTAGGTGTGACTTTGTTGGAGGAAGTATGTCACTGTGGATGGATTTTGGCATTTGAAATGCTCAAGCCAGGCCCATTGTCTTTTTCTCTCTCTTCCCCTTCCCCGCTGCCAGCAGATTGGGGTATAGAACTCCCAACTACCCTCCAGAACCATGACTGGCTGCATGCTGCCATGCTTCCCACAATGATGACAATGGACTAAACCTCAATTAAATGTTTCCTTTAGCTGGGTAATTGTGGCATACATTTTTAATCCCAGTACTTGAGAGGGAAGAGGGAGGTAGATCTCTGTGAGTTCAAGGCCAGCCTGGTATACAGAGCAAATTCTAGGACAGCTAGGGCTGTTAAGCAGGGAAACCCTGTCTCAAAAAACTAAAAAACAAAACAAAACAAAACTGGGTTTTCCGGTTTTCCTTTTAAAACCCAGTGGTGGTAGTGGCGTATGCCTTTAATCCCAGCACTCAGGAGGCAGCAGAAGCAGGTGGATCTGTATGAGTTCGAGGCCAATCTGGTCTACAGAGCTAGTTCCAGGACAGGCACCAAAGCTACACAGAGAAATCCTATCTCAAAAACAAAACAAAACAAAATTTCCTTTATATGAGTTGCCATGGTCATGGTGTCTCTTCACAGAAATAGAAACCCTAACTAAGACAACAGGTAGGTAAAAGTACTAGCTACCGAAGCCCTGAACCCATGTAACTAGCTGGATTTGGTGGTGAGCATCTGTAATACCGTTACTCCCGTTGGGGAATAGGAGGTGGAGACAGAAGTCAGCTAGCCTGGAGTGTGCAGCTGCCACGAAAGAAACAAGAGAGACCCTGTGTCAGCAAGGAGGAATCAGGAACTGACACCCCTAAATTATCCTGTGACCTCCACACATATGCTATGGTATGAGAGCATGTGAATGTTCTCTCTCTCTCTCTCTCTCTCTCTCTCTCTCTCTCTCTCTCTCTCTCTCTCTCTCTCTCTCCCTCTCCCTCTCTCTCTCTCCCTCTCTCTCCCTCTCTCTCTCTCCCCCCCCTCTACACACACACACACACACACACACACACACACACACACACACACATTGAACCAAAGCCTGCTTTAACAAACCAGTCAATCGACTCAAATGTATCTGTAATGCTCTGAGTATCTGATTATTTGTTCTTTGTAGAGGGGTTTTTGTTTTATTTATTTATTTATTTTCGTATTTTTCGAGACAAGGTTTCTCTATATAGCCCTGGCAATCCTGGAACTTGCTGTATAGACTAGGCTGGTCTTGAATTCAGAGATCCCGCCTGCCTCTGCCTCCTGAGTGCTGGGACTAAAGGCGTGCCCCACCACCGCCAGGCCATTCACGGAGGTTTGTTTTGTTTGTTTTTGAGACAGCATTTCTCTGCATAACTGTCTTGGTTGTCCTGGAACCTTACTGGAGGTTTTATTATGAAAATCCTACTTCCTTAAAAGAGCCAAGAGAAATATTGGAAAACGTTAAATGTTTATGTCTCCTTTCAAAAATAAGAAAAAAAAATAAGTGTGGTATCCATTATATTGGGAAAATCGAAACCATTTGTGCAAAGATCATCCGGGTGTTTTTCTAACCATTGGTTATTGGCCTTCTGAAGAAACTGGACCAAATTTTGGTTTTAGACACAAGTTTTCTATTTACATGAATTTACATACAGTATCGTCTTTATACTAAACTTCCCTGGATAATATTCTGCATTTGTTGAGTAAATATTTTGTTGGCAGGGGTTTCCTAAAAGCATACAAATTTCGAGAATAAATCAGAGTGTAGCAGCAGCAAATACCCATAATCCCAGTCCAGGGGAGGTTGAAGCAGGAGGATTGCCAGAAAGATGAGGCAGTGGATAGTTCACAGAAAGACCCTATTTCCAAAGAGAGAGAAAATAAAGACTGGAATGGCAGGGGCTGAAGATGTATGTTGGTGGTAAAGGTTTTTTTTTTTAAAGTGTTTATTATTTATGTTTTCTAACCCAGTACCTTTGAACTGGATCCTCCTACATTATCCTCCACAAGCCTACTTTTGTCTTTTTCTGTTTTGAGGTGGAGTTGTCTTACTGTGTCTCCCAGGCCCGTCTCAGACACCTATAAACAAGTGATCTCTCACCTCAGCTTCTGGAGTAGTTGCAACTACAGGCATTTATTTGCTTTTTTTTTTTCTTCCTGGTTTTCCAGGACAGAGTTTTTCTATGTAACCCTGTCTCTCCTGGAACTCGCTCTGTAGACCAGGCTGGTCTCAAACTCACAGAGATCCTCCTGCCTCTGCCTCTGAAGTGCTGGGATTAAAGGCGTGTGCCACCATCACCTGTCTTATTTGCTTTGAATGCAGAAGAAACCCTATGCGTTTGTACAGCCCTGCTGATGACAAAGGAAGTGTCTGAGTGTGCAAGAATGGAAAGAGTTAAGCACATGGTCCATGTCCTAAAGAGCTGAGCTGCCTGAGGAAAGACTGCTCGCAGATGGGAATATAAATAGCTCTCTAGCAGAGGGCTGGAAGCAGAATACATTGAAACAGATGCTGGCAAGCAGATGCGGTTGAGCAAGTCTATGCAAGAAATGCCACTAATTGGCTAAGAAGACGACATGATCACCATGACTTCATTCTTCCAGCTTCAGCACCCCATCAAAGGCACTGGATTCCCATTTTGTATCTCGGGTAGGTTATGTAAGTATTTGGGGCTGTGTTTTGTATGTTTTATTCCACACGGAGTGATCATCTTCTAGAGCAGTGCCTAGCAAATGGTGGTTACTCATTAAGTATTCATTGGGTTTTAGAAATGAATCCATTATCTGTACTGCCTATGGTGCAGCCTGTGATGCCAGCACTAGGGAAGGGAAAACAGCCAGCCTGGGCTACATAACGGGTTCGAGGGTAGCAGTCTGGGCTACATAAGACTCTCAAAAAAAAAAAACAAAAACCCAACATCATTGTGTCACACCCTTACCATCCCAGCTCTTAGAAGTTAGAAGGCTAGCCGAGCGGTAGTGGCACACACCTTTAATTCTACCACTCGGGAGGCAGAGGCAGGCGGATCTTTGCAAATTTGAGGCTAGCCTGGTCTACAAGAGCTAGTTCCAGGACAGGCTCCAAAACTACAAAGAAACCCAGTCTCAAAACAAACAAACAAAAGAAGTTAGAAGGCTAAGACAGAAGGACCAGAATTCAAGTCCATCTCTAGCTATACCGTGTGTTTCAGACTTGGCTGGGTTACAGAAGACTATATATCTCAGGCTGGAGAGACGGCTCAGCAGTTAAGAGCAGTTATTGCTCTTTCTGAAGACCCAAATTTGAAAGCCATCCTCTGGTCTCTCCAGGTACCAGGTATGCTTAGGGTGCACATATGTTTTTTTTGTGTGTGTTTGTGTTTTTCGAGACAGGGTTTCTCTGTGGTTTTGGAGCCTGTCCTGGAACTAGCTCTTGTAGACCAGGATGGTCTCAAACTCACAGAGATCCGCCTGCCTCTGCCTCCCGAGTGCTGGGATTAAAGGCGTGTGCCACCACCGCCCGGCAGGGTGCACATATGTTGTAATAGGAGTGGTGGGGCTGTGTCCCCGGCACCCGGCCGCCCACACGGCTAGCTTATGCCCAGAAATAATTACACGGAAACTGTATTCTTTTAAACACTGCCTGGCCCATTAGTTCCAGCCTCTTATTGGCTAGCTCTTACATATTGATCTAACCCATTTCTAATATTCTGTATAGCCCACGAGGTGGCTTACCAGGGAAGATCTTAATCTGTGTCTGTGTTGGGTGGGAGAATCATGGCGACTCACTGACTCAGCTTTCTTTCTCCCAGCATTCTGTTCTGTTTACTCCACCCACCTAACGGTTGGCCTATCAAATGGGCCTAGGCAGTTTCTTTATTAATTAACCAATGAAAGCAACAGATTAGAAAGAAATCACTCCCACATCATTTCCCCTTTTTCTGTTTAAACAAAAAAGGCTTTCATTTTAACATAGTAAAATTACATATAGCAAAACAGTTATCAAGCAAGAATTACACTTACAATATTTACATCTATTTTATCTTTTATCATAACTAAGGAAAACTATAACTATCCATTCTTCAACTCCATCAAAGACTCCAGAAGGAATATTACCTAAGCAAATAAGAAATCCAAACTCTAGAAATGACAGAGACATCTCGCTGCCTGGACAGTCACCCAAAGTTCCTCTGCACCGTTGGGGCATCCATCTTTGGCCTACAGGCCCATAGTTTCCAGCAGACATTTCCATGAAGCAGAAAATTTCAAAGACAGTTTAGTCATTTTCTGCTGTGTCCTGCAGAATGTCTCGCAGACTCTTTCATGAATCAAGAACCCCAAAAGATCATCTCACCTTTAGGCTAGTTCAGCAGTCCTCTCTCTGCGGGTTCTTTGTGTCCAGTTTATGCATCAGTCCAAGCAAGAGCAGTTTCTTGCCCAAATGGCTAACCAACTCCATAACGAGCCTCTTTGATGCCCATCTTCCTTTTGAAGTAGATTGGTACTGCCAGGAGCAGACGTGTCTTATTGTCATGAAAAACCCTAAGTTATTAAGATATTTTAAATGCCATATTCTGTAGTCTTTGAGAGATATGAAGAATGTCTATCTAACTGAAATACATCTCTATATATCTAGAAAATCTAACTAACATGACTACAAGCTTTACTATTATTGATGATTATCCATTAACAACCTATATTTTCTAATTATACATTATAATTTTAAAATGAACTACACAATCACAATACCTTAATCAATATCAGAAATACATATACATATAACAAAATTGACCTTAAAATCCATACCAATGTAAATTATTCATATCTATATCATATCATCCTTTCAATGTAAAAGAACATTTATAAACAATATTTGGGAATATGGGCACAGTTTTTTTCTCTCCAAACTGCTTCCTGCTGAATGGGGGCATTGTTAATCAGGTCTTTCATGGTATAACCTGTGTGCTAGTTTCATCTCAGTTGGCAGTTGAGCGAAGCAATTTTTTGAGGGTGTTCACAGCAACCTTTCAGGAGGGCGTGGTCTATCATACCATATTGGGATAGAAGAAATCCATAGAGTCTCATCCTCTGTGAAAACAAAAGAAGACCCTCTCCAAAGCATCATATCCTTAGACCCAAATTCTGAAGTCATACCCTCATGATATCTGTTCTGGTTCCACTTGGCAGCCCATATAAGGAAATGTCTCTCTGTTCTTAGCTCCTTCATAGTCAAAAATTTTAAAGAAAACACAATGTACATAATCCAGACTCTCTGTGAATTTTCCATTTTTATGTGGCTTATTTTTCTTTATTTCTTTTAATCTCTTAACTATCTGTACTGTCTCTTTAAAGACTTTACCCTTTTTTTAAGACATTAACTTTATTCTTTATATTCTTTTTCTTCTCTCTCCCAAGCCTACGTACATTCATCCAACAGTGTCTGAATCTGTTCCATTGTGAATCTGTATTTTTTTTTTTTACTATTCAGGAGCATTTCTTAAAATGTTAAGCAGTTCTTAAAAACTTAAGTTGCACCATGTACAAGTAATACGGTACCGCCTGTGTCCTGCCCAGTCTAAATCTTAACTGTGCTGATTTTATGGTAATTACGGTAGTTCCTGCCTGAGACCAGCACAGTTCAGCATGGCAGAGCTGAGCCAAGCAGCTCCTGCCTCAGAGCCATTTGGTGTCCCTGAGCCATACACAGTTCCAGGTACACAGCAGTCCACATTGCCATCAAGCAAGCCATAGCGCTTTACTCCAAATGCTCCATTCAAAAGCTCTGTCTCCCGCAGGAGCCAGACAGAGATTGCAATGGCGGCACAGCCCAGAAAGCCGGCATTTTAAAACAGCCAGTTTTTTCCTGCTGCTGAGTCAGGACAATTTCTCTCTGCGGCAAGCCACCCACAAACAGCAAAAAGCTGTCTTAAATTCTCTCTCTCTCCTTTTTACTCCCTCTCAGGTTTTACGTGGAGTTCATTAGCACGTTGGGTGCCACTGTTGTGTTAGGAGCAGCGGGCTACTTTCCCGGCACCCAGCCGCCTGCACGGCTAGCTTTACCCGAAATAATTATACGGAAACTGTATTCTTTTAAACACTGCCTGGCCCATTAGTTTCAGCCTCTTAACCCATTTCTAATAATCTATGTAGCACCACGAGGTGCGCCTACCAGGAAAGATCTTAACCTGCGGCTGTGTCGGGAGTGAGAATCATGGCGACTCACTAACTCAGCTTTCTTTCTCCCAGCATTCTGTTCTGTTTACTCCACCCACCTAAGGGTTGGCCTATCAAATGGGCCTAGGCAGTTTCTTTATTAATTAACCAATGAAAGCAACAGATTAGAAAGAAATCACTCCCACATCACACATATATACATTCAGGCAAAATGCACAGGAAGTAGTAAGGAGGGACTTTGACTGTGGTAGTCCTTTTTGATCTGGGACAGTGGAAAATACTTTCTCTTGCTGGGTTGCCAGCTAAGGAGGAATGTCAGCTGGTTGCTTCTCAGCCTTCTCCAGCATCTGACTCCCGAGTCTCTATTGGTAAACTGAACAATAGAGACTTAGTTAAAACTACATGTGGCTGCAGAGGAGGGCTCAGCCAGAACAGCGCGGCAGTGATTGCAGAGCCGCAGTCAGTAGCTGAAACAGGAGCAATTCAGGTGCAGCCGCTGTACCAACAATGAACAACACAGCTGAGTACGTCAGTGCACATCTGTGATCCAGTGTATGAGAAACTGCAAGCTAGTGTTTTAAGTTAGCTTGAGAGAACCTCATATAAGAAAGTGCCTCCAAGCTGGACAGTGGAGGCAAAGGCAGGCAGATCTCTGTGAGTTCAAGGCCAACCTAGTCTACAAAAAGAGTTTCAGGACAGCCAAGACTACACAGAGAAACCCTGTCTTGAAAAAAAAAAAACAAAAAGAAACACACATACACACAGAGAGAGAGAGAGAGAGAGGAAAAAGAAAATCCCTCTATAAGATTGGACTGTACACGAGCCTGCAGGTCATATTTTTAATTAGTGATTGATGGGGACAGGCCAAGTCCATTGTGGATGGAGACATCCCTGGGCTTTGATGGCCCTAGGTTCTATAAGAAAGCAGGGTGATAGGGCCCGGCGATGGTGGCACACGCCTTTAATCCCAGCACTCGGGAGGCAGAGGCAGGCAGATCTCTGTGAGTTCGAGACCAGCCTGGTCTACAGAGCTAGTTCTAGGACAGGCTCCAAAGCCACAGAGAAACCCTGTCTCGAAAAACAAAAACAAAAAAAAAAAAACCAAGAAAGCAGGCTGAGCAAGCCAAGCAGTACCCCTTCATGACCTCTGCATCAACCCCTGACTCCAGGTTCCTGCCCTGTTTGAGATCCTATCCTGACTTCCTTCAATTATGGACTGTGAATGTGGAAATGTAAGGTGAATAAATCCTTTCCTCCCCCAACTTACCTGCTGTGGAACAGTCTTTGTACACTGTAAATATGTATTACTCTTATTGTTAATAAACAGAATTTTGGGGAAAGAAAGAGTGGTGGAGTCAGAGAGGAGTCATCAGCGAGACATGGGGAGGAAACAGGAGGTGCAAGGTGAAAGAGAAGGAATGCCATATGGCAGAATGTAGATTAATAGAAATGGATTAATTTAAGTTGTAAGAGCTAGTTAGTCATAAGCCTGAGCTAATGGCTGAGCATTTATAACTAATAGTGAGTCTCTGTGTCGGTTATTTGGGAATTGGCTAGTAGGAAAGAAAAGTCTACCCACACTTGTCTTTTGTTCATGGTATTTCATTGCAGCAATATAAACCTTAAGACAGAGACTGAAGCAGGAGGATCAAGAATTCAAAACCACCTTTGACTCCACAGTAAGTTTCAGGCCAATTTGAGCTACATAAGACCTGTCTCCACAAAAATGACATTATACTCTATGTATTGAAATTATCAATTAGGAAACAGGAGTCTAGGGGCTGGAGAGATGGCTCAGAGGTTAAGAGCACTGCCTGCTCTTCCAAAGGTCTTGAGTTCAATTCCCAGAAATCACATGGTGGCTCACAACTGTCAGGAGCCATTTCCCCCAGAAAGTATGGCAGGGACCATTGTCCTGGGGATGTTTGCAGAGAGCCCCACACCCCAACTGTATTGAGAACTGTTTGTTGGCGGAGCCCACCCCACACCCAACTATCTTGAGACCTATCTGTTAGCGGAACCTGCCCCACATTCCAACTATCTAGAGAACTGTGTGTGGTTGGAATCACAAAAGGAACGATTCTGCTTGCATAGAGAACACTAGATGTGTCAACTTGTGACTGACTCATGACCATTGCTGCCCCAGCAAGATCCCATGCCCCTGCCCCCTGCCCCCATCCCAAGCCAAATTCCTCATCCAAGGGCTATATAAGCTAATTATGCTATTATGCTAATAAACGGAGGCTCTGACAACATCTTGCTTGGCCTCGTTCCTCTCTCTTGCCCATGTCTTTTTCAGATAGCGCCTCTTCGGAACCCTGGAATAACTGACCTGCCAGGCGGGTTACAACCCTAGACTAACTGACCCACTGGGCGGTTACAGGGTCTGATGCCCTCTTCTGCCCTGCAGGCATATGCACAGACAGAATATCGTATACAAAATAAATAAATAAATATTTTAAAAAAAAGAAACAGGAGTCTGTTTTTTTTTTTAAATTTAGACAAATGATGCAATACGTGTAAAAATACTTTTGTCATGACTGAAATGCTGTTTAATATTTAACTGTTTATGTGAAAATGTTACAGAGCATGAGGAGACTGTCCACCGGGTTTCTTTATAGTCTATATATGAATTTTTTTCTTTTTTTAGATTAGAGGGATATATTAATCTGTAAAGATCTGTCAATTTGTTTGTACCTAGAAGACAAAGTGCAATATTTAAAATAGTTTGGCTCTAGCTGAGGAGAAGCCTCAGGCAGGAAAACTCTCAGCTTTCAGGCACAGAGGCCTACTCCATCCCTACTCCATCCCTACTCCATCCCTACTCCATCCCTAGACCCAGGTAGGAAAGCTGAGTGTGCTGACATACCTTCTCTTTTTTTTTTTGTTTTTGTTTTTTTTGTTTTTTTGAGACAGGGTTTCCCTGTGGTTTTGGAGCCTGTCCTGGAACTAGCTCTTGTAGACCAGGCTGGTCTCGAACTCACAGAGATCCGCCTGCCTCTGCCTCCCAAGTGCTGGGATTAAAGTTGTGTGCCACCACCGCCCGGCCTGACACACTTTCTCAAACACCAAAGGTGCAGCCTAAGTTTGATCCTGGGTCCCACTCCTGAACGTTGGCTCTGACATCTACGCTCACACATGATGATAATAATTTCATTAAAAGTAGACACAGCACCAGGTCGTGATGGTGCACACCTTTAATCCCAGCACTGGGGAGGCAGAGGCAGGCAGATCTCTGAGTTCGAGACCAGCCTGGTCTATAAGAGCTGGTTCCAGGGTAGGCTCCAAAGCTACAGAGAAACCCTGTCTCAAAAAGCCAAAAAAAGAAAAGAAAAATAAAGAAAAAAGAAATAGGGGGCTGGAGAGATGGCTCAGAGGTTAAGAACACTGACTGCTCTTCCAAAGGTCCTGAGTTCAATTCCCAGCAACCATATGGTAGTTCACAACCATCTATAAGGAGATCTGGTGCCCTCTTCTGGCATGCGAGCATACATGGAAGCAATGTTGTATACATAATAAATAAATCTTTAAAAAAAAAAAGAAAGAAAGAAAAAAGAAATTCTTATTCTTAAAAAAATATCCCTGGGGTCCCCCGCCCCGCAGCAAACTCTGGCGGGTCCCAGCAGTGCCAGGCGCCGGTGCACCCGAGCAAGCGGCTACAGTCGGCGGTGGTGGCGGCGGGTCAGACATATAAACACAGGAAATAGCCATAAATGTTTATTAAAAAGGGGGAGGGAGGGAGGGGGGAGAGAGAGAGAGAGAGAGAGAGAGAGAGAGAGAGAGAGAGAGAGGAGAAAGAGAAGAAGGAAAAGAGAGGAGGAGAGAGGCAGAGCCCCGTGTGTACACCAGGGGGAGAACACAGGGAGAGAGCAATGGCCTGCGGAGGGCAGAGGTTAAAAAGGAGTGGGCATGGCTAGGGCAGGGACCAAAAGAATAACAGAAATAAACTAATGTAATTGCTGCTTGCTTAACCAATTATATAGCTGTACTTAAAAGGAGCCTGCACATTCCTCTGGAGTCATGACCATTCTGTACAGGTGAACGACCCCACTGCATGCTGATATAATCAATACTCTTAACCCTTACATACCATTTGAGTCTGGGGTTTTGCTTCAGCGTTTCCTCGGACCCTACAATTATATTACCTGTTTTTTAAGACAAGGTCCCATGTAGCCCAAGCTGGCTCTGAACTCCATGTGTAACCTAGGATGACCTTGAAGTTCAGAGTTCTCTTTCTACCTTTAGAGTCCTATGGCCAGTTTATATGGCCCTCGGAATGGGACCCAGGATGTTGTGCGTGTTTGGCAATTGAACTACACCCCAACCCTCCTCCTCCTCTTCTACTTCTTTTCTTCTTTTTGGGTTTTCTGAGTCAGGGTTTCTCTCTCTAGTCCTGGTCTCTGTGAGTTTGAGGCCAGTCTGGTCTACCAGTTGAGTTCTAGGACAGCCAGGGCTATACAGAGAAAGCCTGTCTTGAAAAGCCAAAAAAAGGCCGGGCGGTGGTGGTGCACGCCTTTAATCCCAGCACTCGGGAGGCAGAGGCAGGAAGATCTCTGTGAGTTCGAGACCAGCCTGGTCTACAAGAGCTAGTTCCAGGACAGGCTCCAAAACCACAGAGAAACCCTGTCTCGAAAAACCAAAAAACCAAAAAAAAAAAAAAAAAAAAGCCAAAAAAAGAAAAAAGAAAAAGAAAGGAAGGGAGGGAGGGAGGGAGGAAAGGAGGGAAAGAAAGAGGAAGGAAGGAAGGAAGGAAGGAAGGAAGGAAGGAAGGAAGGAAGGAAGGAAGAGGAGTAAGGTAAATCTGATACAGCAAGAGCAAGACCCCTTGACATCCTCTTCTGACCTCTGTAAGTGCCTATGTGTGCACACGCGCGCGCATACGCACTCACACACACAAAGAAGTCAGTGCCTTCCCTTATCCGTCAGCAGCCCTTATTGCTGAGGTCTGCAGGTTGCTTCCTCCTCTGCTTTAGTCTTCGGACGAGCCATACTTGGGTCCTGATCTATCCTGCGAGGGGTAGAGAATCACCTGAGGGCATCATCTCCCCATCGCTCACTTTCACGGCTAGAGACTAAGATGTTACATAATTAGCCAAAGTCACATAAGAGGATTCTATGGAACAGTTTAGGATTAAATTTAGGAAGGCGACATTAGGAACTCTTTGGGGTTCCCATATGTGTTCCTAAGTGTGGCAACGTGGGGATGCTTAATTAGACTACCTGCTGTTACCCAGCACCAGGCCTTTTAGGATTAATTAAAAACAAACGCTCGGTTCTCAGAAAATTGCAGAAGCCAATGGCAGGCTGAGGAAAGAGGTTTGCTGAGTAAGGAGATGGGTCCCGTTCCGGTAAAGCCAGGAGCCCCGCGTGTGCGCTTCTAAATTGGCCCCAGCAGATTTTTCTAGGCGAGTGTGCTATGGTGAAGTCAACCATTTAGCCTCTGGGGATCTCTGCCGTTTACTGTGAAATTTCTCTCCCCCCACTATGGGAGTCTGCCTGTCCTTGTTTCCTGTGGCCCAGTTCTGGGTCGCGTTGTAAGGCGGTGCCACGTGATCTTAACCTACTTTGTTTCCCCCAGTGCCTCAGCAAATAACAGCTGCAGTGACACCCACAAAAAATACGCCTGCCCTCCAAGCAGCACCCACAAAATATGCCTGTCCTCCAAGCAGCACCAGTTCACCTTGCTGTGCACCGGGCGCTCTCTCATCTGAAGGACTCGGCGCCTAGCAAACGGTAATTACGCTCCTCAAACACCTCATTGACACGGAGTTGCTTGCCCTGCTACCTCCGTTTTAGGATTGGGCAGCCTCCGATGAAGGACAAACCTGGGTCAGGAGCCCAGCTCCATTTGCCTACTTAAACACTTGGCTCTGAGCCTGTGAGAAGTAATGGCCCCAGCCCCTTGCTCCGAGGAGTCTGCAAACAAAAGTGACTAGGGGCGCCTCTGAAAGGCCGGGCTGGCTTTTGCCGCTGAGTCGGTCTCTTTATTTAGTCTGGCTAAATGTCTTTTGTGCTTGAATTCTCTAGTCAAAAAAGAGAGAGGGAGGGAGGGAGGGAAAGAGAGAGAAGAGAAAAGACAACCCTTTACATTTATACTATAGCGGGTGTCTATGTCGTCATCCCGAGCAGTTCCAGCCGTTTCTGGTCTTTTCTTCCCTTTTTCTTTCCTCTCAGGACAGGACAACATACTCTTTTTTTGTTGGCGGTCAGGGTGGACTTTGGAATCATGCTGGCCAGTGCTGCCCCCCGGAGGTTGCACATGCAGCTGCGGGTAGAAGACCTAGTTAGACAATAGGGAAGGACAAAGGTTCCAAGAAAGGACCCCAGGGGTTGTTGTCATTGTAACACAAGAAACTTTTGCTCACGTACTGTTTTGCTTTGTTTTTTGAGAAGGGTGACCTGGAATTCACTGTGTAGCCCAGTCCTATTCCCAGCTAACCTCACACTTAAAGCAATCCTCTTACCTCAAAAAGGCTGGGATCACGCGAATGGACCACCATGCCCAACTCCTCTTGTTTATCCTACTTGCTCGGCATCTTACTGGCAAAATCAGCACACCTAGGTTCCTCTCCTGAGGTCTCTGCCTGGAAGTTCTACCTACCTCTCCTGCCTAGCTATTGGCCATTCACTTTTTTATATTAAATCAATTACAGCAACACAGTGTAAACTAATATCCCACAACAGTACTTGGGTCCTCTGCAAAGAGCAGCCAGTGCTCCTAACCCTCGAGCATCTCTCCAGCCCTGTTCTTTTTGTTGTTGTTTGGATGATGATGATGATTATTATTATATTATTATTATTATTATTACAGACTCTACATAGCCCTGGAACTCAGTCTGTACACCAGGCTGGCCTCAAACTCACCGAGATCCACCTGCCTCTGCTTCAGCCCTAGGACCTGAGTTCAAGCCTCAGGACCCACATAATGGAAGTAGAGAGCAATTTAAAAATTAAATAAACTGGGCGGTGGTGGCGCACGTCTTTAATCCCAGCACTTGGGAAACAGAGGCTGGTGGGTCTCTGTGAGTTCAAGGCCAGCCTGGTCTACAAGAGCTAGTTCCAGGACAAGCTCCAAAGCTACAGAGAAACCCTGTCTCAGAAAGAAAAAAAAAGAAAGAAAGAAAAAGAAAAATGAAATAAAAGGAAGAGGACCGACTTCTCTAAAATATGGAGAGGTTTTTATTGTAGATATAAGGAAGGAAACCGAGGAAAGAGTCCAGGCTGAACATGGCCAGCAGACTAAACCAGACCAGGAGAGGAGAGAGCAAGAGAGGAGCCAAGAGGCCACGTGATGTCAACACGGATGCTAGATGGGGATCAGGAGAGGGGGCAGCACCTGGGAGGGAAAGGTTTAGAGTTGGGGTGCAGCGAGGAATGCTGGGAGGGGCCACAGGGACTGCGTGGTGCTGGGAGAGCTGGCCAGCATCTGCTTTGAGACATACCAGTCACCCCAGTTAGCCATTGGTCCCTGGTTTCTGAGACCTAACAGAGACAGACTTCCACAGTGCCCACCTCTCTGCGCAACATGAAGGTAATTAAAAACATCTTAAATAAAAATGAGACTGTCTTAGAGGAGCCCAAGCTCATGTTCTCAGGCGTGTCTTACTTTCTCCTCAAATGCCTCTGGCTTAGCATCTATATTTAAAAATATCTCGTAGGCTTGGCAAGATGGCTCAGAAAGAAAGATAAATGCTGCCAAGATCGGGGTCTGAATTCAATCTCCACCGCCCACAAGGTGGAGGGAGATAGCATATTGCAGAAATTGGAATGTGTCCACATCCCCCCCCCACAAATAAATAAATAACATGAATGCAATTTTAAAATGCCTTTAGGGGCTGGAAAGATGGTTCCGTGGTGAAGAACACTTGCTGTTCTTCTGGGGAACCGAAATTATGTTTTCAGCACCCACATTAAATGGTCCACAGTGCCTGTACCTTGACCTCAGAAGACACAACACCCACTCTGACCACTGTGGCCACCCACACACATATGGCTTTCACTCACGTACGCATATACACAAATACTTGGAAGGTTGATTGATTTGATGTATTTGGGTATTTTGCCTGCATGTATGTCTGTGTACCAAGTATGTGCCTGGTGCCCGTGGAGGCCGGAAGAGTTCACTGGATCCTCTGAACTGAACTTATAGATGGCTGTGAGCTGTCATGTGGGTGCTGGGAGTCAAACCCAGACCCTCTGCAAGAGCAGCCAGGGCTCTTAATTGGAGCCATTTCTCTTCCCTCAAAAATTAAGCCTTTTGTGCTCGCTTTGGCAGCACATATACTAAAACTGGAACGATACAGAGAAGATTAGCATGGCCCCTGTGCAAGGAGGATGTGCAAATTCGTGAAGTGTTCCATATTTAAAAAAAAATAAACCTTTTTAAAAATAGAGATAGATAAATCAAATAGAAAGTTTTTAAAATCTGGTTTTTCTTTATATCTACATTCCCCAGCTTTGGTTAAGATGGTTCACCCTGCTGGGCAGTGGTGGCACACGACTTTAATCCCAACACTGAGGAGGCAGAGGCAGGAGGATCTGTGAGTTCAAGTCCAGCTTGGTCTACAGAGCAAGTTCCAGGATAGCCAAGGCTACACAGAGAAATCCTGTCTTGAAAAACCAAAACAAACAAAACCCCCAAAGACAAAACTTTTCACCCTGCTGGTAACCCATCTGGTTCAGGTAG
Organism: Microtus pennsylvanicus; assembly: GCF_037038515.1. Classification (NCBI taxonomy): domain Eukaryota; kingdom Metazoa; phylum Chordata; class Mammalia; order Rodentia; family Cricetidae; genus Microtus; species Microtus pennsylvanicus. The sequence goes on from NC_134591.1 coordinate 72,814,796, forward strand.
CAAGCTTTCTTTGGGGGAATTCCCTGTCTCTGTCTCCCACCCCCAATCCCCCCCAGTCTGGAATTATGGGTAGGCTGCCATGTCCAGTCACATGGGTGCTGGGTGTTACAGTGGTATTATCAGAGGTGAGCAACAAGACACAGTTTATAGACAATTGAAAATCTTTATTCCAGCCAGTTGGCACAACACTCAGGCACTGGGGACCCAAGCATGGCCCCAAGTGTATTTTTTGGTTTTTGTTTTGTTTTTTGAGACAGGGTTTCTCTGTGTAGCTTTGGAAACTCACTATGCAGACCAGGCTGGCCTCGAACTCACAGAGATCCGCCTGCCTTTACCTTCCAAGTGCTGGGATTAAAGGTGTGAGCCACCACTGCCAGATGGGTAAGAGGTATTTAAAGGCAAAAGCCACATCCTGGCATCTTGTTTGGCAGCTGCAGGGGACACTTCACACCTCGGGAAGTTTAACAGCAGCTATGAGAAGTTAGTTGGGGCATCTTGACCTTGGGCTCTAGAATGAAGCTGGACAGTTTTCCACGGGGTTCACCATCAAGTTTTAGTTAAACCTAAAGTGATCCCATTCCAAAGATGGGTGCCAGGGGCTGGGATGAGGCCCCTGAATTTAATAACCCTCCTCCAGGAACCTCTTGGCCTGCCGTCTTGGCCTGTCACATGGGGATCCAAACGCCCTAGCAGCTTTTCCCCGTGAGGCATCTTTCCAGGGCCCCGAAGAAGGTCTTTCTCCTTGGCTCCTCTTTTTAGCTCTCTCCTACACACGCGGAGGTTTTGCGTTTCTCGCCCTGACTACAAAGTTACATCTAGAAAGTTCCTATCTACCCCTTTAGAAGAGGAAGGGGCCTGGGACCTAAATGAATACCTAGCCTAGACCTTTCCCCTAGTGACCTGGTCCTTCCCTGTCTCTGAGAATTTTTGCTTTGGTTTCTTGGAGGCCTTCAGTGTACCTAAATTCGGCTGGCTCGGGGCTGGAGGGACGGCTCAGGAGTTAAAAGCTTGCAGAGGACTTTGCTTGGCACCCAGCACCCAAGTCAGGCACGCTTTCCATTACTCTGGGGGACCGGATACCCTTTCTGGCCTCCAAGACCACCTGTGCTCACGTGGTGCACGCTCCTCCACACATAATTAGAAATGAAAGGATTAATTAAAAAATAAAACCTTTTTGGGTTTCTCTGTTGTGTGCCCCACCCCCCACCCCATCCTGTGACTCATTTTGTAGACCAGCCTGTCCTGGAACTCAGAGATTCACCTGCCTCTGCCTCTGGAGTGACGGAACTAAAGGCGTGTGCCGCCACCACCCAGCTGGGAAAAACAAAATGGAAAAAACGAAAACTCTTTTTAAAAAAGAAATCTGGTTCAATGATGCTAAATACAGAGCAATGGAATTCACTCTGTTTCCCCTCCACACCCCCAGCCCTCGGCTGAATGAACGTAGAGAGCCTAACAATGAGCCCGCAGGGAACGGCTTTTGGTTAAAAATGGGGAGGAATGTTTCTGGCCAGCTCTGGCTGCTGCGGCTGTAATCCACCCATTGTGGTTTAGAGCTCTTCCTGCTGTTCTTTAGAACAAGTGAATGACAAAGCCTCAATTTCTTTCCTTCCCTTCCTTTGAAAAGGTGGTGGAAGCCGGATTAGGTAGCACGGTAGGTGGCGGAGGTGGGGAGAGGAGGGGGGAGCAAGGTTATCCTGGGTCTCGTAGAGTCTGAGCTGGACTATAAGGGACCCTGTCTATGAAGAAAAAAAGGATGAGAAAGAGGACCAGGAGGAGAAAAAAAAGAAAAAGGGAGGGAGGAAGCAGTGCTTATGCTTAGGGCAGTGGTACTCAACCTGTGAGTCCCGACCTCTTGGGGTTGAACGACCCTTTCACAGGGGTCACCTAAAGACCACTGGAAAACATATTTACATTACGACTTATAACAGTAGCAAAATTACAATTATGAAGTACTACGAAAATAATTTTGTGGTTGGGGGTCACCATTAAAGGGTCGCAGCATTAGGAAGGTTGAGAACCACTGCCCTGAAGAGCTGTCCCCTTTAAGATGCTGTTCACACCTTAGAGTTCACTCTAACCAAAAGGCTGAGTTTGGCCCTGGGGGGAAGAATCAGGCTCAACAAGTAGGTTAGGTGAAGATTCCTCAGAGTGCTCTGAGCCCCAGGCTGAAAAGGGAAGCCTGGAACTGGCTAGGCTAGGTCAGGTCCTCACCAATTCACCACCCACTTCCTCAGTCCATTATCAGAGTAAGTAGGGCTGGGGCTTAACTCTGGCCTCAGGCATAGCCTCTGGTGCGGGAAGATTCTTAAAAATTTTCCCTCATTCAGGTTGAAGAAGTGGCTCAGAGGTTAAGAACTCGCAGCACACTCTGCTTTCTGGTTTTTCTAGTTTTTTTTTTTTTTTTTTTTTTTTTTTTTTGAGATAATGTCTCACTAAGTAGCCTGGATCTCGACTGTGCAGACCAACCTGGTCTGGAACTCACAGAAATCCACCTGCCTCCGCCTCCTGAGAGCTGGAACCACACCCAGCTTACTGGTATTAATTTTTGTTGTTGTTGGTTTTGTTTGTGTTTTGTTTCTTGAGGAAGGGTTTCTCTGTGTCCCAGCCCAAGGTGTCCTGGAAATCACTCCTGTAGACCAGGCTGAAGTTGAACTCACCGAGATCCGCCGACCTCAGCCTCCCAAGTGCTGGGATTGAAGGAGTGCACCACCACCGCCCAGCCCAGTTATTCAGTCTTTTTTTTTTCATTTTTTTTTTATTTAAAAGAAAAAAAATTTCCGCCTCCTCCCAGCCTCCCATTTCCCTCCCCCTTCTCTCACTCCTCTCCCCCTCCCCCCACTCCTCTCCAGTCTGAAGAGCAGTCAGGGTTCCCTGCCCTGTGGAAAGTCCAAAGTCCTCCCCCCTCCATCCTGGTCTAGGAAGGTGAGCATCCAAACTGGCTAGGCTCCCACAAAGCCAGAACATGAAGTAGGATCAAAACCCAGTGCCATTGTCCTTGGCTTCTCAGCAGCCCTCATTGTTGAGTGGAAGCATTCCAGGGTCCACGGACCCTAATTTAGAGGTGTTTTCCTGTGAACCTGTAATTGTGCTTATTAACTCCTTCTTCCCAGAAGGCTCTCCCACCCTGCCAAGTAGCTGCCTTCATACGTGGTGGTGGAAAGGAAGACACCCTTAGTTCAGCAGGGCTGTAAAACACAGAACTTGGGACTTTGGCCTTATTTCCCCAGAAGGCCCAGAGGGCAGATCTTGGCCTTTGCTCTCCCAGACGTGTTTGAGTGTTTTGCATACATGTACTTCTGCACAGGTGTGCCTTGCTCAGAAGCGGACAGCAGACCCCCTGGAACTGTTGTTATTGATGGCCGTGATTCATTATGTGGGTGCTGGGAGTCGAACCCAGGTCCTCAACCAGAGCAACAAGTATTCTTAACCAGTCGGCCATATTTCCAGCCCCTCTGGCTTTTTTAAAATTGATTGTGGTGGCGCATGCCTTTAATCCCGGCATGTGGAGGCAGAGACAGGTGAATCTCTGCAAGTTTGAGGCCAGCCTGGCCTACAAGAGCGAGTTCCAGGACAGGTTCCAAAACTACAGAGAAAACCTGTCTCAGAAAACAAAAAAAAAAAGGGGGCTGGAGAGATGGCTCAGTGGTTAAGAGCATTGCCTGCTCTTCCAAAGGTCCTGAGTTCAATTCCCAGCAACCACATGGTGGCTCACAACCATCTGTAATGGGGTCTGGTGCCCTCTTCTGGCCTGCAGGCACACAGACAGAACATTGCATACATAATAAATAAATATTTAAAAAAAAAAGAAAACAAAAAAAGATTTTTTTGTGTGTGCATACAGGTGTGTGATGGGGGAAGGGTGTCCCATTGTGTCCCTGTGCTGGTCAGAGGACAACATACCAAAAAAAAAGAGCAGGGAGGGCTGGGTAGGTAGCTGTCAGGTAGGTTCATCGTAAATCTTACCCAACTGAGCAGGTCTCACACTTAGTGGGAGGTAGTTGAGGAGGGTCACCACAAGTTCGAGGCCAGTCAGTTGTACATAGTGAATTCCAGGCCAGCCCAGAGCTGCAAAAACAACAATAGGGCTGTCCCAATGACTCATGGGTACAAGGACTTGCCACATATGCCTGATACCCTGAATTTTATCCATGGGAATTGACATCATAAAACTGCCCTCTAACCTTCAGATGTATGCCATAGCATGCTTATCTGCATGTATCATACACAGATAGATTTATATATGACAGACGTGCGTGTGTGTGTGTATGTATAGACACGTACGGCTCATAACGGGGAGGGGTCTGAGGGTGTGGCTCAGTAGTAGACTTGCTTAGCGTGAAAGAGGTTCTGAATTGTCCCTCATCAGCGCTACATCAATAAATAAATTATAGGGGTTTTTTGTTTGCTTGTTTGTTGTTGCTGTTTTTGTTTGTTATTCACTTTTTTTTAAATTTTTTTGAGATAGCTGTGTGTAGCCCTGGCTGTCCTGGAACTTAATCCGTAGACCAGGCTGGCCTTGAGTTCAGAGACCCACCCTCCTCTGCTTCCGGAGTGCAGGGATTAAAGGTGTGGGATTAAAAACCACCCATCTTTAGGTTTATAAAAAGTATTGTGGGGCCCGGCGTTGGTGGAGCACGCCTTTAATCCCAGCACTTGGGAGGCAAGAGGCAGGCGGATCTCTGTGAGTTCAAGACCAGCCTGGTCTACAAGAGCTAGTTCCAGGACAGGCTCCAAAACCACAGAGAAACCCTGTCTCGAAAAACAAAACAAACAAACAAACAAAAAAAAAATAATAATCCCAGCACTTGGGAGGCAGAGGCAGTCGGATCTCTGTGAGTTCGAGGCCAGCCTGGTCTAGAAAGAGCTAGTGCCAGGACAGGAACCAAAAGCTAAGGAAAAACCCTGTCTCGAAAAAAAAAAATTAAAAAAAAAGTATTGTGGGACTGGAGAGATGGCTCAGTGGTTAAGAGCATTGCCTGCTCTTCCAAAGGTCCTGAGTTCAATTCCCAGCAACCACATGGTGGCTCACAACCATCTGTAATGAGGTCTGGTGCCCTCTTCTGACCTGCAGGCCTACATGAAGACAGAATATTGTACACATAATAAATTTTTATAAAAAAAAAATAAAAAGTATTGTGTCTGTTCTAAGGGATTCAGGTAATGAAAAAATGAAGAAAGCAGTACCACAGGGCCCAACAATTCACTTGTATACTTAGGAGGCAGGAAAGCACTTGTCCTCACACAGAGCCAGTATGTGAATGTCTGCAGTGGCCCTCTCTGCAATAGCTAACTGTGAGAAAAGGCTTTGTCAGTCAGCTGAGGAGTGCCCAGGCAGAAAGGGCAGGTTCTCATGTGGGGTATTACTTCACAATTACAGCTGCCCCGTACATGGCTCCCTCTCCCTTTCAAAACAGGGTCTATGCTGGGCAGTGGTGGCACATGCCTTTAATACCAGCACTCGAGGCAGAGGCAGGCGGATCTCTGTGAGTTCAAAAGTCAGCCTGGTCTACAGTGCTAGTTCCAGGATGGCTAGTCTGTTACATAGAGAAACCCTGTCTGGGGGAGTGGAGGTGGGGAGCAGGGTCTAGACGTGTAATCCTGGCTGGTCTGAAACCCTAAAACTGGCCTTGAACTTGGGGTATTCCTCTTGCATCTGTCTCCTGGAATGCTGTGGTTAAAGGTGTGCACCACCACATCTGGCTTTTCTAAAACTTTTTAAAATTTATATTTTTATGTTTATGGGTGTTTTGTCTGCACACAGGTCTAGGAGAGCATCTGGTCACCGAGACTGGAGTTACAGACAGGTGTGAGCTGTCATGTGGGTGCCGAAAATTGAACCTAGGTCCTCTGGAAGAGTAGCCAGTGCTTTTAGCTGCTGAGCCATCTCCCCAGCCCCCTGTAGCATGCTTACAGATCTGGTCTAGAAAAAGAGATTTTTAGAATTTCTAGGTCAATAGGTCGTAACAGATTTCCACATGACTCTCGGTTAAAATTCTTAAGTTACTTCTCTTCAAATTCCCAATTGATTATGCCTTTGCTGAACAAATATTTACTAAGGGCTGGTCCTGTACACTGACAATTGAGTAAAACAAACAAGTCAACCGGCCGGAGAGGGGGCTCACATCCATGACCTGTGACCAGAGACTGCCCTTCCTCCATACCTTCCACAGACTGACCTCAGCCCAGCATCTTCCCTTCCTTATAGCAGTCCACCCCTCCCCCACAACCGCACCTCATTCCTTTTTGGTTGTTTCATACCCTCCAGGCTATCTCACCTGAGAAAATCTGGCCTCTGCCCATTTCCCCACCTGGCCTCCTGGGAGCTCACGGTCACACGCGGTCTTCGTGGGTAGTGCGCTCATTTGCACTCCGTGTTAGTCTCTCTACAACATAAGGACATAATTCTCTGTCCTAGGGCTGTCCCCGCCATGTTAGTGCCTGGCACCTGCTAGGTCCTTTATCCGTGGTTGCCACCTGGTGGTTATTTCCAGGGAGTTCTCTGGGGAGCCCTGCAACCAATTTTTGTTGTGGTGCTTAATGAACCATGTTTTCTGATCAGCCCGGGGGTAAGGGAAGGATCTAGTCAGAGCAGGGGATTTGGCATTGCTTAGGCCCAGGAGAAGGAAGCTCACTACATGCAGCCTGCGCCCGGGTGGCGGGTCAAGCCTGACTCAGACTGTGGAAGAGCCACAGTGGAAACTTACCAGCCTCGGATGGAGGGTGCGGGGGGGGGGGGGGGGAGCGGGGAGGGTGCTGAGAGGGAAATGCAGACGTGGCCTCCCAGTCGGTGCCCAAAGGGCAGAGCAAGAAAAGGAAGCCAGCTGATGTCCCTCCCACGCAAGCCACGCCCCTCTCCCCCGGGAATCAAGGAGGTTGCACCTCCCTCCTGAGAGTGAGGATCAAACAGAGCACATAGGAGGAAGTGTGAACCTTGGATACAGTGACAGGCTCACCCGGGGCAAATCAACTGTGACGCGTGGAGGCTGCTTGTCCTGCTTCCCAGGACAGGACTGTCCGGCCCTGGCCCTCACGCCGACTCTAATTTCACCTGTGCAGCCCCATTCCTCTACCTTCCCTCCTCCAGCCCGATGCTGTCTGTAAGTGGTCATAGACTGTGCGAAGGTTAGGCAGGAAGTGGAAGTCGGGGCACCTGGGGTGTGGCTACTACCAGTCACTGAGGGACTCTCACCCACTTTGAAGTCCGTCTCCTGGGAGCTGGGCTCCGTATCCTAGGGGTTTCTTACCTCTACAGGCTTTTTTTTTTCCTGTCAAGAAAGGAGCTCGCTATATAGCTCAGGCTAGACTGAAACACACTATGTAGACTAGGTTAGCCTCAGCAGCAATCCTCCTGCCCCCGCATTCCAAGTGCTGGGACAATATGCTGCCATGCCCGGCTTGTGGATGCTCCTTCTTGCTTCCACCTTCACCTTTTAGATCTGTTGGGATTGTCTGACTGTCCCACTCCCCAGATTGTGTCCTGTACACGCTCTGCTATGCACCTTGCCTGGCTGTGCCCCCAATACTCTATGCTCACCCCTTTTTCCTGCCTTGCTCTTCAGGATAACAGTGGAGCAAGTGCACAGCACACAGTTCCTCTTGTTTCTACCCCGTGCGACTGACCGCTCTGCCCAGCACTGGCCTGCCTTTCGAAGGGGATGAGAAAGCCAGACCACAATACTCAGACCTGAAATCCCAGCACCTGTGAGGGGAAGGAGAATCGGGGTTCAAGGTCATCCTGGTCTGCACAGCTGGAATTGGAGGCCAGCCTGGGTTACCTTAAACCCTGTTGAAAAATAAACAAAATAGATGGGGTGGAGACACGGGAGGACCCCGTGGTGGGAGTCCACAGTGGCTGAATCCTCCACTGGAGTCACGTGGAACCTTTGCTGCGTGTGCAAATGACAGGCCTAGCTAGTCACCTTCAGGAGGCCATGATTCAATGCCTTCCAAAGTGTGGGTTGTGCCCCCAAAATGGTGGTGTCTCCTCTTAGCAAGACTTGATGCATCCTCAGCTGTCTGTCACCTGACTAAGAACCTGCCAGACCCTAAGTCTACCACTAACCCAGGGGAACATGGCTGCCTTTCTCCTGGCCTTCCAGCCTCACCCCAAACAGGAATTCAGGGAATGTGTCAGTTATCTTTCCTTTGTCCCCCCTCAAATCTTAAAAGGAACCCTGGCAGCAGTGGCACACACCTTTAATGCTAGCACTTGAGAGGCAGAGGCAGGTGGATCTCAGTGAGTTCTAGGACAGCCAGTGTGTTTATTTTCATGTGTATGTGTGCAGTAGGCGAGGGCCAAGGTTTGCAGCAAAGATCACACTATGCAACAGGTCTCACGAGAGAGTGTATATATATATATAATTTATTTTATGCTCATTGGGTGCCTGCATGTATGTCTGTGACAGATGGGAGTTACCATGTGGGGTGCTGGGAATTGAACCCAGATCCTTGGAAAGAGCAGCCAGAGCTCTTAACCACTGAGCCATCTCTCCAGCCCCAAAGAGAGAAATGTATTGTGGGGTGGTATACAGAGGCTACCTCTGAGGGAGGAAGAAGGGGAAAGAGACAGACAGACCAGGAGACAGACACTGGTTTCTGATATGGGGGACCTTTTAAAGGGCATTGTAAATCCTGGGCCTCCGTCTTTGCAGGCTCCGCCCCTGTGCCCCTTGCACCTTGACCCCACCCCACCCCAGGAGGGTCAAGGCAGCCCGCCAACCTTGACCCCTCCCCAGAGGAGGTCAGAACTACTCCCCCAGTCTATTTAAACTGCTCCCCAGAAAGTTCCTTCTTGGCCTTCCCTCTTTCCTCCCAGTGGTTGCTTTGGCAGCTTCCAGGTTCCCCTGGGGCCACCCTAGAGCGCAGGAGTCCTATTAAACCTGGATATCTTTTAATTTGGCTTGTTTTGATTCGGCTTGATTGATATTTTTGCATCGACAGAGAGCTCATGTTAGAAAACGTTTCTGGCCGGGCGGTGGTGGCGCACGCCTTTAATCCCAGCACTCGGGAGGCGGAGGCAGGCGGATCTCTGTGAGTTCGAGACCAGCCTGGTCTACAAGAGCTAGTTCCAGGACAGGCTCCAAAGCCACAGAGAAACCCTGTCTCGAAAAAAACCAAAAAAAAAAAAAAAAAAAAAAAAAAGATGGCTCAGAAGTTTAGAGCATCGCCTGCTCTTCCAGAGGTCCTGAGTTCAATTCCCAGCAACCACATGGTGGCTCACAACCATCTGTAATGGGGTCTGGTGCCCTCTTCTGGCCTGCAGGCATACACACAGAATATTGTATACATAATAAATAAATATTTTTTAAAAAAAAGAAAACGTTTCTAACAGGCATGAGCGTCACATTTGGAGGCTGCGGCTGCTGTGGCTGCTGGCGTTGAGCCACCGAAGGCAAGCTAGGGCTACCACGGGTACCTGTGTGTAAGTTCATATATACCGTGTGTGTGTGTGTGTGTGTGTGTGTGTGTGTGTGTGTGTGTGTGTGCGCGCGCGCAGCAGCCCTCAGAGGCCAGAAGGTGTCAGATCCTGTGGCACTGGAGTGGTAGATGCTTTATGGGTGCTAGGAATAAAATGTCGGGGTGCACTGTGTAAGGTGGGTTGAAGAAGGAAGGTACTCCAAGATGAAATTTTAAGGCCTGTCGGGGACCAGCGTCGACAAAAATACCTCTCGGCAGGTTAAGGGCATGGGGGTTAGAAATATAATAAAGAATATGAAGACCCAAATGAAAATAATATGTAGGATAGTATTGGGAAGGAATTCCTTTGGGTACTGAAAATTCATCCCTGTTTAATTTTCAATTGCTTAAAATACCCCGACCCCCGAAGGTAGGAGAAAGACAAAAGACTGCATCAATGTCGAACAAGGAAATGAACATACCAACTGAAGGTCAGGGGCAACATTCATAGTTAATCATTCGGTAGCTAGAACAAAACAAGTCACATTTTTAACACCCTAGACCAAAATGTTCTCTAGGCAAACCACTCCCTGGGTGGAATCCCAAGTTATCTCTATAATGGGAACTGTAACTTAGTTGGACCCTAAGACTCTTGTTTGAGGTAGGAACTATCTACTTCTCTATTCCAGGAGTACAAGGCCTGGCTTTTAGCCACACCTTTGACAAGAACCTTGTGAGAGTAGGAATCTCTGACGTGCGTCTACGTGGGCCCTTTGTTTGGGGTAGAAGCATGATAACCTTGTAGGAACTAGAGGAAAGTTCCAACTCTCTGACCTTTGGTCAACATGGAAACAGGGCTCACATTTCTCCACAATGAACTTACCTCTAGTTCTTAACTGCTGAATCATCTATCCAGCCCTAAGAATTAAAACAAGAAGAAACAAGATAATAGTTATTAAAAAAAATAAAATGAGGAGCTAGAGAGATGGCTGAGTAGTCAAGAGGCTGCTCTTCCTGACGACCCAGGTTTAATTCCCAGTACACACTTGATGGCTCACAATGTCTGTAGCTTCATTTCCAGGGGATCTGGTACCCTTTCTTGGTCTCTCAAAGCACCAGGTACACAGACTTGCAGGCGGGTGAAACACCCTTACAGATAAAAGAAAAGAAAAATAAATTGAAGATAAAATGAGATAAAAAAAAAACCCAACCTTCAGGGTTTTGTCCACTTATTTATTTGTTTTGGTGAACAAAACAAATATTTGAGAACATTTGGAAATATGTTCTCATGTATTCCAGGCTGGCCTCAAAATCTCTACAATTAGCTTGAACTTCCAATCCTCCTGCTTCCATCTCCAAAGTGCTAGGATAATAGTCATGCACTGTGATGCCCCAGATTGCAGAGACCCCCCAAAACCAACAAAACTGAGTCATGCATGTAAAAGCAAAGAAAATTTATTCAAGTTTGAACTTGAACTCTGATTGGCACAATCGGAGTCTCGAGCTCAGTTGGGGTGGGGTTTTTATCATAGTAGAGGTTGGGGTGAGGGATTTTTAAGGTTCAGGGCACCTAATTGGCTGACATTTGTCTAGAGGTGTCTTGGTGAAAAGGGATGGGTGTGTGCTGGGCTAAAGAACAGCAAGTGATCCTATTTACAAAGGTTTGAACGTTAGGAATTTCCTTTGGAATGTTAGGTCATTTCCCCTTGGAAGGTCTCAGTTTGTGGTGTTTCTTGGAACCAGGTATCGCCTTAGGATCTGAAACTCAAGCCTCTGGCTTAGTCTTAAATTACCCCCTCACAAGTACCAATTACAGGACCAAATCCTGGGTTCTGCTTGCTCAGGGGCTTAAGGGAATGGTACTGGTGAAAGACCTGGATAAATCCAGACCCCTCTAGCAGGAAAAAAATAGAGCCAAAAATTTAAGCAGGGTAGGAAGAATCAGAAATCAGGAACTAGCTGAAGATAAAGTTAGATTGTAATCTTGAGAATAATCTTGAGAAATAGGGAGTTGCCCCCTTGTGATTATCATTGGTATTTTTGGAATTTTGTATGACATCCTCCCTACCCCGTTGGATTACTGGGCTGTGGTTTCTTCCCTTAAAAATCCCTTCTCTTGGGGGCTTGGAGAGATGGCTCAGCAGTTAAGAGCATTGCTTGCTAGAGAGATGGTTCAGTGGTTAAGAGCACCACCTACTCTACCAAAGTTCCTGAGTTCAATTCCCAGCAACCACATGGTGGCTCACAACCATCTGTAATGAGATCTGGCGCCCTCTTCTGTCCTGCAGGCACACTGATAGAACGACTTAGGGAAAACTTTTAAATAAGCATGCCTGAGTTGTTACGAGCAACAACATTATACAGTAATTGCCCAGCCATCTTTTTTTGTTGTTGTTGTTTGTTTTTGTTTTTCGAGACAGGGTTTCTCTGTGGCTTTGGAGCCTGTCATGGAACTAGCTCTGTAGACCAGGCTGGTCTCGAACTCACAGAGATCCGCCTGCCTCTGCCTCAGGAGTGCTGGGATTAAAGGCATGCGCCACCACCGCCCGGGTGCCCAGCCATCTTTCCACGAGCCACTTGTCAGAATCAAGGAATCTGACAAAGGCTAAACCAAAAGGCAAAGCTTTTTGGTGTTATTGATTGTGAATAAAGTGACTGTCCTTTTCTGTAGATTTTTCACTGTGGCTGACTTCATATTATGTTACATATTTGAGAATTAGTTCCCACCGTTCAGAACTGTTTCGTGAAGTGTTTCCCACTGCCAGGCCTTCATTCCTCTCTTCTAGGTAAACACAGACCTGCCTTCCGGCAATTATCTTTATCAGTGCCTAGGGTCCAGGAGTAGAGCGTCCTATTTAAGATAGTCACAGATAACTAAGGACATGGAAGACGTAGAATCACTTCCTGCCCAAGCTGCTGCTCTGGTTTTACCTCACTCAAAAGATTCTTTTTAACACTTTACACTCACTTTCACCTCAATTTCCTGGTGATTTTTGTTCAGGAAATTTACGGCCTTGTGTTTTACTCTCAATGACAGCAGAAGGGATAATTAACTGCAACCCAGAGAAAGACGCACAACACCCACGATCAGAATGGCTGATAACAGCATAGACTGGGACTGATTGATAATTTAGAGGTCTGGGTCTCTTCTTCGCTTAGAGCAGTAAGTCTAACTCCAGACCTAGGCCTGTAGAAATTATAGTGCCTGGTGTATGTGCTATCAGATTCAGGGATCATTAGCTTCCCCTTGACTGTTTATGTAGGTTGCCTAGTTACCTGGTATCCTCTATGCATGTTGGGATATAAAAAGCAGCACACTGATTTAAACAATTTTGTTACCTGTTCATAATTTTACTAAAAATAAACTTTTTAGTCCTTTACTAACCACCTAAAATTGTAGCATAGCCGGGCGGTGGTGGCGCACGCCTTTAACCAGCACTCGGGAGGCAGAGGCAGGCGGATCTCTGGGAGTTCAAAGCCAGCCTGGTCTACAAGAATATTAAAAGTAAATCTTTGGCACCAAAGGGATGGTATAAAAACAATCTTTTAAGTCTTAAATGATTTTATGGGTGCCCTTGGTATTGCTGTAGGAGACGGCAGCCCTGGCTTGTTGATACTGCCTTTGGGTGGGCTACTCAGTCTAGGGGTTGTAACCCACCCTGCAATCAGTTATTCCAGGGTCCCAGAGAGGCACTACCTGTAAGATATGGGCTAGGAGACAGGAAGAAGGCCATTGGAAGTTCGTCAGAGCCTCCGTTTATTAGAGATGGGGGACAACTTATATAGAGTAAAGAGTTGGGGGATGGGCACAGGGGCCTGGGCTCTTGCCGCGTGGTTCACGTTGGTCACATGGTCCGAGTTGGTCACGTAGCCAGGAGGTTATCTTTGGTCAGGTCACTGTAGGCCAAGAAGTTGACACACCTAGCTCCCTAGATAGTTTGGAATGTGCGGCGGGTTCCACTAACAGATAGCTCTCATTAACAGCCAATTTGGGTGTGGGGTAGGCTCTGTCAATAGAACGATTCCTAACACTATTAGGGGTGTGGGGTTCTCTGCAGACTCCCCAGGGTGATGGTTCCTGCAATGATTTTAGGAGGAAATTGGCTCCTGACACTGGCTGTAACGCCCGCATTGGCTGCATGGTTGCATTGACCTCCCTTAAATCCTGAATCAATCTCCACTCTCCTGATTTCTTTTTAATACCAACAATTGGAGATGTGAAATGTGACCATTATCCAGCTGTTCCTGCACTAACTGCTGGGCAACTTGTAATTTTTCTTGTGTTAGAGGCCACTGATTTACCCTTACAGGTTCATCGCTTTTCCATACTATTGTGTCTGCATGGAGTACAGGTTTTTCAGTGACCACTCCTAAAAATACCCTAATCCTGCCCTAGGAGGTCTATCATCTGGTATGACAAGATCGATCTTTCCCTTATTATCCTTGCTGAGACCTTGATTAGGTAATAATTCTTGTTGAAACATTTGATTAGTAACGGTTGTGCTAGGGGAATATAAATATACTCCCATTCTGGTCATAATATCTCAGCCCCATAGATTTATGGGTAAATAAGGAATAATATATGGCTGGAAAGTTTCCTCATGGCCTTCTTCATCTTCTCAATGCAGTTCATTACTACCCTGTTCAGGATTTCTAGTCTGACCAATTCCTTGTATTTGTGTAATACTCTCTGTTTTGGGCCACTTAGAAGGCCATTGATGGGTGGCTATAATCAAAATATCCGTGCCAGTATCCAGAAGACCAGAAAATCTTTTTCCATTTATAAACAAGTTAGTTCTGGTTTCTGAGAACCTACGTCTTGTAGCCAATATGAGTCAGATGAACCAAATCCGTCCTTTTCCGTCTTTTCTTTCTTTCTTGCTTTGACTTTTGGTTTGCACGGCAGGAAGTAAAATTAACTGTGCAAGCCTCTGACCTGCTTTTACTACAGAAACTCCACTTGGTGAGTGAGTCATCACCTTGATCTCTCCCTCAAAATCAGCATCAACGGCTCCAGGAGCAACAACAATTCCTTGCATAGTTGTGCTACTTACTTCTCCCTAACAATAATCCTACAGTGGCTTTTGGTAAAGGCCCATAAACCCCCATGGGGAGAGCTTGCATCCTCTCTTCAGGTGTCCGAACCGTGTATACAGAAGAGCTGAAACCAAAAGTCAAGCCCTGCAGATCCTGGGGTTGCTCAGAAAAGGTCCTATATTGATTTCCATGTGGGGGAACAGATTGCTGGATTGCCCCATAATTTTGTCTCTGGGCCTGAGGCTATCCCCAGCATGTTTCCCAAAAGGGGATTTCCTAGATCATCTCTTTTTGATCTGTACTCACTAGTCCAATGTTTTCCTCTCCTGCGTAATCCTGGTTCTCTTCTTGTCCTCGGGCTTACTCTCCTATCAGGACATTGTCTGACCTGATGCCCCATAAGACTGCATCCAAAACAGCCTCCAGGAATTCCTGTAGTTTGCATTCTTCCTGGGCCTAGGTTGCTCTGTTGGGGTAAGACATCATTAGTTGTCTTTCCCTGCAAGGCAGCAGCTATGGCCATTCCCTGTGTATATGATTGGCCGATATCCGAGCAAAATCAGATATAATCTGCAATGTTACCCTGCTTTTTAAAAGGTCTTAGAGCCACCTTACATATAACATTGTTGTTCTCAAAGGCTAGCTGTTTAATTATTACCTGCCCTGCTTCTGTGTCACCAATCAACCTATTAAATGCCTGGAATGGCCGGGCGATGGTGGCGCATGCCTTTAATCCCAGCACTCGGGAGGCAGAGGCAGGCGGATCTCTGTGAGTTCAAGACCAGCCTGGTCTACAAGAGCTAGTTCCAGAACAGGCTCCAAAGCCACAGAGAAACCCTGTCTTGAAAAACAAAAACAAAAACAAAAATGCCTGGAATATGTTGGTCTGGAAACAAAGTCCTGAAATAATTCATCTGGTCCCTGTCTTATACTAGATAACTCCTCTCCTGTTCTTTTGATGATGGAAGTCTACTCTAGGCCTTCTTGGTCGCTGCATTAATTTGGACATATGCTGCCACATCAGATTCTAACCGCCGATCTGCTCCCATATAAGGTCCCGCACCTGCAGCATCTCATACCAAACAGGAGTCTGCTGAGCTCTGTTTCTCTCAGCTATGGTCTGACATTGTTCTGCAAACTCAGTTTTCCACAACAGATAATCTCCTCCTGACAGGCAAGCCTTGGCTATCTGCTTCCAATCTGCTGGCGGCAGAGTTTCCACCACTATATTTTCTAACAGCGTCTGGGTAAATGGCGCTGTAGGACCATACTGAGTGCAAGCAGTTTTTAATTCTTTGAGTAACTTAAATGATATAGGAGTATGTATCCTAAGCAAATTTCTTTGCGCATCTCTTTGCTCTATTACGGGAAACAATTGAAATCCTTGCATCTCTTCCCCTCTGCTGGTGGCTTCTCTGATACAAGCTTGTTAAGGAGATTCATTACTATTGCTATGTGTCTGCTTCACTCTCGGAGTGCTCTGTACCATAGGCGCATCTAAACCAGCTATTACGGTAGGAAGAGAATTGCTCTTTAGACAAGAGTTCTGGATCTGCAGAGTTTCTAGTCTGTGTGATAGCAGGATTACCATCCTCAAGCTTTTTAGCTCCTTCTGAACCTCCTTATTCTGTCCCTGTCTCTCAGCATGGCTGGTTGCTAGATGAAGACTCCCCCTCATAATCTAAACCATTAGTCTCTGACTGATTGTAACTACTCGGTTCTATAGAAGCATCTAACAACTCCTCTGGTGGTGCAGAGGGAAGTACCTCCTGCTGGTCAAGATTTAAGTCCAACCTTTCCTGTATTAGCATCCTGAAAATAAGCGTGTCTACAGGGATGCTTTCTGGTCCATAATTACAATAATGTTGTTGAATCCTTATCCCTACTTCTTTCCTAAAGTACTGTGCTCAGAAAACCGAGGGCATATCCCCTCTATAAATTCTAAAAATTCCTGTATCTGATGCTGCTGTGCTCTTTCTCCTCTGCCCTTTAAAATATCTCCAATCAATGTCTCCAATCAACTGTACAGCCATTTGATGGCTTTTTACTTGCCCCATATTTCTATATTTACAAATTTTACTCCCAATATTACTGTCCTGCTTTATCCTATGCTTCTTTTTTTTTATAAAGATTTATTTATTTATTTCTTGTGTATACAACATTCTGCCTCCATGTATGCCCACACGCTAGAAGAGGGCGCCAGATCTCATTACAGACGGCTGTGAGCCACCATGTGGTTGCTGGGAATTGAACTCAGGACCTCTGGAAGAGCAGCCAGTGCTCTTAACCTCTGAGCCATCTCTCCAGCTCTTATCCTATGCTTCTATAATTCTGTTCTTGAGCGCTTATTACTCATGTATCCACCCATGGTGCAGTTTTCTCTCACGGGTTCCTTACTTTCTCCTCTGTACATCTGGTCACTTCTCCAGCATTTATCGGGGTTCAGCGGTCAGTCCCACGTTGCAGGCGCCACTATGTCAGGGTCCAACCCCAACATAAATTATCTTTCTGGAGCAGCGTGTAGGCACAGGAATAATTGAGACACAGTTCACACAGCAATATCAGAAGAGAGTGTCAGGGTACATTCAAATAACAGCTTTTATATCCAAAGGTAAACTGAGGGAGAAGTTCATTAGCATTTTGTTTCTATGGCTGCCCTATCACGTAGCTTAGATTAACACCTCTTTTTTAAATTTGTTTTGTTTTGTTTTTTAAGGCAGGATTTCTTTGTAGCTTTGGATCCTGTCCTGGAATTAGTGCTTGTAGACCAGGATGGTCTCAAACTCACAGAGATCCACCTGCCTCTGCCTCCCAAGTGCTGGGATTAAAGGCGTGCGCCACCACCGCCCGGCCTGGGGCTGCTTTCTTTAGGAGATAGTCCCTGGCCAGCCTTTGGGCGCACCCTAATAAAAAAATCAAGTTTGCTTCAAATTTGGCTCAAATTGTGGTAGTGGTCTTATTCTGATGTTGGAACTAACAGGCCCTTTTCATTGTTTGTTTTGGGGACATGTTCTCTCTGCACATCCCAGGTTGGCCTTGTACACCTTCCTATGCCCTCTGATTTCTGGAATTACAGGTATGTGCCACAAACACCATTCCTCTTACACCTTTTCAAAGTATGTCAGGCACTTGGGAGGCAGAGGCAGGCGGATCTCTGTGAGTTCGAGACCAGCCTGGTCTACAAGAGCTAGTTCCAGGACAGGCTCCAAAACCACAGAGAAACCCTGTCTTGAAAAACAAAACAAAACAAAAAAAAGAACAAAGTATGTCAGGCAGACCTGATATTTACTACATCCTCAGCCTTGAATGGTGTGGGGAGATGGCCCAGTGGTTAAGAGCACGGGCTGCTCTTCCATAGGAGGGGGGAGGTGAGGAGGAGAGGGGAGGAGAGGAGAGGAAAGGAAAGAAGGAAGGAAGGATGACCTCGAAGTTTAGAGCCTTCTGCCTCAACTTCCGGGATTTCTGGCTGCTTAGACTTGCCATTAGCTGAGCCCTTCCGATGGTTATTCTAGCTGGGTAGGAAGCTGCAGGCCTTACTGGAGGGGCAGGAGCATGCTAGTGAGGTCATACTCCAAGTACCTGGGTGTGGCCTCCAGTGAGAGGGACCACGGAACAGGACTATGGAAAAGTTCAAGGCTCCCAAGCTACTCCTGCTAGTGTTGTGTTCGGAGTTCATGTTCTTAGGTCTCATTCTGGGTTTTTCTGGTGCTCCCTCCCTAGAAGGTGAGAGTTTCGGCTGTGAGGGGCTTAATCTTCAGCTGTAGGTCTTCTTCCGAGAGAAAGCATCCTGGTACAGGTGGAAAAGTTTCGTGGCTACGTCACTCTTTAGCGGTGTTCTTTGTCTCTGCCGTTCTGCAAACCCGGGTACTTGATGTGCCCGAGGAGCTTTCTGCCGGCCCCACGCAGTGAGAAGCTGCTGAGACACTGAAGAACCTCGGCGCCCGGGTACCACTGCCAGTTCATTCATTGGTCCATGCTGCCCCCTAGTGGCCGTGCGCCACATCTGCCTTGATAGAGCCCAGGGTCCGCAGCTGCAAACTACAAGCCAGCCAGCATCCCAAGACCCACAAGCAGGGGGATTCAAGTCCAAAGGAGTCCAGAAGCACGTCAACACTTTATCAGCTTCTCTGTTTCTCGATATCTGCTTTCATTCAGATATTTTTTGTTTGGGTGCTGGGGATGGAAGCCAGGGTCTCAAAAACATGATTTATGTATTCAATTCACTGCACTACATCCCTAGTCACCTATATATACAGGACAGGGTCTCAGTACCTCTGGGTTCGAGCCCTAGAAACATCATCCCAGAATATAGGTGGAAACAGGGGAATTCAAAGCCAAGGCAATCCTGGACTATATAGGTAATTCAAGGCTAGCCTGGGACACATAAGATGCTATTTCACACAAATGAAACCCAAAAGGAAAACAACTCTTCCCCCGCCAAAACAAACAAACAAACAAACAAACAAAAACAAGATGCAAGGAAGGAAATCATGTTTAATTCGTTCTATATGCAGCTTAGACGTTACAAAGCCCAAAAGTGATTTCTTTTCCTTTTTCTGTTTTATATTTTCTATTACTTGTGTATACATGTGTGCAAATGTGATCCCGCGACATGCGTGTGTAAACCAGAGGACAGCCTATGGGAAACGGTTCTCTCCTTCCCGAGTGTCCCAGGGACAGAACTCAGGCTTGGTGGCGTACACCTTTACCGGCTGAGTCATCTTACCAGGCCTAACGTGGATTTCTCTGAAAGGAAGAGCGCTCTCATGTGGTTATGGGTAGCCCGGCTGCAGGGCCTGAAGTGGGTGCTGGGAGGTACAAATGGGAGACAAAGGGTGTGCCCTTCCCTGGGCTCATCCTGGAAAGACAGAGAAAGAGCCTGTGCAGGCTCAGCCCCAGTGAAGGCTGGAGGGCTGGAGGGAGGAGGCTAGCCTCACCCTTGTTACCTAGCAAATCGAAGGCACTTAATCCATGCCCACAGACCACTCACTAAAGCACCCAGGAGCGCCAGTAAGCTAGTGGGGGCTACGGGCCACCCTCCTGCTCCTTGACCCCTACTTCAGCACGTGTGCCACAGGCAGGGAGGAGGGGTGGCCAATATGTCAAGTTCCTAGACATTTATGTTTCTTTTTTCTTTTCTTTTCGACGCGGTCTCTGAATGAAGCCAAGATTGCTCTGGAATTCTATGAAGACCTGGCAGGCCTCAAGCTTCGCGTAGTTCTCCCAAGCACTAGGATCATAGATGTGAACTGCCAAACCCAGCTAATTAAAAAAAAAAACAACAGCATTTCTCTGTGTAGCCTTGGCTGCCTTCAAATGCAGAGATCGCCTGCCTTTGCTTCCCAAGTACTGGGATTAAAGGCATGTGCCACCACAGCTGATTATAAAGGTGTGTGTGTGTGTATGTGTTCATGCTTGAGTGTATGTGCACCACATGCATGCAAGTGCCTGAAGAGGCCAGTAGAGGGCACCATATCTCCTGGAATTGTAGTTACAAATCAAGCACTTCGGAGGCTCCATGGAGATGCTGGGAAGTGAACCCTGGTCCTTCACAAGAGCAGCAGGTACTCTCAGCCACCAAGCTACACTCTTTTTTTCTTTTTGGTTTTTAGAGACAGGGTTTTGTTGGGTAGCTTTGGCTGCCCTGAAACTAACCTGGTAGACCAGGCTGGCCTTGAACTCACAGAGATCCTCCTGCCTTTGCGTCCAGCCCCAGCATAAATTTCTTATTTTCTTTTTTTTGTTTTTCGAGACAGGGTTTCTCTGTGGCTTTGGAGCCTGTCCTGGAACTAGATCTGTAGACCAGGCTGGTCTCGATCAAACTCACAGAGATCCGCCTGCCTCTGCCTCCCGAGTGCTGGGATTAAAGGCATGCGCCACCATCGCCTGGCAAATTTCTTAATTTTGAAAATACACTTTCTACAGTAACTGGGCAGGCACACTTCAAACAAACACCTCGGTTCAATACACTAAGCTGGTGTCAGCACTTTCTGCTAGTGAGCTAAGCATCATGGTCAGAGACGAGGGCACCATCCTGAGACTCGTCCCCACAAATAGATCAGGGCCAGCACCAGAGAGCGGCCAGGGTCCCAGTCTTGTAGTGAGGGGCCTTCTGGTCAGCAGAGGAGGAGGTGAAAGTCTGGGGGGTGCTGTGTACTAGGAGGCCAAGACCCCGTGTTTCGGGCCCTTGTGTCTAGACACCGTGGGCTGAGCAGTGCACTGGTGCCCAGCGAGGCTCGAAAGGAACGGATGCAGGGAAGTTAGGCAGGGAAACCAAGTCAGGGCCGGGCCGGCCACAGGGCTTCTCAGCGGCACCCAGCAGCACTCCGCTTGATGTGGCAAGGCTTGCAGAAGAGGTGGTCATTCAGCGGGTAGCAGCCTTGGTCGGTGGGCTCCACAGAGAGGAGGACACTGCAGTCCTGGGGAGACAGAGCACAGGTGGGACCATGTCCAGGGGACACTCGGCTCTTATGTTTCTGCATTTTGAGACAAGAGTTTTTCTTTTTCTCTCTCTTTTTTTTTTTGAGACAGGGTTTCTCTGTGTAGCCCTGGCTGTCCTGGAACACACTCTGTAGACCAGACTGGCCTCGAACTCACAGGGATCCGCCTGCCTCTGCCTCCAGAGTGCAGGGATTAAAGCCATGCACCACCACAGCCGGCTTGAGTCAGGATTTTAAAGCTGAAGCTAGTTTCAAGCCATGCAGCCAAGGGTGACTTCGAACTCCCTGACCCTACACCCAGCTTGGCTTTGTTTTTTGTTTTTAATAATTTATAATTTATCTATTTTTATTTTATGTGCATATGTTTTGCCTGCATGTATGTCTGTGTGAGGGTGTCATATCTCCTGGAACTGGAGGTACAGACAGTTGTGAGCTGCCATGTGGGTGTTGGGAATTGAACTCAGGACCTCTGGGTTAACCCTGAGCCATCTCTCCAGTCACGGCTTTGTTCGTTTTGAGACAGGCTCTCTCCATGTAGCCCAGGCTGTCCTGGAAAACTGAGTGTAACCCACGGTGGCCTGATCTTCCCACCTCAGCTTCCGGTACTGGGAATGACAGCTGTAGGCCACTATGCCCAGCTTCAGTTTCCTCAGCTGAAATGGGGACAGTAAGTCATCTTCCAAGATTGTCATTAGGATTTAATAAGGCAATGTACATGACAGTCTTTTATAATTAAAAAGCACTTTCCTCTTATAAAATATGGTCACCCTTCCATCAACAGCAATAAAAGTCCCAGAACACAGCGTCAGCGGTAAGGCGGAAGGATACCAAGGCGGAAGGATACCAAGGCGGAAGGATACCAAGGGCACTATGTGGAGCCGCACTTCTTTCCTGGGAGAATTAGAACCAGTTCTGTGCTAGACTGCTATGGTGTGAGTTTTACATCTGTGAGATTTTTTATTTGTTTTTAGGGGTCAGTTTAAGATACAGTTTAGCCTAGGGGTGGTGGCTCATCTCATCACTCAGGAGGCAGAAGCAGGGGGATCTCTGTGAGTGTGAGGCTAACCTGATCTACAGAGTGAGTCTGAGGACAGCCAGGACAAAACAGAGAAACCCTGTCGAAAGAGGGAGAGAGAGAAAGAGAGAGAAGGAAGGAAGGAAGGAAGGAAGGAAGGAAGGAAGGAAGGAAGGAAGGAAGGAAGGAAGAAAGAAAAAAGATAGGGTTTAAGCCAGGCGGTGGTGGCGCACACCTTTAATCCCAGCACTCAGGAGGCAGAGGCAGGAGGATCTCTGTGAGTTTGAGGCCAGCCTGGTCTACAGAGCTAGTTCCAGGACAGGCTCCAAAGCTACAGAGAAACCATGTCTCAAAAAAAAAAAAAGTTTAATTCAGCCCCCGCTTGAGCCACCAAGCCTGGCTGGGCCTCACCTATTGGAATGTCACTTTAGAGTCCTGACTCACTAGGCAGCTTTAGTCAGAGTGACCGTGGACAGGAAGTGGGGGTTATTTGCTCAGTCAAGCTTTAGGAGCGCCTGGTACTGGTGGATTTCATCAGGGCTCCGGGACTAATAACAGCTCTGGAGCTTCCTCATCAGCTGGCCAGACCTTGAACTCTAACTGACAAAGTCAGATTACATAGGAAGCAATCAACTTCTCTCCCCAAATCCTCTAGGCTCTCCATTATCTTCTCAAATAAACACAAGGGAATAAACGAAATGACCATCAAATGATTGAGAGATCCTGCTCTGGGGTGCTCCAGGAAGGTGATGTCATCATCATCGCCAGAGGGCAGAAAGCTCAGAGCTACAGGGAAGGCAGTGGAGTGAGGGGGTGGGCAGCTTGGAGCCTCATTGCTGGACCAAGTTCAGCGCCTGCAGGGTCCAGGCAGAAGGAAAGAGTGTAGCCCCAAGATTAAGAACTTCACCAGGACCCAGCACTTGGGAGGCAGAGGCAGGTGGATCTCTGAGTTCGAGACCAGCTTGGTCTACAAGAGCTAGATCCAGGACAGGCTCCAAAACCACAGAGAAACCCTGTCTCGAAAAACCAAAAAAAAAAAAAAAAAAAAAAGAACTTCACCAGGAGTGGTGGTGCACGCCTTAAATCCCAGCACCTGGGAAGCAGAGGCAGGTGGAGTCCTGAGTTTGAGGCCAGCCTGGTCTACAAGAGCTAGTTCCAGGACAGCCAGGGCTACAGAGAGAAATTGCATCTTGAAAAACTAAAAAAAAAAAAAAACCAAAAAAAAAAAAACAAACAAACAAAAAACAAAACCAAAGAGGTCTTGGGCTGGAGGGCTGGTTCAGGAGTTTCGCAGGCTCGCTGCTTTCACAGAGGACCCAGGTTTGATTCCCAGCCCCACATGGTGGCTCACAACCATCCACAACTCCAGGGCCAGGGGATCAGAGGCCCTCGTCAGGTCTCCACAGGCACCAACACACACGGTACAAACATACACATGCAGGCAAACCACTCATACACATTAACTAAATAAATAAACCTAAAAAAGAAAACAAAAAATAAAGCAGTAGCAGCGGACCCTTCTGATCACCTGACCATTGCCTGGCATTTCCTGCTGGGGCTGCAGCAGAAGTTTCTATGCAGCTCCTCATGGAAGCCCAGCCCCTCCCTTTCTTGGCTCCATCTCTTACCCTCCCCCTCCCAGGCACGCTGCATCCCAGACCACCTAGAAACCTCCACTCCCTCTAATCTTCAGAGTTTCACCTGCAGCAGTGGGTCACCCCCAACCTCCTCCCTCCCCTCTCCTCCTTCCTTGTGCATGTGTGTGTGCACACAGTCAGAGGATAACCTGCTGTTCCCGAGGACCGCCTGGAACTTCGTCAAGGAGGCTGGGCCAGCGACCAGTGCTCCCGAGCCCCTCTTCCCAGCTCAGCCTCGCTGAGATCACAGACTGTGCCTGGCCTTTCAGAAGGGCTATGGGGATCTGAACTCAGGCCCTCATGCCTTTAAGGTTTTCTCTCCTTCTGGATTTCCTTTCCCCTCTATGCAACTGGCAAGCCTATGGTGGGGATCTCATGTAATAGGCTAAATACCCTCTCCTCTACAAAAGTACTTTCTACCCTTCTCTCTCGCAGCAAGGATCTCACTGCGTGTTCCAGGCTGACCTCAAACTCAGGTTCACCTGCCTTAGCCTCCCCTGGGCTGGGATTACAGTCATGGGCCACTACTTCCTGCTACAAGAATTATTTTCTGGGCTGGAGAGATGGCTCAGAGGTTAAGAGCACTGACTGCTCTTCCAGAGGTCCTGAGTTCAAGTCCCAGCAACCACATGATGGCTCACAACCATCTATGAGATCTGGTGCCCTCTTCTGGCCTGCAGGTGTACATGCAGGCATAACACCGTATACATACATAATAAATAAAATAAAATAAAAAAGAGAATTATTTTCCTTATAGTACCCCCTGGTTAGTCCTGGTTAGACTCTATCACAGCCTTTCCCCTCTAAGTGCCGTTTAAATTGCTATTTATATTTTAATTTATTCACTGTGCACATATGTGTGGGCATGCTTGTGTCGCCTCGGGGCGTGTGGGTAAGAAAGAGGACAGCGTGCAGAAGTCGGTCCTTTCGTTCCACTATGTGGCTCCCAGGGATCGAGGTTAGGTCTCCAGGCTTGGTGGCATGCACCTTTACCCACTAGGTCATCTCACTGGCTCCTAAAACCCATTTTTTTAAATATTTATTTATTTGTTATGTATACAATATTCTGTCTGTGTGTATGTCTGCAGACCAGAAGAGGGCACCAGACCTCATTACAGATGGTTGTGAGCCACCATGTGGTTGCTGGGAATTGAACTCAGGACCTTTGGAAGAGCAGGCAATGCTCTTAACCATTGAGCTATCTCTCCAGCCCCTAAACCCCATTTTTTAACCTTTTTTCCCCCCTGGCACCTACAAAGTGCCCTTTCTCTCTGTCTATGGTAGTCAAACCCTGTTCCATGAGGCCACGTGTGATGGTGCACACTTTACTCTTAGCACCGGAGAGGCAGAGGCAGGGGGATCTCCATGAGTTTGAGGTCAGCCTGGTCTTCGTAGTGAGTTCTGGGGTAGCCAAGGCTACACAGTGAGACCCTGTCAGGGTGGGGTGAAGTAGGGAGACAGGACAGGACTGGACAGACGGACCTGTTCCATGGGTTCCGTCTTCTGGTTCTAGGGGCTGTCGATCCTAGCTCATCAGCTCCCAGGCTGCGATAGGCTCAGAAGGTATGTTAGCGTCAGCTGTCTATCTGACATGGTGCAGTTATCAGCGAGAGTCCCAGTCGGGGGACTTCCCAGAGCAGACTGGCCTGTGGCATGTCTCTGGGGGCATTCTCTTGATTGCTAGCGGATGTGGGGAAGCCCAGCTCACTGCAGGCAGTACCTTCCTGAGGCGGGGGGTCCTGGGCTGTTTAAGAAATCTATCTGAACAGATGCGGGGAGGGGGAGGGGGTTCGGGCCAGTAAGCAGCATTCCTCCGTAGTTTCTACTCCAGGCTCCTGCCTTGATTTCCCTTAACGATGGATTGTAACCCGTACAATAAATCTTTTTCTCAACCAGTTTGCTTTTGATGATGGCATTTATCATAGCAACAGACAATGACCCATGCCAGGCCAAGCAGAAACCTTCTTGGGACGGGATGCCCCTCCCACAACGGGGTCCACTCTCATTCTCTTGGGGCTTCTAACGACACAAACCTGAGCTATGTGTGCCCACGCGCTGTGCCAACCCTCAGAAAAGAAAGTAAAGGCGGGACCAGGACGCAGTGATTGGCTTCGGGCTATCATTTGTCACCACCGTGAGCTAACACAGTCTAGCCACAGGAAGTGATGTGAGCGCACACTGAACTCTGATAGAACCTCGCAGGTTCTTATCCACCTTTCCTGGCCTCTGCTGAGGGCAGTGAGCAAGGGAAGGGTGCCCCTGGCCACAGCACTTTACAGCACCTCAGCTCCACTCACCTCACAACGGTAACAGTTTTCGTGGAAGTTCCTACCCATGCACTCAATTTTGTAGGCGTCCTTCCCGTCGCTAGGGATGATGGGATTCTCACAGACGCTGCACACGGGGGCAAATTTCCTAGAGGGAGGGGGAAGCACATGCCAGGAATGTCAGCTACTCACACTGACAACAACATCAGCTGGCAGAAACGGGGTGGCGGGGTGGCTGCCGTTCACCTCCCAGAGCCTCCACCTCCCACCCGGGGTTGCTAGGTGACAGAATCTGCAGGGACAGTCACAGATGTCCGCCCTTCCTGGCAGAGGCAGGAGGAGGGACCAGTGCAATGACTCCAGCTTCCTAGAGTATAAGTAGCTGAGGCCAGTGATTGATGGGAAGTATCAGGGCTGAGGAGGGTGTTGGTGGACCCGGACATCCATTGTCTTGTACTTTGCTTCATTTAAAATTTTTTAGCAAGCCGGGTGGTGGTGGCGCACGCCTTTAATCCCAGCACCGGGGAGGCAGAGGCAGGTGGATCTCTGCGAGTTCGAGGCCAGCCTGGTCTACAAGAGCTAGTTCCAGGACAGGCACCAAAAACTACAGAGAAACCCTGTCTCGAAAATAAAAAAAAAAATTTTTTTTTAGCATACTTATTCAGTCGTATTTGGAGGTCCAAGGACAAAAAGCAGGAATCAGTTCTCTCCTACTTGTGGGTCCCAGGGATTGAACTCAGGTCATCAGGCTCGACAGCAAACTCCTTTAATCCACCGAGTCACTCCTCAGCCTTATTTGTCTATTTTTGTTTGTTTATTTATTTATTTATTTATTTTGGTTTTTCAAGACAGGGTTTTTCTGTGTCGCTTTGGTGCCTGACCTGGAACTAACTCTTGTAGACCAGGCTGGTCTCGAACTCACAGAGATCCGCCTGTCTCTGCCTCCCCAGTGCTGGGACTAAAGGCGTGCGCCACTACCACCAGGCTGTTTACTTAGTTTTTGAGACAGGGTCTCACTGGGTAGCCCTGGCTGGTCTGGAACTTGCCATGTAGACTAGGCTGGCCTGGAATTCACAGAGATCTGCCTGCCTCTGCCTTCTGTGTGCTACTGTTTGCTTATCTTTTGAGACAGGGCCTTACTCTACACTCCAGGCTGACCTCAGACAGGCAGCACCAATCCTCCTGCCTCCGTCTTCACAGGCATGAACCACCATGCCCCATCTCTTCCTTTCAAATAGGGGGACAAAGCGCAAATCTCCTTTACTTCTGTATCCCCAGTCCCCTGCTCCAGTTCCCAGGGGAGGGGACATAGCCTAGGATCCCAAGTCAAATCCTTTTCATTTTCTTTTTTTCTTTCTTTCTTTTTTTTTTGGTTTTTCGAGACAGGGTTTCTTTGTGGTTTTGGAGCCTGTCCTGGAACTAGCTCTTGTAGACCAGGCTGGTCTCGAACTCACAGAGATCCGCCTACCTCTGCCTCCCGAGTGCTGGGATTAAAGGCGTGCACCACCACCACCCGGCTTCCTTTTCATTTTCTTGAGACAGGGTGTCATATAGGCCAGGCTAGCCTTGAAGTTGCTAGGATAGCCAAGGATGACCTTAAGTTTCTGACCGTCTTGCTTCTAGGTCTGGAGTGCTGGGATTCCAGGTGTGTGTCACCATGGTGTGTTACGTGGTGCTAGGAATCCAACCCTCTGGGCTTTATGCAGGCGAGGCAGGGACTCTGCCAACTGAGTCACACCTCCAACTCCCAACTCAAGTCCTTAAATGGAAGCCTCATTGCACCTTGGTTACCGTGTGCCTCAGTTTCTATTTCCGCTAAAATGGACTCTTTCACTGGGCTCCCTGGCCATAGAAAGTGTGAGGATTGCATGGAGTACCTCAGACGATGAACCTGAGGAGCGCAGGGACTCAGGCTTCCAGCAGATGCCCCACGGACCGTATGGGGAACCTAACAGGAAGATGGCGTCTCTCGGCACGAAAGCTGTACAAGTACTGGCCTGACCCCCAGTCCTGCCTGGTCTTCCCCACTGCCCCAGCCCCAATCTCCTCTCCTACCTGTAGAAGTCAGTCACGCAGTACACCTGGTTCTGGTTGTCCAACGCGAAGCTCTCATCCCCGATGCACCGGGCACAGGTAACACAGGTGAAGCAGGGTGGGTGGAAGGCCTTGCCCATGGCGCGGATTACGCAGTCTCGGACCACCTCTCCACACTTGCCGCACTTCTCCAGAGTGTCCTGGGTCAGAGAGCCACTGTCTGAGCCAACCCACAAACACGCCTACCCAGAGACAGGAGGGATCTCTAGCCCCTTCAAACACGCCTACCCAGAGACAGGAGGGGTCTCTAACCCCCACACACCTACCCTGAGACAGGAGGGGTCTCTAGCCCCCTCAAACACGCCTATCCCGAGACAGGAGGGGTCTCTAGCCCCCCCCCCCACACCTACCCTGAGACAGGAGGGATCTCTAGCCCCTTCAAACACGCCTACCCAGAGACAGGAGGGGTCTCTAGCCCCCCCCCACACCTACCCTGAGACAGGAGGGGTCTCTAGCCCCCCACACACCTACCCTGAGACAGGAGGGGTCTCTAGCCCTCCCCACACCTACCTTGAGACAGGAGGGGTCTCTAGCCCCCTCCTTGTCTTCATCTCTCCCACCCTCTTTCCCTTCCTTCTTTCAGTACCAGGGATTGAATCTGGGGCCTTGTGAGTACCGGGTAAGCACACTGCCACCGAACCACACGCTCAGTCTGAGAACTCCCTTAACAATTTTTCAAAAGGCTCTCACCCCCTTTTCTTGGTTACTTTTGAGACAGGATGTCATGTCACCAGGTTGAACTAAAAAATCACTATATAGCTAAGGATGATCTGGAACTCTTTTTTTTTTTTTTTTTTTTTTTGGTTTTTCGAGATAGGGTTTCTCTGTAGCTTTGGAGCCTGTCCTGGAACTCCCTTGGTAGACCAGGCTGGCCTCGAACTCACAGAGATCCGCCTGCCTCTGCCTCCCAAGTGCTGGGATTACAGGCATGTGCCACCACCGCTCGGCAACCTGGAACTCTTGAACCTCCTGCCTCCACCCAAGTATTTAGATCTCAGGTGTTTGCTTCATACTCAGGCCTTCTTAACAAATTTTTTTTGTTTGTTTGTTTGTTTTTTCTGAGACAGGGTTTCACTCTGTAGCTCTGGCTGTCCCGGAACTCTCTTTGTACACCAGGCTGGCCTTAAACTCACAGAAACCCACCGACCTCTGCCTCCCAAGTACTGGGATTAAAGGCGTGCAACACCATGCCCAGCTCTCTCTTTTTTTTCGGGGTGTGGGGGAGGAATGAGTTAACAAATTCTTAAGTGATCAACACAACTATTGATTATTGATATCTAAATTCTTTGCTTATTATTATTATTATTTTGAGACATGGTCTCGCTTTGTAGCTCAGGCTCTTTGAACTCTTCATCCTCCTGCCTCAGGTTCCTGAATGTTGGGAACATGTGAACACCACCATAGCTGGCTTATTATTCAGAAGTGGAGGAAGGAGGGTCAGGAGTGCAAGATCACCCTATGTTGTAGTCTCAAAACCCCCCAAAAGAGGCCAGGTATGGTGGTGCAAGCCTTTAATCCCAGCTTTTGGGAGGCAGAGGCAGGTGGATCTCTGTGAGTTTGAGTCCAGCCTGGTCTGGGACTTGAGAGTTCCAGGACAGTTGGGCTATTACACAGAGACACCCTGTCTTGAAAAAACAAACAGACAAAACGCCGAAAAGAACCCGGAAAAGGCAAGGAAATGCCTCCTCCCCCAGAGCCTACAGAGCGAGACAGGAGGCATCCTCATTTGGATCTAATGACCCTGATAACTATAAGAAGTGTGTTCACTTGCATATTAAAAGCGCTGCATCAATCTACCAGGCCTGAGCTCCAGGGGGCGCTGTTGGGAGCTGTTGGGGTCTTAGGAGGCGGGGCCTAAAGAAGTCTGTGTTCCTGGGGATGTGGCTGAGTCCATTCCTCTTAGTTCGCTGGCCATGCGGGGAGTCCGCTCACACTGCTAGAGTCTCCTGCCAGGGTGCACTGCCTCACCACAGGCTCAAATTGGCAAGGTCATCTTGCTACGAGCTGGAATCTCTCAACCAAATAAACCTTTTTTTCGTTGCTGGGAAGCGGACACAAGGATCATAGCAGCCGCAGGAACCGAGTCCCGCTCCCGTCCGTTTTCTCCATTCTGACTCTCAGCTGGGTCCACAGCGCCCATTCTCTTAGGAATTCCGAAAGGAAAGAAATATCGGCGGCCGAGGTCCGCGTGTGGAACCTGACCTGGGGGCTGCATGCAGGGGCGTACCTCGTAGCAGGGCTCGCACAGAGGGCGCCCGTCCTTCTGATAGAATTTCTGCCCAGCGAGCTGGCGGCGGCAGGTGCGGCAGGTGAAGCACTGGGCATGGTACTGCCTCTTCATGGCCTCGACGGCCAGTTCTCGAGGGGACACAGGCTTGTGACAGAAGCCGCAGACATCTGAGGGAGGGGAAACACAGGCAGTCACCAGCTAGGGCAGTACCTAATCACCGCCCAGAATACGATGCCCAGTGTGCCCAGGGCCCAGCCTCGAAGTCCTCCTCAACTGATACATATGGAAAGTCACGATGAGCACCAGGAAGGACGGTGAACAGCGCTTGACACAGTATTATGTTGGGCCCCATGACGCACACATTTTTGTCGTTGCCGTCTTCAGGACAGGGTCTCACTATGTAGCCCTGGTTGTCCTGGAACTATGTAGACTAGGCTGGCCTCAAACTTACAGAGATCTGCACAACTTTAATACCAGCCCAGCCTGGGCTACACGGCAAGACAAAAAACAGACAAAGCCTCCGTGGCATATAGCTTCTCATCTCCTAGAGAGTGGAGGGGGTCTTGGTGACGACACCAACACCCAGATGATCCCGATCCAAGGTCTATATGTAAAAACGGAAGTCACAAGAATTCTGAGGGAGGAGATGAGATGTCTCGTCGATTAAGAACACACACTACCTTACATAGGACCTGCGTTCAGACCTCTCACCCCCATCAGTCAGCTCACAACTGCCTGTAACTCCAGGGATCCACTGCCCCCTCCTGGACTCCGAGGGTAATGCACTCATGAGCACAAACCCACTCCCAGAAACACACTCATACATGTAATTAGAAATAATAAAAATCGCTGGGCTTCATGGTGCACATTCCAGCACTTGGGAGGCAGGGGCAGGGAAATCTATGTGTTCGAGACCAGCCTGGTCAACAGAGCAAGTTCAAGGAAAGACAGGGCTACTCAGAGAAAGCCTGTCTTGTAAAGCCCAAAACAATAATAACAAAAAGCCAGGGCTACACAGAGAAAACCTGTCTTGTAAAGCCAACAACAACAACAAATAGGGCTGGAGAGATGGCTCAGCAGTTAAGAGCATTGCCTGCTCTTCCAAAGGTCCTGAGTTCAATTCCCAGCAACCACATGGTGGCTCAGAACCATCTGTAATGAGGTCTGGTGCCCTCTTCTGGTCTGCAGGCATACACACAGACAGAATATTGTATACATAATAAATAAATAATAATAAAAAAACAACAACAAATAACAAATTGAGGGTGCTCTCAAACTCAAAGATCCTACCTCTGCCTCTTGAGTGCTGGCCTGGCTAAAATAAATCTTAAGGAAATAAAGTACTAAGAGATTCTTATGTTGGGTGTTGGGTTTGCACCTGTAATCCAGCACTCTGAAGGCTGACAAAAGTGGACAGAATTCCCGGCTAGCCTGGGCTATACCTTAAAAAAAAATTTAATTTGTGACAAAATCTACCATAAGTCACAAGATAATTGACAAACTGAGAAAAACATTTGCCCCTGTGTCTCGCTGTGTGACCCAGGAAAGAGGACGCGGCGGCCTTAGATGAAGCTGTGTCTTCAGTGCCTGGGGCACGATCTGAGAAAGCCAGTCACAGCTCAAACACAGCGCACAGTGCGGGAGAGGCGGCTAGAAAACAACTCAGCCCTGCTGGGGGCGCACGTAGGCTGGATGACTAAGGCAGGTGATTTGACAAAAAAAAAAAAAAAAAAAAAACAAAACGCAAGACTCAGGGAAAAAAAGTACTTTTTTATAGGGTACTTCCTCTTCTAGGAATTTACCCCAGAAAACCCTGCACATAGTGAGGTGAGCCAGTTAGGTGAGTCAGCTTGGCGCAGTTAGGGCAAGAAACCACCTACAAATCCATCAGGAGGCAGCTGTGTAACCCACCACACCTAGGTTCAGCCCTTAAAAAAAAAGGGCGAGGAGCTGCTACACAGCCTGATGGGAAACCTGCTCAGAGACACACCGGGAAACCCAGCAATGAGAGCTGCAGCAGACGGGATCCCCAGGCCCAAAGCTCAACAGGCAAAATTAGAGACTTGTGGGTGTAGGTGTGTGTGTGTGCGCACACGCGTGTGTTTGGGGGGTGGGAGGTAATGGAGGAACAAAGTCTCACTGTGCACCCCCACCTGGCGTGGAACTTGCTATGTAGACACAGCTGGCCTCAACCTCAGACATCCTCCCATCTTGGCTTCATAAGTGCTGGGATTAAAGGTGTATACCACCATGCCTGGTTGACTTTGTGGGAATTTTTTTGTTTTTGTTTTTTCAGACAATGTCTCCCGTAGCTCAGGGTAGCCCCCAACTTACTATGTAGCTGAGGATGACCTTAACCTTCTTTTTATTTCTAAAATGTTTTATTACTTTATATGTATATGTATTTGCCTGCGTGTATATCTGTGTATGACATGCATATCTGGTGTCAGAAGAGGGAATCGGATCCCCTAGAACTGGAATAACAGTCATGAGTTGCCATGTGGGTGCTGGGAATTGAACCTCAGTAATTTAGAAGAGCAGCCAGTGCTCTTAACTGCTGAGCCATCTCTCCAGGCCCAATCTTAAACTTCTAATCCTCCTGCATCATACACATAGGCATGAAATAAACAAATGAAAAAAAATGACTAAAAAAAACCCCTTAATTTTCATTGATTGGTTGTGTGTATGTCTTGTGTGGAGATCACAGGGAACAGCCTCTGAGAGTCTGTTTCACCACGTGAGCCCCAGGGATCGAGGTGAAGTCATCAGTCTTGGAGACAAGCTGTGCTACCCATTCCCCACAATGAAAAAAGAATTTAAAAAAAAAAAGAAAGCTGAGCACAGTAGCTCTGTAATCCTAGCACTGAGGCTGAGGCAGGAGGACTGCCACCACTTTGAAGCCAACCTGACTTCACAGTGAGTTCCAAGCCAACTAGGACCAGCTATAGAGTGAAGTCTCATCTCAAAAACACAGAGAGAAAAAGAATTTTTTTTAAAATATGGAACACTTCACGAATTTGCGTGTCATCCTTGCACAGGGGCCATGCTAATCTTCTCTGTATTGTTCCAATTTTAGTATATGTGCTGCCGAAGCGAGCACGAGAAAAAGAATTTTTTTTTTTTTGGTTTTTCGAGACAGGGTTTCTCTGTGGCTTTGGAGCCTGTCCTGGAACTAGCTCTGTAGACCAGGCTGGTCTCGAACTCACAGAGATCCGCCTGCCTCTGCCTCCCGAGTGCTGGGATTAAAGGCGTGCGCCACCATAGCCCGGCGAGAAAAAGAATTTTTAAAGGGCCAAGTGAGACAGGAGGATCTCAAACCCAAGGCCAGATTTGGCTGGAAAGAGACCTTGCCTCAACACAAGCAAAGGTTAGGGATGTATCTGGGGCAGTACAGACTGTGATCTTTAGGGGTGAAGCATTGGCTTCTACCTGCACAGTGGCACACTGTAACCCTAGCCCCTCAAGAGGTAAGGCAGGTGGAACATGAGAAGGGCATCCTCGGCTACTTATCAAATTCAAGGCTAGCCTGGACTACATGAGCTCCTATCTCAAAACCAACGACAAACCAGAAGCAAGCACATGGCAGCCCCAGACACTCAGTGGTTCCACGCTTCATGGACAGTCTCTGTCATGCAAGCAGGAAGCCTGCTCCCCCATTTCCCATGAGAAGCCCATTCTGGCCCCCAGGAGACCTAGAGCCTATGGCTGTACCTGTGGAGGCCTCTCTCTCTGGAAAGGTGACAGGCTCTTCTGGAGGAGGGGGTAGCTCCTCTTTCGAGGGTCTGAGGTCACTGGGCCGAGGCCGGACAGAAGATTCCTTTGGAAGAGGCTGTGGGGACACAGAATGAGGAGACAGAAGAGAGGTCAGCTGGTAGGGACCCCACCAGAACCTCCCAGCTTGGCTTTTTGTCTGGGTGACTCCAAGAACAATTGGTTACATTGTATAGATGAGGAAACTGAGGCTGGAGATGCAAGTGTCCTGCCTCTATAGCTTAGCAGGAAGGTTGCTATGGCAGCAAGAGCTAGGACTTCCCTGCTCCCTACCTGGGGCTCCCTCTTCCAAAGTGACTCTCTCCTGCTAGCTAGGTAAACACTCCCTCACTTCTAACTATATCCCCAACATTTTATTTTTTTAACCTTTTAGTTTGAGATAGGGTCTCAAAAGTTGCCCAGGCTGGCCTTGAACTCACTTTGTAGTCCAGGCTAGGCCTTGTGATTAACCTCCTTAGTGTCTGGGATCATGGTCCCACAACCATCAGGCCCAGTTTGACTCCTGTTTCTGAAAACTTCCTGGGAATGACGCGTCCCACCCACCAACGCTGAGCTGGAGGTGACAGAGTCCTTGGCCCCGGACACCATCCTGTTGACAACCCTCTCTACGAAGGGCAGAGGATTAATCGGCTGTGTGTGTGGTGTGGAAATTTGGGTTGGAACCCGTAGTCTTGGGGCAGAGTGGGTAAGTAAAGAACTAAGGGGGCAAGGGACACGTCCAGGGACCTTGGAAATCCCAGTTTCTACCAGCTTTGGGGTGAACCAACTGCCTTCAAACAGAAGGGACCAAATCATGCCCACCTTGATAATGCTGGAAAGGCCAGGTCCCCTCCCACGGCCAGGAGCCAAGGCTTGGGGACACTTGCAGTACCTGTGTTAGAGGCGGAGGTGGGGGCGGGGGCAGGTGTAGTTGCTCCAAGTCAGAAATGAGCGATGTTCCGGCCAGGGCAGGAGGCTCCTCTTCTGGGAGAGGCAGGTAGGCCGAAGGGGGCGGTGGGGGAGGCGGGAAGAGGTCTAAGTCCTCATCATTCAGGGGAGGAGGCGGGGGAGGGCACCCTACAGTGGAAGAAGAGAAGGGTTGCCCTGATTCCCGCAGGGCACAGGGCTCCTCACCCAGAAGGCCAAGGGGCAGTGTGAAGAGGCTGGGTTCTGGCTCCAGGCCTCGCTCCTCCCTGGACTACAGTCTCTGTCTTGCTATGGGGCTTTCGGCATGAGCGTCAACTCTTTGAGTCTTAAATTGTTCCTCTGGAAAGTGAGCAATGCCAGGTGGTGATGCATACATACCTTTAATCCTAGCACTTGGGAGGCAGAGGCAGGAGGATCTCCATGAGTTTGAGGCCAGCCTGGTCTACAGAATGCGTTACAGGACAGCCAGGACTGCACAGAGAAACCTTGTTGTTGGGTGACGGTGAGGGGTGGGGGTAAAGAAAAAAAGAAGAAAGCTAAGCATGCCGATACTACTCTTGGAAGCTGAGGCAGGAGAAATCAGTTTGGGCTACATGGCTCTTGCCTATAACCCCAGTATTTGGGTGGAGGAGGCAGAAAGATCAGGAAAGGAAGGACTAGATTAAACCTTGATGACCGATTAAAACTGGATCTGGAGAGGAGGGGCTAAATAAATACAAAATAAAGCAAAACAGAACAAAAGAACATGCTTTAAACAAAAACAAAAGGAGGGGGCTGGAGAGATGACTCAGAGGTTTTAAGAGCACTGGCTGTTTTTCCAGAGGTCCTGAGTTCAATTCCCAGAAACCACATGGTGGCTCACAACCATCTGTAATGAGATCTGGTGCCCTCTTCTGGCCTGCAGGCAAACATGCAAGCAGAACACTGTGTACATAATAAATAAAATCTTTAAAGGGGGGGGGGGGGAGGATGCACCATCGTGGGGACTTAGTGGGTAAAGGAACTTGCTACCCCTGACAACCTGACCTTAATTTGATCCTTAGGACCCAAAGGATGGGCGAGAAGAGACTCCTCCAGGTTGCCCTCTGACCTGAGGCACACACATATAAGTAAAGGCAGGGAAAAGACGCTGACCACAGAAGGACAAGTACCGAAAGCTCTAGACTTCTCAGAGCCTGAAGACCCGGGTTCTAGCACCAGGCCCATCCTCAGCTAATTCTCACAGTCACTTCCCTGGGGTCAGATTTCCCAGCCCAGCCCACTCTCTCTAGGGCTGAAAGGACCTTACGAATAGATGTGTGTTCTAGATGGGCCCCGAGGAAGCAGCAGAATGGCGGAAGCGTGAAGGCCAGATTGGATCACTGTCGTGGGCCGGGAGTCTCACCTCCCGGACCAGAACAAGTGTCCTGTAGGCATTCATCAAACAGACACAAGAGCATTAGCAGGTTCGGGTGCAGCTGCGTGGAAGGAAAGCTCGGCTCTCCTCTCTTCTCCCCCTTTTCTGACTAGTTCTCATTAGGGCACCCAGCTTCTAGCTCCCAATCCTTCCTCAGCCACCTGAGAGCTGGGATTTCAGGCCTATGCCACCATACCCAGAAGGAGAAGAGCTCCCGCTGCACTTGGCGACAGTCATGGATTTCAAAATAGCTAACAGGATTCTGAGCGTTCCCACCACCAAGAAATAAGCATTCGAGGCAGTGGACATGCTGGTTACTCTAACCTGACGATGACATGCTGCCTTCAGGCTGTAACACACGCTAAGCATCCCACAAACACGAACCATTACCATGGGACAATGGGAGTGTGTTTTGTGGGACACGGCCACTGCTCAGGGGGCAAAGGTGCCTGCTGCCCAGTCTGAGGACCCGAGTTCCATTCTCAGGGCCTACAAGGCAGAAAAAGAGAACACACTCGTACAGTTGTTCTCCGAGCTCACATACAAATGCCATGGCACACATACAATAAAAAAATGTAATTTAAAATTGATTTTAAAAAGGGGGGCTAGAGAGGTAGCTCAGCAATTAAGCCATGTACTGCTCTTTTTTTTTTTTTTTGAGACAGGGTTTCTATGTAGCTTTGGAGCCTGTCCTGGAACTAGCTCTTGCAGACCAGGCTGGCCTTGAACTCACAAAGCTCTGCCTACCTCTGCCTCCCGAGTGCTGGGATTAAAGGCATACACCACCACCACCCGGCACCATGTACTGCTCTCATAAAGGATCCCAGTTCAAGACCCAGCACTATATCAGGCTGCTCACAGCAACCTGTAGCTCCAGGGGATCCTGCGCCCTCTTCGGGCCTCTGAAAGTACTGCACTTGCACGTGCACAAACCCACACACAGATACAACCCACATGCAGATGCACACAAACATATAAATGAGATAAATCTGGGGCTGGTGGGTCTACAGAGTGAGTTCCAGGAGAGCCAGGGCTGTTACACAGAGAAACCCCGTCCCAAAAAACCAAAGTAAATGAATGAATGAATGAACGAATAAAAAGATTCACTACAAAGTGTACTAAGTACCCAGAAAAGAAGAAAAAGGCAAATTAAAACCTCAATTCCACCTCTGAGGTGAGGCCCAACTGTGTTGGAAAAAGCCCAGAGGAGACACTGGTGTGACTGACCAGCTATGGGAGTTTGGGAACCAAATTCTATGCAAGCTTGCAAGTCAGAATCCAGCTCTCTCAGAGGCATCGAAGGCTGGCTTCTCTCCTACCTATCTATGTCTCACTTCTGGGACGATGAGCTGAGGGAGATCAGCAAGAACTCGGATCCTCTATAAGAGCAGTACATGGTGGGGAGAGGCGTGAGTAGTTCAGCCGAGAAAGGTACTTAACGCCAAGGCTGATAGCTTGAGTTCAATCCCAAGGACCCATGGGGTGGAAGCTCTCTTTCTTCTTCTCTTCAACTTGCTTGGTTGTCCTCTCTCCTCCATATATCACACATAGACACTCGCAGACACACAGACACACACACACACAATTAAAAGTGAATCATAGGGCTAGTGAAATGACCCAGTGGGGAAAGACACTTACTACCAAGCCTGATGATCTGAGTTCAATGTCCAGGACCCATGCTGGGACTGAAAGGAGAGACCACCACCCACAAGCTGTCCACTGATGTCTACACACACACACACACACACACACGCACGCACGCACGCACGCACACTCACACGCATGTGCTCCACCACACAGAAAGAAAGAAATCACACAGCAGGTAAGCCGTGATGTCCAAGAACAGAATGGGAACATCTTTCAAACCCTCCAAGCTCATTTGTCACAGGGCCTCCATAACTATTTCCACTTCCCCCGTCTGGCAGCGGCCTCAGAGAACCCTCCTCAGAGCAGCCACAGAAAGAGCTAGCCCTTCTGGGTGGCACCGGGCTCCGTTGTAAGGCTTGCTCTTTTGACATTTGATACGCTTTGTTCTCTCTTCTTTCCTTCCTTTCTTTCTTTCCGGTTTTTCTAGACAGGGTTTCTCTGTGTAGCCCCAGCTGTCCTGGAACTCGCTTTGTAGACCAGGCTGGCCTCAAACTCAGAGATCCTTCTGCCTCTGCCTTCCAAATGCTGGGATTAAAGACTTGTGCCACCACCGCCTGGCTCAATATGTATTTTTCAATTGTTACTTTACTTAGTGTGCTTGTGTGTATCATGTTTGTGTGTGTGTGTACATGTGGAGGTCAGAGGACAACCTGCAGGAATTGATCTATGTTTCCACCTTTGCATAGGTTCTGGGGATTGAACTCGGGTCCTTAGGTTTGTCCAGTGAGCATGTTTACCTGTTGAGCCGTTTTGCTGATCCTGCATTAATGCTCTTAATCCTCACAACTATACTTCCAAGTTTTTGACATTGAGGCACAGAGAGGTTAAGTGACCTGCAACATCACAGAGCTGAGAGGAGCCAGGACTCATGTGTAGGCAGGTGGGTTCCATAGTAGGCCCGGTACACAGTAGACACCTGAATGAATGAGTAAACCGAGCCTGTTCTTTCCTCCCTGCCTTGGTCCTGTCTCTGTCCTGGTCCCCTTCGGGCCACTCTTACCTCCATTGGAGAGCTGGGGTGGGGCTGCGGGGAGCGAGGCAGTGGTCCTGCCAGAGGGTGTCCAGGTGTTGGGGTTCCTGCTCAAGCCAGTCCCAGGGGTCTTCGTGGGAGCGAGGGTCTCCCAGGGCCGGGCATGTCGGGCTTCACAAGCTGCCTGGCCCACTTCCTCAGTCACAGCCACGTCACGGCGTGGGGGTGCCAGGGTGATAAAAACAGAAGAAGCCACTCTCTTCTCGGGTTTGGAGGCCATGATCAGCGAGCACCTCCTGCCGGGGCTGGAGGCACAGGGGTTGAGGTTGACAGGGTATCCCACAGGCCCAGAGGCTCCTTTCTCTATGTACTGTACCCACCAGCACACCCAACTCCACTGGAGACAGGGCTGAGGCAGGAGAATGGTGAGTTCTAGGCCAGTCTGGGTCGTGCAGTGAGAAGGGAGGAAGGGAGGAAGGTGGGAGGGGCAGGGGACAACCTTCAGAGATGCCAGGTGGCCACCAGGAGGCCAGATCACGGGGCCTACAAACCCTGAAGGCCCCTCCCAGTGGCCTATGGACAGCCCAGCAGCAACTCAGAGATCACCTTCCCTGGCCACCTTCTCCAG
The DNA here is from genome assembly GCF_037038515.1 of Microtus pennsylvanicus. NCBI lineage: Eukaryota > Metazoa > Chordata > Mammalia > Rodentia > Cricetidae > Microtus > Microtus pennsylvanicus. The sequence goes on from NC_134591.1 coordinate 72,854,233, forward strand.
AGCCCAACCCAGGCAGCTGACAGACACAGGCTCTGATACCTGCCAACAGCCAGCCTCTCCCTCACCTGAGATACCGATTCTGTTGAAGACAAGGTCCAAGGTTCAGGCCAGCTCCACTGGAAGGAAACAGAAACAGAAGAGCGACCGGTGAACAAAAGACAGGCCCCACTCTGTTCCCATGCTGCCTTGAGCCCCCAGCAACCCTGTTATCACCCAATCTCACCAATGGGTGAGAAAACAAAGACTCAGAGACGTCAAGTCCCTTGTCCAGGGTCACACAGCACCAGAGCTGGCATTTCAGTCCAGAGCCACACACTTGATCACTCGGGTCTCTTCTGCCCTCTCCACCCAGACCCAAACCAGCACGTTCTCGTTCTCTCTCTCTCCTCTCCCCCCCCCCTCTCTCTTGTCCCTAATCTTCCCTAAGCATAAATCTGATTCTCTCTCTTCTCTCTCTTTTTTTTTGTGTGTGTGTGTGGGGGGGGGGGGGATTCGAGACAGGGTTTCTCTGTAGCTTTTGGAACCTGTCCTGGAACTAGCTCTTGTAGACCAAGCTGGCCTCAAACTCACAGAGATCCCCCACCTCTGCCTCCCGAGTGCTGGGATTAAAGGTGTGCACCACCACCGCCTGGCTCTCTTCTCTTTAAAAGTTGTTCAAGGCAGGGTTTCTCTGTGTAGCCCTGGCTGTCCCGGAACTCGCTCTGTAGACCAGGCTGGTCTTGAACTCACAGATTCTTCTGCCTCTGACTCCCAAGTGCTGGGATTAAAGGTGTGCACCACCATGCCTGGCTATTTTTGTTTTTTCAAGATAGGGTTTCTCTGTGTAGGCCTGGCTGTCCTGGAACTCTCTTTGTAGACCAGGCTGGCCTCAAACTCAGAGATCTACCTACCTCTGCCTCCCTGAGATTAAAGGCATGTACCGCTGCACCTGGCCTCTCAAGTTATTTTTAAGCACCTTAGTCTTTTCTCCCCCAAGACTATCTTTCTCTGTTGGAGGACCCAATCAGCTTTTCCCTTTCCAGTTTCCACAGAGTTAATTTCAGCTCTTTGAGACCCAGGTCAAACTTCACCTCCTCTTCCATGAAAGCCTCCCTGACTCCCACCCTGGGGTGATTGGTGGCTTCCCTGGGGTGAGGAGGACAGCTGTCTCATTATCCAAGTGTCTGATCCCCTCAGGTAACCTCGCCTGCCTTCAGCTGTCTGTATCAAGAGCCGGAAAGAAGTTCACAGAGCGGGTGTGGAAGCAGAGACCCCGGCAGGTGAGGCCCCTTCATCTTGTGAGAGCCAGGCAGTCCCTGAAGACAGCAGACTCTGGGGCCGAGGTCTAGGTGGGTCACTGCGGGTGAACTGGCCACAGAAGTCCTCCCTGGCACCCAACCATAGTTTCCATGGCTAAAAACGTGTCCTTTATCTCCCTTCTTCTTTCTGTGTGGGCCACCATGATAGGACCGAAGCCCGGTCACAGGCGCTTGGAGAGGAATGTAGTTAGTCTCAAGCAATGGAGCTGGACAGTGTGCGGGAGGGGTGACAGCCCCAAGAGACCCTGAGGGCAGACGTGGATCCCACACAGTCCCTCACAGGTTTCCCTGATTCTCTTTTCTTTCTTCCTTCCTTCCTTTCTTCCTTCCTTCCTTTCTTTTTTCTCCCATTTTGTTTTCCAAACAGAGTTTCTCTGTGTAACAGTCCTACCTGTCCTGGAACTAGCTCTTGTAGGCCAGGCTGGCCTCATACTCACAGAGATCCACCTGCCTCTGCCTCCCAAGTGCTGGGATTAAAGGCATGCGCCACCACCGCCCGGCCTCCCTATGATTCTCAAGGTACATCAGTACCCATGGACTCTCTCACGGGAGACTGAGAAAAATGCCCCTAAAATATTTCTGGGGGCACCAGGTAGGATAGCACACACTTTTAATCCCAGCACTCAAGAGGTAGAGACAGGTGGATCTCTGTGAATATGAGGCCAGCCTGGTCTACATAGTGAGTTCCAAGATAGCCAGGGCTACATAGAAAGATCCTTTGAAAATACTTTGAAGCCTGTAATGATATAATACAAACCTGTAATCTCAGCACTCAGGAGGCTGAGGCAGGAGGATTTCCATGAGTTCATATTGAGACCCTGTCTCAACCCTGGCCCCATGAATAGAATTTCCTTTTTAGCGGTCTTCAGAATCGGAAGAGAAACCCTAACAGTGGCATTTATAAATCCAAGAGCTCAGACCTCAAACCTCGGTGGTAGGGAGGCTCTATCACAGGGTCCCACCCAGAATTTAAGTGCGTTTCCCTGGCCCTCAAGCCTATCGGAGAACGGCGCAACCTGGAAGTCCATGGGCATCCCTGGACTTTTTCTTCCCTGGACCATACAAGCCTCCTCCCACACCCCAAGCCACTCCCCTTCCCCCAAATGACCCAATCCAGACCAGCTTCTTGCGGTCAACACATTCTAGGCGGGTCCCCTGGGGCAGGCTGTGTGACTCTTCAGGAACCCCCCTACCTCTCCCTCTCTGACCCCCCCCCCACACACACACACTCCATTCCGCCCGCTTTTTCTGAAGCATCCAGCATGGAGGCCAGATGTTCACAGCTGGGCAGCCATACCCGCCCCTATCGTTGTCAAGCAGCCCTGGGGATCTCGGACTGGGGATTTTTCAAAGCCCTGTCAGGAGAGCCTGCTGGCGCTTCCCTCTGGTCCCACTGGCCCTGAGTTCACCCTGGAGTGGGGGAAGGCGCTGTATGACAACTTCCCAGCCGACCCTCCACCCCCATCCTTCCTCCCCCGGAGGGCAAATCAGACACTCAGATCCAGTTGGGTAAGCGGAGAAAGTGGGAACAAAGGGAAGGAAAGTCATTTCCTGTCAAGAGGAAGGAAGGAGGTTGAGAGCCGGCCAGTCAGCCAGCCAGCCAGGGTCGGCTTTAGGTAGGCTACAATCCCTGCGTGGGGATGTGCTGGCTGCTTGGAACAGTCCCCTCGTTCTAAAGCCACCACGGAGTCACTTAGCATCGCTCTTTCACACAGCTCCACAAAGCAATCTGAGTTTGGGGCCAGAATTAAACTTTGCTGGATGAGGGAAAAAGTGTACGTTCCCGCTCACTTCCACAAGACACCTTGCAGTCTCAAAACGGTTGGGGGCTCTCTCATCCTCTTTCCCACTCCAGAGAAGGAAGAGGCACAGAGCTGGGTTCTCCCCCACCGTGGCTCGCACTGGGTGACCTTGATACAGTCACCCAACCTCTCTGGGCCTGGTTTTTTAGTCATCCAGTGAACAGACATTTGCCCTGGAGGGTGACGGCGAGGACACCAGCTGGTCATTCAGTCCCAGAGGACAGGCGGAGCCCTGGGGCTGGAGGACAGTGGTCTCCATTGTTGAGAGCAGGAATCTGGGCGCTGCCCAGCCTCTCCTCTGGGACCTCAGGTTTGGGCTAGAGAGGGGGGAGTAGCTGCACACACCTTGAGGATCACCCATTCCCACACCTTGCCAGGCCGGGCGAGGAGACCCCAGACCCTTCTTCCCCTCTCCTGACTAGAGCTGACAACAGGGCTCCAGGGCCATGGGAGCTTGGGAACCTCCCGCGCCCTGGAACAGCAGCGGAGCGGAGCAGCTGGCCGGGTCACTGCGGCAATTATAATTCAATCCATGTGCGGAACGCTGTCCTCTTTGTGCAGGAGCTTCCGCCCTGCTCGCCCCGTCCCACTTCAGAGCAGGGACAAGACACAACCGCACCGTCCCCGCCCGCAGCACTCAACCTCCCGGGGTTCCCAAAGGTTCAGATCCTGGGACACACGGGAACAAGAGAACACAGGGATAGTACCCGCTTCGAGCCCCCCAGCAGCGCCAGGCGGGGTCCACCGCGGTGGCCGAGATTTGCCCGTGCGGCCACCTGCGGGTGACCCTACCCGGGGCGCACGGCTGGGACCCCCCACGCCGCGCCCGCTTACCTGCTGCGCGCCCCACGCCCCGGCCTCCGCCGGCGATGCGCCTCCGCCCCTCGCTCCCGCCCCGGCCTCCCTCCGCCCCGCCGCCCCGCGCGCCTTACCATAAAAGGTGACGCTCGGGGAGGGGGCGCGGGCTCGCCCTACCTGCGGCCGCGCCCCCTCCTTTTGTTCCCGCCACTCCTCTCCCCACTTCCTGTGGCTCCTCCTCCTCCGTTGCCCACCCCCACCGTGCACCCGGGGGTTCCTTAGCCACCTTCCCCCTAGGTCACCTGGATGAGCGGGCCCCACCTGCCCCATCTGGTGAGGAGGGGTACTTACACCCAGATTGGCTCTGAGGTCCTTCAGGGTCCTGAGTGAGGCTAGACGCAGGACCTGGGGCCGTTACTCTATCTCCCTAAACCTCAGGTTCTTTAATCCCTGAAAGAGGGTTCCCATTGCCTACCTCTGCTACTTGGCCAGGAGTTAAAGCGACCATGCTAAGAGAATCAGGGGCTAACACAGGCTGGGGTCATGGGGCTTTTTCAAGGAATGCCTGGGATAGGGGTCCCCAGAGACCCCAGTGAGGCAAGTCACCTGGGTCTGCTATCCTGGGCTGTCACTGCCTGCCTGGACCTGTTAATCCGTCTACAAGTGGGTCCTACAGCGGGAGGAGGCCCCAGGAGGAGACCAGGGGGAGACAATCAAGTCACCTGTTGGCTTCCTGGCCCTGTTACAGGCCCCTGAAGAAGCAGAGCCCTGAGGCCTGGGGCCTGGGTTGGGGCTGGGCTGTGCAGGTCCCAGGAGACCTCGGGACATTGCTGGGGACAGGAATCTGGGTCTGATTCCCAGGCAAGCAGATTGTTCTTTTGATTAAAGCCACAATGGGGAAGGGAGCAGGGAAGAGCTGGACCCAGAGTCACCTGGGGGTAGCCAGGCAGGATTGGGTCCCCTTCCGCAGCCCACAGCCAACCACTCCTCAAAGTGGTCCTGGGATTGATGCTGAAGGGACCATGACACCAAGAGGTCAGAGTGAGGTACTGGGTGCTCAGCTCCATCCTCCTCCTCTTCCCCACTAAGCCCCCCCCCCACGTTCCCCTTTAACAACTCCCCCCCACGTTGTCACCAGTGTTTTCCATTTGGCTCTTGCAGCCAGTGTGGAGTAACAAAGACAGTCACTACAGTAGCTGCCGTTTCTAGAGGTGTCCCTTGTGGCCCTTTCAAACCTTTTTTATTTTAACCCTTCCAGATTCTTCTCCAGGACTGAAAGATCCCACCCTGCAGACCAGACCCTGAAGCTGGAGAGGATCAAGGGTTGTGCAACAGGCAAGGGGCAAGGGGCAAGGCTGGATTCAAGCCAGACAAGAGGGTGCCCCTCAGGCGCATGAATCTGCTAGTCCCAGAGGCTGGATTGCTGCCACCGTCCCCAGATAAGAGCCAAGGATGGAGCCTGGTACTACACTAAGGCTATCTGTGCCCAAGGGCCCCTTGGGTATGTTCCCAACCTGGCAACGGGGCCTCTGCGACAGGTGTGAAGGCTCTTACAGCCTCTGCTGGAAAAGGAGTCAGACACAGCCATGGTGCCATGCAGGGGGTTCAGGCACTTCTAGCTGCAGAACCTCAGAACTCTTGAAAGTCAGAATGGATCCAGCCTGTTCTCTGTACTTCCACCCTATTCCCCAGTCTACCCGGCTACCCCACTGTTCCATCCAGTGGGACAATGAGGCACTAACTTGGGGCCTGATTGTAGTATGGGGCCCCGTTAAACTGCTGCCACTCACCGGCTGTCCTGCACCCCTGGCCTCTGTTCCACCTCCTGCTGCTGCTCCCCAGTCGGGGGGTTGTCCTGGCTAAAAGTCGCCTGCACCAGCCTGGGTATCAGTGGCACCGATAGGCAGGTGCCAAACTTCCTGCAATGAAAACCCAGGAAGTATGCTGGCCAAGGAACACACGCCCTCTGCCTGCCAGCTCATAGGCTCTGCTCCCCTCCCCCCTCCCTGCCAGGCTCAGCTCTCTTCCCTCCTCAGAAGTTCCAGCAGGCAAGGGGACACAATCTTCTACTAGGACATGACAGCTGAGGTTGCAGGGCAGAAGGAAAAGGGCTTAGAGACAAGATCCAGGCAGCGGGTGACAATTTGCTGCTATTTGGGCTAGTCTGATGGGAAATATAGCTCACTTGCCATCCACAGTGGTGGGATTGAGGGTCCATAAACATGGGCTGGGCACTAGCCAAAGGATAGGGAGAGTTAGGAGCCAATAGGAATTAAGCCTAGCTATTAATCCTTGTCCTTTAAAGGGGAGATTATCAATGGGGTGTGACAGGAAGGAGCACACTCAAAGAAGTGCGAGGGTGAAGTCATAAACACAACAGTTATAAGTAGTGGGGTGTGCTAAGGTACAAGGTCAAGGGAAGGAGACCGAGAGGTGGGAAATGGGAAGGCCTCTCCGAGGTCTCGGTCAAACTGGGACGAGGGACTACAGAGGCATAGAGAAAACAAACTCTTAATAGTCTAGTGTTAGCTGACCTTGAACAAGCACCCCCCCCCATTTTGCCCATTTTGGACAGGGTCTAGGGTTTCCCTATGTTGCCTTGGCTAGACTGAACCCAGGCTGGCTTCGAACTCAGAGAGATCCACTTGCCTCTGCCTCCTGTGTGCTGGGGTTAAAGGTGTCTGCTGCCACACGCCACAGGGAAGGGGCAGACTTCTCTTAGTGGAATGTCAGAGCCACAGTCATCGAAAGGGCACACCGAGGATTGGCTCGACCATCGGCACCCTCCTATAGAAGGTCTGGGGGTTCGGCTTGACCATCGGCACCCTACAATAGAAGGTCTGGGGATTCCGGCATTGTTCTCACCTACTTTCTGGAATATTTTGCCCAGGGCAATTACAGTCCAGCAAGATCCAAGAACAGGGACCAAATGTTTGGAGGGCAAGAAGTATCCTCCTCTCTGGAAACATGGCCACATTGCTTTCAGGCTCCCTGAGGGCATGCACTCTGGGCCAGGGACCTCTGGAGGGGAATGTCCCTTCAGCTGCCTCTCCTTGGTGAGCTTGCTGGGCCAAGTCAGAACCAACTGCCCAGCCTCAGGTTGGTGCTGTCTATCTGTACATCTGTATTAAGTGTGGGGGTCTAGCCTTGGCAAATAGTCCCAGGAGGACCCTGGTCTCCCCAACCACTTCCCCCATCTTCCAGCTTATCTGCTTGGACTGAAGCTGAAGGAGCCTGGATTTCCTGAACACAGCCTCACAAGTGCATGGCTGGGGCTGCAGTAAGTGAGGCCTGGAGGGGTCCCAGATGGCGGCAGGGATGTGAGTGACCCTGGAAAGCTGTGACCTTGGGCAAATGGCTTCTCTAGACCCCACCCTCCTCTCTGCAACCCACGTCTGTGGCCTTCTTGTAAGTGATGGGAAAACTATAAGGACTGTGCTGTGGAGTTTTCTGAGACAGGGTTTTTCTGTATAGCCCTGGTTTTCCTGGATCTCTCTTTGTGGACAAGGCTGGCCTTGAACTGACAGAGATCATCCTACCTCTGCCTCCAGAGTGCTGGGATTAAATGCCTGGCTTATACTAGCTAGCTTTATGTCAACTTAACACAAATTAAACTCATCTGATAGGAGGGAACCTCAAGTAAGAAAATGCCTCCATAAGATTGGGCTGTACATGGCTCAGTGGTTAAGAGCATTGACTGTTCTTCCAAAGGTCCTGAGTTCAATTCCCAGCAACCACATTATTGTAATGAGATCTGGTGCCCTCTTCTGGCAGGCAATCATGCACACAGAACAGTGTATTCATAATAATAAATTTCGGGCCTGGTGGTGGTGGCGCATGCCTTTAATCCCAGCACTCGGGAGGCAGAGGCAGGTGGATCTCTGTGAGTTCGAGGCCAGCCTGGTCTACAAGAGCTAGTTCCAGGACAGGAACCAAAAGCTACAGAGAAACCCTGCCTCAAAAATAAAATAATAATAATAATAATAAATCTCGGGTGGTGGTGGCGCACGCCTTTAATCCCAGCATTCAGGAGGCAGAGGCAGGTAGATTTCTGTGAGTTCGAGGCCAGCCTGGTCTACAAGAGCTAGTTCCAGGACAGGCTCTAAAACTACAGTGAAACCCTGTCTCGGAAACAAACAAACAAAAACAAAAAAATAATAAATAAATAAATCTAAGAAGAAAAAATTAGCTTATATACAAACCTATAGAGCATTTTCTTAATTAATGATTGATGAGGGACGGCCCAGCCCCATGGTGGGTGGAGCCACCCCTAGGCTGATGGTCCTGGGTTCTGTAAGAAAGCAGACTGAGCAAACCATGGGGAGAAAGCCAGTAAGCAGCACTCCTCGATGGCCTCTGCATCAGCTCCTGCCTCCAGGTTCCTACCCTGCTTGGGTTCCTACCCTGGCTTCCTTCAGTCATGGAGTGTGAATAAACCCTTTCCTCCCCAGCTTGCTTTTGGCCATGGTGAATCATCACAGTCATAGGAACCGAACTAAGACAAAGGTGCCTGGGACCTAGGAAGCCTTCAGCTGGGACCCATGCATGTACAGAACAGAAATTTGGGGAATACTGTCCTGAGAAATAAGTGCTAAGGTTGGCGTGTGGGATCATAGGAGATGGTTTGCCTTCCCTAATGCTGGCGGGACACCTGCCTTCTTCTGCGGTGACCCTCCTTTTACTCTCAGAGACTGGGGTACCAGTAGGATTGCCGCAACTCCCATGGTTATATGCACATGGCCCAGGTTTAGCCAATCATGGTTTAATCCAAAATGAGTACCCGAACTACCCCGACACACTCTTAACCTCCTCCTGGACCAATGCAGAGGGTAGCAGAGGAAAACAAGGTTGACAGGTAACTGATGTCATCACTTAAGCTGGATCTAGCCACACCTGAGACCCATATTAGGAGGGCTAGACCCAATCCATTCTTTTTTATTGCTGATCTGAGGCAGGGTCTCAAGTATCCCAAACTGGCCTCCAGCTTATTCTGTAGCTAAAGATGACCTTGAACTTCTGATCCCTTCCCTGGACACTGAATCCAGAGTCAAGAACACACCAAAAGCAAGGATTCTGCTGCTGAACCACATCCCCGGCCTCTCAATGAATTTTTTTTTAATCTTACTTTCCCCACAAACCAGTTAAAATTACATTTCTGAGCCAGGTATGGTAAGTAGCACATGTGTGTAATCCCAGTACTTGGGAGGTCCTGCATAGTTACATTGTTGAGATCCCAGTCAGTCTGAATCATAAAGTAAGATCCTGTATTAAACAAAAACAAGCATGGTGGCACATGCCTAGAATCCCAGCACTTTGGAGGTGGAGGCAGGAGGATTAAGTGTTTAATGTGAACCTTGGCTACATGAGTAAATTTACTTGGTAAATTTAAGGCCAGCCTGGACTACTTGAGACTTTGTCTCAAAACAAAACCCCAAAAAGAACAAACAGGCTAAGACGAAGACTCAGGGGTGAAGAACAGTGGCTGAGGACCTGGGTTCGATTCCCAGCACCCATGTGGTGGCTCACAACTGACTGTAACTCCAGTTTCAGGGGATCTGGTGCCATCTTCTGACCTCTTTGGGCACTGCACACACATGGTGTGCATATGGGTGTACATGTAGGTAAAACAAAATAAAGAGAAAATGTTCTAAAGAGGCAAGGGAAGAGTAGGGAAAGGGAAGAGAGGGAAGGGAGGGGAAGACGAAGGAGGGGAGGTAGACTCAACCCCACCATTTGCAGCTTGTGAGTGACCCTGGCAGCCTGTGACCTTGGGCAAATGGTGAGTTGCGACCTCAGTCTCCTCTCTTGCAACCCATGCCTGTGGCCTTCTTGTAAGTGATGGGAAAACTGTAGATCAAAACGCCTGGGAACTGGGAGGCACTCAGCTGTGACCCAAGCATGAAGTCCCACAGTCGGTCCACAAGCCAGTGTCCACCTGCCTCCCCAGGCAGGCAGGACCATCGTCTGTCCTGACTGTGAAGATAAAGACTGGGTGCTGCCCCTCTGATTTGGGGACCTGAGCTGACTCTGGCCAAGCCTGCCCAAGCCTGTCATTTCCCACCCTGAGCTGGTGAGAAGGCTAGACCTGGAGGTGGGAAGTGGGGGATGGGCCAGGAAGGTTCTGGAGCCTTCAACAGTCTGGGAAGGCCTTTCTTCTGGTCTCACTTTCTTGAAAGGGTCCCTGAACCTGCCCTGGGTCCTCAGCTGTTTTCTGAGACCGAGTCCTTTCACTAAAGGCAGTCCCACTTCCTGGACCCTCTCTTCCTGAGAATTATCTCTTCTGGCCTGGCACACCAACCTCGGTCCTCCCAATTCTGTACTCCACATGGCCCGCTGGCCTCCCCAGTTCTCAAACCCCAGGGGTGTTCGGTGTAAAGATAAATAGGTTCTTGTCCGGCTGCACTCACTAGGGCGAGAACCCCAGAGGCGGGGGGCTAGGATTGGATGGGGGTTAAGAAGGATTGCAAACCACAAAGGGCAGCCAGGTTATAGGCAAGAAACCCTGCCAGTAAGCATTCCTGGCTGTCTGCCCAGCAAGATGTCAGACGAATGGGCCCCAGCACCACGTCTCCAATGATTAAATGTGCTTTCTCTAAATCAACATTCCTATTTCGTAAGAAGTTCATGTTCTTTTGCCTGTAGGTGAGTACGCATGTGTGTGGGTTTATGTGTATAGGCACATACATGAAGGCGGGGGGCTAACTGGCTAACCTGGAGGGTCATTCCTTAGGCACTATTTTTCTGTTTTTTCCCCCCTCTTTTATTCTTTGCTCTTGCCCCCCCCCAGCTCCCAAATAAATACACAGAGGCTTATTTTTTCTTATAAATGCTCGGCCTTAGCTTGGCTTTTCTTTCTTTTTCTTTTTTTTATTTATTTCTTATGTATACAACATTCTGCCCCCATGTATGCCCACATGCCAGAAGAGGGCACCAGATCTCATTAGAGGTGGTTGTGAGCCACCATGTGGTTGCTGGGAATTGAACTCAGAACCTCTGGAAGAGCAGCCAGTGCTCTTAACCACTGAGCCATCTCTCCAGCCCCAGCTTGGCTTTTCTTAACAAATTATCTTGTCTACCTTTTGCTTCTGGGCTTTTACCTTTCTCTATTCCTGTATATCTTTTCCTCTTTGAGACAGGGTCTCATGCATCCACCCCAGTCTGACTTTGAACTTACTAAACTCACTAAGTACCTAGAGAATGACCTTGAAGTTCTGACCCTGCCTCTTTCTCCCAAAGGCCGAGATGATAGGCATGCAAACCCACGCCTAGTTTATACAGGGCTGGGAATTGAACCCAGGGCATGCTGTGTGGGAAGCAAAGTCTATCAACGTAGTCACATCCCCAGCTCTTTCTATTCGGGGAGGGGGGGTGAACACACATTAGAGGCAAGAACTATACTGCTGAGCTACAGTCTCAAGCCTGAGTGACCAAACTTTTATACTCTTGCCAGACACAAAATAATATTCAGAAAAATAATTTGATAAGATAAGAAATCTTTCCCAGCCCATACGTTCCAATTTTGGTTTGGACAATGGTCCCCGTGCCCATAAAAAGGAAAGGACAGACGAGTCCTGTTCTCTCCCAGATGCTGCCAGTGGATTCCCAGCCAGGCTGTGGGCTGAGACTGGAATGCCTTCCAGCACAAACAGCGGCTTCTGTCGGAACCCAGAGCCAGTCTGGGTCTGGCGGATGCTGGCCTTCCGCCCACCAGATGAGTCGTTTCCTTCAGACAGGGCAGGTTGAGGGACTGAAGCCAATTCACACAGCAGGGGCACGGGTATTGTTCTGAGCAGGACTTCCACTGCCCAGCACCACCAGGCTAGCCTTGGGCTGCACCTGCCCGGGGTTGCAGGTCTGCCTTGGGTAGAGAGGAGAGAACCAGAGGCCAATAAATTTCTAGGTGGTCACGGTCTTTCTGTTTTGGTGTTTGAGGCAGGGGCTCTTGTAGCCCAGACTGGTCACAAAGTTGGTGTGTAGCAGGAGATAACCTGAGCTCCACTTCACAAGAACTGGGGCTGCAGATGTACGCACTGTCGTGCCTGTTTTATGCAGTGCTGGGGACTGAACCCAGGGCTTCCTGCAAGTCCTCCAACCAAATTACATCCTCATTGCACTCAGCCTGTGGTGGTATTTAGAGACAGGAAGGACTTCAACAGGATCTGGGATCCTCAAAGAGTTCTCCAGGCCTCACCTCCTCCCTGTCACTCCCATGCAGGCCAGGCCGGCTCTCTGGTTCAAGAGGCCTCCTTGTAGTAGGTTGTTTTTTTTGTTTTTGTTTTTTTCCTCTTTTGGCTCTTACTCTTTGTGGGCCCATCACCCAGCTCCCAAATAAACACACAAAGGTTTATTCTTTCTTATGAATGCCTATCTTAGCTTCTTTCTTGTCAGTTTTTCTTAAATTATCCCATCTATCTTTTGTCTCTGGGATTTTACCTTTTGCTATTCCTGTATATCTTTTCTTTCCTTCTTATTCTGTGTCTGGGCTGTGTTGCTGGCCCCTTCTTTTCTTGCTTCTTCATCCTTTTCTTCCAGATTTCTCCTAATTATATTCTCTGCCTGGCAGCCCTGCCTAACCTTTCTCCTGCCTTGCTATTGGCTGTTCAGCTCTTTATTAAACCAATCAGGTGTTTTAGACAAGCAAAGTAACACAGCTTCATGGAGTTTAAAAGATGCAGTATAAAAGAATGCAACACATCTTTGCATCATTAAACAACTGTTCTACAACATAAGCAAATGTAACACACCTTCCACTAATATTCCACAACACCTCTTAGCAGATTGGGCACCTCTGCCCTGTAGGTCTCCTCTAGTGAAATCCCCACAGAACCAAACTGCTGGGTTTCTGGCCGAGAACAGGCCTGATGGGTGCCTCTGTCTGCCTGAGACATAAGGTGACCAGACCCACATTCCAGAGCCACCTGGGTGGATCTGCCAACTTCTCACACGCAGTCCTGTTAGTCCCCTAGACCTAACCTTCAGCCAGACAAAGGGAGCAAGGATCATGCAAACCATGAGCTCTGGGGTGGGAAGGGATGGGGTGCAGGGTGCCAGAGTTCAAATCCTGCCCAAGCTGGAAGGAAGCCTCATCGGTCCAGAGTACTTGCTGCTTTTGCCGGGGACTGCGGTTTGGTTCCCAGCATCCTTGTGAAGCAGCTCACAAATGCTGGTAACTCCTGCTCCAGATCTGACTCCCTCTCCCATCTGACTTCCTCTTCTGGCCTCTGAGGACTCTAGAATATACAAGTGCCAACACTCCCCCCCTCACACATGCAAATACAAATTCTGTGTCCTCAAAAAAACGACTTAACCTCCAAGATCAGGGCATAGTATTACCTACCTATAATCCCAGCAATTGGGAGGTAGAGAGGAGTCCGTGAGTTCAAGGACAGCCTGGGCTACATATCCAGATCATTAAAAAAAATCAGACACCTGGACGTGGTGGCACAGACCTTTGATTCTAGTACTTAGGAGGTAGAGGCAGGCAGATTTCTGTGAATTTGAGGTCAGCCTGGTCTACAGAGTGAGTTTCAGACCAGTCATAGTGGGACCCTGTGTCAAAAACAAAGCAGGGCATCAGAAAAAGAAAGAAGGGAGAGAAAAAGGGTCAAAATAGGTTAGTAAATAGGATTCTGAGTGTGAACACCCAACATATGGTGTTAATGTTTAATGGTTTTATGATTTTTTAAAATTTTTTAAAAACTATTTATTTATTTATTTATTTATTTATTTATTTATTTATTTATTTATTATGAATAGTGTTCTGCCTGAAGAGGGCACCAGATTTTATTAAAGAGAAGTGTGAGCCATCATGTGGTTGCCGGGAATTGAACTCAGGACCTCTGGAAGAGCAGCCAGTGCTCTTAACCTCTGAGTCATCTCTCCAGCCCCTATGCTTGTTTTGCTTTATTTTGTTTTGTTTCTGAGGATTTTTTGAGGATTTCTCCATGTAACAGCTCTGGCTGTCCTGGAACTCCCTCTGTAGACCAGGCTGGCCTCAAGCTCACAGAAATCCACCTGCCTCTGTCTCCTGAGTGCTGGGATTAGCACCCCCCTGCCCCAGGCAGTAATTCTTTTTTTTTTTTTTGTTTTTTGTTTTTTGAGACAGGGTTTCTCTGTGGTTTTGGAGCCTGTCCTGGAACTAGCTCTTGTAGACCAGGCTGGTCTCGAACTCACAGAGATCCGCCTGCCTCTGCCTCCCGAGTGCTGGGATTAAAACATGCGCCACCACCGCCCGGCACCCAGGCAGTAATTCTTTAGCTAGGCTCAGAGAGGGCAATAGCTTGTCCATAGTCACACAGAAGGTAGGCAGAAGAGTGAGTACTCAGCCCTTTCTGTCCCTGATCTTGGCCCTGATGGAAGCTGGATCCCCAAGAGCAGCTCCACCCTGGATGGGACAGACCACTATGGTGTACATCTTCGGTGCAGGTGGATGTTAGACTCTACCACCCCACCTCACCTCATTGGTCACCTCAGCAAAGATGGCACCTCATCCCTGTGTTTCCTGTCTGCTTTTCCTCTCTCTCTCTCTCTCTCTCTCTCTCTCTCTCTCTCTCTCTCTCTCTCTCTCTCTCTTCCCCCCCCCGCCCCCCCCCCCCCCCGCCCCAGAAGTCCCGCCTATCCTCTCCTGCCTAGCCATTCAGCTCTTTATTAAACCAATTAGAGGGCGCCTTGGCAGGGACATATCCTCACAGTACACAAAAATATTACCCAACATGTGTAGCCTGACTGTCCTGGAACTTGCTCTGTAGACCAGGCTGGCCTCGAACTCACAGAGATCTGCCTGCCTCTGCCTCCTGAGTACAAAAGGTGTGCCCAGTCACCATCATGTGGATGTGTTTCCCCTTTCTAAACAAACTGTCTCAATGCCTTTTCATTTTAAATTCTGTGTGTGTGTGTGTGTGTGTGTGTGTGTGTGTGTGTGTGTGTGTGTATGTGTCTGTGTCTGTGTCTAAGTGCCCAAGGAAGCCAGAGGCATCACACCCCGCAGGACCTCCTCCAGACAGTCGTGAGCTGTCTGAAATAGGATCCGGGAGTAAGAGCACTACACGCTCTTAACCCTGAGCCATCTCCAGCTCCCAACCATCTTAATAACCATGTGTTCCTGCTGCCATTCTTTGTCCTGGAACCAGGGAACCTCAACCTGTGTCCTTGGCCCTTAGGAGACCCAGAGCAGAGGCAGGCTTGAGGCTCATATCCCAAACCTCCGCTAAATGAGGGTTTTTGTGGGTCTCGGGAAGTCTCTTTTTTCTTTCTACACCTTTGTAATCCTCAATACAGGCTGAGAAAAAGTCAACTTTATTGTTTGTGGAAAGGAGCAAGGTGGGGGAGGGGAGGCAAGCGGGCAGGGAGCCATTCTGAGGTCACAGTTGTCGGCTGTCCTCCTGCCTGGCCAGGAAGGGTGGGTCTGATGAAACTGTATCCACTGCCCATCTTCAACGGAGAGGGATTTACGCAGAGGCCTCCATGTCCCCACCTTCCCAGGTCCCCAGCCCTAGCCGTCCCCTTTCTGCAGGGGCCCCCATGGCCTGCTCTGAACTCTAGGTGGGGACTAGCTCTGTCACCCAGTCTCCAGGCCACATCTTGTGGTCAAGACCTTGCTGGTCAGCCTGGGACTGACTTTGAGTCCTCCATAGGGCAGGTCAGGAGGGGGCCTCGCTTCTGGACAGAGCAGGTGTGGAAGGCCGGGGCTCGCATGGATCTGACACTGTTGATACCTTTCCTGGTGTTACTGCTGCTGTTACTGTAGGCCTCTGGGATGGAAAGCCCTGGGGGAGGGTCAGAAGGGACACACACACCCCCGTTAGTCTCAGGTCCATTATCATCAGGACCCTATTACCCCCTGGGACCCTGGGGTGCCAGCTGGAATGGTCCCTTCCACTTCCCTACTCCTAGTGACCTAAAAGACACCTGGGTCTCATACTCTCCCCAGTCAACACAGCCCTTGTCAAACTTGGGCCTCCGGAGGTGCTGGGAGCCTTGGAAGCAGGGTGGGAAGCTGGGGTCACATGGAGGTGCCTACCTGTATCTGGCAGAGGTCGATTAGGATGCGAACACCTGCCATGCACCACAGCTCACCCAGAAGGGAGACAAAGACGCCAAGGAGGTCCAGCCATCGGCCCACAGTCATCAACAAAATGAAGAGGCCACCCATGCGCACCAGTACCGTCTGGACCTGGCCCTGGAGGCTGAAGAGGTGCTGCCGCTGCTCCTCTGAGAGATATATTTGCCACTGCCTCAGACAGCGCCCTGTGTCAGCTGGGGCAAGCCTGTTCCACTTCTCAACCGCCTTCCCCAGGGACAGTATCACCTTCCCCGACTGCCCTTCTGTGTCCCAGCTCCCCTCTCTGGGCGCCCACAAGACTTATTGACCACCCTTAAGTCTCTCTCTGGTCGAGGACAGAGCCCCTTGCCAGCTGATGACAAGGACCTTAAGATTCTTCTCTTTTGCCCGTGAGTCTGGTTCACCCGCAGCCCGGTCCACTTCTGCCTGGCACACGCCCCACTCTCTTTCACCTCCCCCTCCTGCTGAAGTTCATCCATGGGGCTCTTCTGTTCCTGAACAAGTTCTACTGACCCGCTAAAGTCACCTACACATGTCAATCAGATGACACCATTCTTCTGCTGAGAATGCTCCCAGGGCTTCTATGGCTTTTAGAGTAGAGTTTGAATCCAAGCCTTGTTTTACGAGGTCAGGCTTGATTCTGCTCAAGTCCACTTACCCACCCTCAGCCAGTCTCTGACCCATGCTCCCCTTACTTACAGAGTCAGGCATCCTGGCTTCTCATTTTTCACGTGGAGCCTGCCAAGCTTATCTACCCTGTCAGGGTCTTCACACTTTCTGTTCCTACTGCCTGGACTACCCTTCTCTGACGGGCCACTCTCTCCTGTTTAGCACCCTGGCCAGCCAAGCTGGACCAGGCTTTTCTTTCTTTTATTTTCAAGACAGTTTCTCTGTAGCTTTAGAGCCTATCCTGGAACTAGCTCTTGCAGACCAGGCTGGCCTCAAACTCATGAGATCTGCCTGCCTCTGCCTCTCGAGTGCTGGGATTAAAAGTGTGCGCCACCACCGCCCAGCTGGACCAGGCCATTTTGAAGTTGGCCAGCCTTGCCCCAATTCCTGTTGCCCTTGGATAACAGCCCTGAACCACTCAGTGTTTCTGCATGGCCACGCCCTTGCTCTGTGCTTTGGCAGGCATTTCTCCTGCCCACAACCCCCTTCACCTTACCACAAGACCAGCCCAGGTCCCAGCTCTTTAGAGTTCCTATGTCCCGACACTACTTTGAGCAGCCTACAGCACACCCATAGTAAAGTACACCCTGGACAGGGTGGCTGGGATGGCAAGGGGAGTGTGGCCACTGGAATGGACCCCAGCCCAGGGGCTCTCACCCTGCATGTAGATGACCAGCAGCGTATAGCAAATGGTGAGTGGCGTCCAAAAGCGCACGGCCTCTGACGTGCTCAGGAAGTCCTGGTTGATGAGGGCCACAGCTGCCAGGTCACTCACAGCAAAGGCCACTGCCAGAGTGCGACCCAGGAGCCTGGGCAGGCCATGCTGGCCAGCCAGCAGGCCCAAGCAGACCCCGCAGTAGCGCTGGCTAGTGTGCAGCTCATAGAGGCTACAGACGTGTCGACGGAAGCGCTGAGCACCCAAGCCCAGCAGGGCGGCCAGCCCCAGGCTCAGCAGCAGGTTCAGGGTGCGGTGTGGGGCGCCTTCCTGTAGGAAGCTCAGGCCACAGGTCAGCCCACAGCCCAGCGAGAACTGACACACCAAGAAGAGCTGGAGCCGCTCCTTGTCCCCCGAGCCCTGCAGGGGAAAGGAGTCCAGGTTAGGCTGTACTGGGGAAGACCGGCACGTGGGTTTCTCTTGTCCATCTATGGCTGGAGGGTGATGGCGCAGGGCCTTGAAGACCTGGTTTCACACCTTACTCCCTGACGACTATTGATCACAGACAAACCATGAGCTCCCCTAAGCCTCAGTTTCCCCACTTCTGGAGATCAGGTCAGGACAGCTGTCAGGACAATATGGGCCAAACCCCACAAGGTACCTAGCCAGGGCAACACAGGATTTTTTATTTTATTTTATTTTTGAGACCAGAAGATCTCATGTGTTCCAAGTTGGCCTCAAACCCAATAGTCAAGGATGACCCTGAACTTCTCATCCTCCTGCCTCCACCTCTCTCAAGTGCTGGGAGTACAGGAATGAGCCACCATGCCTGGGTTTACACAGAGGGGGATCAAACCCAGGGCTTAGTGCATGCTAGGCAGGCACTCTATCAACTGAATCACATTGCCAGCTCACAGAACTGACATTTTGCGGGGTGGGGGTGGGGTGGGGGGGTGTAGAGATCCGACTGTGCTGCCATGGAGATGTGACTTTGGCAATCCAAACTCCAGGTGACAAACTCCAGTCTGTACAATCTCTGGTCTCCGCCTGAAGGAAAAGAGCCCTACTTCCCAATGCAGAGGAAGAAAGTGGCCCAGACTGGCCCCACCCTGCAGTCTCACCTTGCTCAGGGACAGCACTGTGGACACAGCCCGGAGGGAGAACTCCAGTACCACGAGGGCGGCCACCCGGGCCCCCACCACGGTCAGGAACAGGGTCAGACCGGCCAGGTGCACTGTCTCCAGTGAGGCCCACTGCGCTCGCAGCCGCTGCTTATGGGTCTGCCGCTGGGGGTCACTGTGGGGGCAGAATGGGGTGCGGGCTGGGAGGTGGGATCTCAGAGTCCGGTCCTGGGAGGGATGCCAGGGTCCCAGCCCCACTCTTAGCGGAAGCCAGATTCCGCGCAGGGACCAACTGCCTGGGTAGGGCTGGGTGGCACCGACGTGTGCACTCACTTGACACAGGCCACGAAGAAGTAAACTTTCAGGAGACTGTTGAGAACCGAGACTCCGAGGGCCCCGATTAGGCCTGAGCAGGACAAAGGAGAGGGTGAGGGGGGCGTTAGGATCGTAGGGGAGGTGGCAGGGTTAGCGCGGGGGCAGCTAGGTGCGGAGCCGCCCCCCCACGTGGGTGGTGAGGCCCACCCTGCACCCCGCCCACCCGAGGAGGGGGCGGAGCCCAATGCGCATCTAGGAGGCGCTCACCTTGCAGGAGGCTGTCGAAGAGACTGGAACCCCACTCAAAAGAAGGGAGGCCGGGGAGCCAGGAGGAGAGGGAAGGGAGGGAGAACATGGCAGCCTCCAGGAATCCAGCCCCAGCCTCGGGCCGGGTCTGTGCTGGGACAGACCCAGTGACATCACCGGTCAAAGGTGCCTCTACAGGACAGGGGAGGAACTAGGACGGGGTCAAAGACCTGGGGGCGGAGCGGGAGAGCCAGAAGCTTTAGACCGTCCAGCCAGCAGGAATCAAGGGGGTGCTGTCAGCCCGCTGCCGCTGGTGGCTTCTCATTTAGGCCTGAAGGGCAAAGCAGTTAACTCTAGTGCTGTCTGTCCCCGCCGGACCGTCAAGCTCACCATGCCTTCCGAAAGTCCCTCTGCTCACCCGGCCTTCCCAGACGCAGGTGTGTCCCGCACTCCACCCAAGTTCCCAAAGCACAGGGTCTTCCGCACAGCCTCTGTCGCCCCTTCTGAGATCTAGAAGTCTAGTTTCTCTAGTCCTCAGGGGAAGAGGGGTTTGGAATCCTCTGAAGACTCTGGCCGAATGCCGCCTGCCTCTCGGACATACTGTTCCTCTTGGGTCCACTAGGTGGCAGGCCTCACCTGGGCAGGTGGCGGCTGGTTTCTGGGTCCTTCCTAGAAAGGGCTTGAGAGCTGAGAGTTTGGGAGTCAGGGTCAGGGAAGCAGAAGGGAGTCGCGGAAGTACACAAAATAGAAAACTTTATTGGAGTGTCGGTCTAGAGCAGTTTTTCGCCCTTGGGATGTGGTTGGGGAAGGTGGTTGGAGCTGCCTGGCCGAGGCGTTGGTTACTGGGGGCCTCACAAACACTCGTGTCTCAACAGTCTCCTGGAGTGTGGCTGGCTGTAGTCCGGAGAAAGGGCACCCTCTTATCTGAGCCCCCACCTCCTGAGCACCCTCTGGATGTACACAAATGCGAAGCCCTCAATAAAAGTCTGAACTCAGGGATGCTCCCAGGTTCGTGCTGAAGGCCTAACCCCAGTTCCTCAGGAGGGGACAGTGGAGACAATGGTAGCTACCTCTAATTTAACATGCAGTCCCTGTGCCGGCCCTGTCCAATATAACTGCGTTTCCCTGTCTCTTCTCCCCATTCCCACGCCTCTCCCTTTCTTTTTCTTTTTTTTTTTTTTTTTTGGTTTTTTGAGACAGGGTTTCTCTGTAGCTTTGGAGCCTGTCCTGGAACTCCCTCAGTAGACCAAGCTGGCCTCGAACTCACAGAGATCCACCTGTCTCTGCCTCCCAAGTGCTGGGATTACAGGCGTGCGCCACCACCTCCTGGCTGCCTCTCCCTTTCTTTATCCCTCTTTCTCTCCCCCACTCTGCTCTTCTCTCTGTTCTTCCCTCTCTCTCTCCTCTCCCCCCACCCTTTTCTTTCTCTCCTCTCTTTGGGTCTCGCATAGCCCAGGCTGGCCTCAAACTCACCATGCATCTGATAATGAACTTGAACCCCTGATCCTCCTGGCTCTACCTGTGTGTGCAGTGCTGAGATCACAGGCATGTGCCATCAGGCCTGGTTTATTCGGTGCTGGGGATGGAACCCAGGGCTTCATGAGCACCGGGCAGGCAGGCTGCCGGCTGATCTGTCTCCAGCCTGACTGGGAAGAAGCTGCCCAGCTCAGAGTCAGGGACAGAGGCCTCTGGAGAAGTAAGCCCTGGGCTAAGGATGTCAATCGCGTAACTAACATGCCCAGACCCTGGTTTTACCACATCACAAGTAACAGAAATAAATGCTAACACTGCCAATACCTTCTTGGGCTTCCAGGCTTCTGAAAGTAAGAAAATAGGTTTTTGTTTTTCAAGCTGCCAAGGCTTTGGAACTTTGACCAGCTAGAGTCTGGGGACCCCAAGGCCTCCCTCGGGGCTCAACCATGAGTCTCCTCATGTGCCGTGGTTTCTGAGGGATCTGTGGCCCAAGGGTTTCTGATTGTTCCCTTGCTGAGAGCAGAGGATTGGGGTGGGCAGACTCCAACCACAGTCCTGTGTCTGTCACCACAAAGCCGTGTGGCTCCAGCCAGAGTGGTGTCTCAGTTTCCTTGTGCTCTGAGAGGATTGTGTGGTCCCACAGTGGCTGGAGGACGGAGGAGCTGGTGTCACTGAGTGGCTCTGTCCATGGGCCCCCTTTCATGAGGGTGCTACTACAGCAATATTCTACAGCATGGTAACCCAGGGGAGAGGAAAGGGTGAAGGGGCGGTGACTTGGGGTGAACTAGTCCTGGGGCTCTGGTCGATCACAGTTGTCCACAATCCCGACTCACGCCCCTCATCTGGGCCTGACTCAAGCTGGCTCAGGGCAGCCAGTTCTATAGAAGCCAGCCATCACTTCCACCAAATGCCAGGCTTGGTGGTGGGCTGAGGGACAAGGCTAGGTGCCCTGGTGCTGGGCCCTTGTGGTCAGCTTCCGCAGCTCATCCCAGAAGAACATGCTAAGGATGGTGTGGGGGCCCAAGCGCAGATAGGCAAGGCCTAGGCCCTTGTAGAGTGCTAGGGGCCCCTCCTGTTGGCAGATCTTCACCAGGCAGTCAGCGAGGCCGCTGTACAGCTGGCCCTGGGGATAAACATAGGGTGAGGGTCACATCAAGAGTTGAGAGGTCCCAGGTGACAAAAGCAAGTGTGTCTAGCGGTGGGGTCAGAAGGAACACCCAGTCCTACAGGCCTGGGCGGATTAAACATTGTGATGTTAACAAGGCCCTCGGCCCTCAGGCAGATAGCCTTCTGCAGGGGTGCAGCTTGTATAACCCACTCAATCATCTCGGTTCTGACACTTCCGACTGGCATTACCACAGGAAGGCCACAATTCCGATCCTGCCCCTTCTGCTGACCCTCTCGGCAGCCTCCACTTGACCTCTCTGAGCTGATTTCCTCATCAGGAAATAGAATAAAATCCAGTCGGAGGACTTAGGACATGCATGCTACCGTGTTGTGAATATGATGTGTGTGTGTGTGTATGTGTATGTGTGTATATATGTGTGTGTGTATATGTGTGTGTGTATGTGTATGTGTGTGTGTATATGTGTTTGTGTGTATATGTGTGTGTATGTGTATGTGTGTGTATATGTGTGTATATGTGTTTGTGTGTATATGTGTGTGTATATGTGTGTGTATATGTGTTTATATGTATGTGTGTCTGTGTGTCTGTGTGTGTGTATATGTGTGTATATGTGTTTGTGTGTATATGTGTGTGTATGTGTATGTGTATGTGTGTGTATATGTGTGTATATGTGTTTGTGTGTATATGTGTGTGTATATGTGTTTATATGTATGTGTGTCTGTGTGTCTGTGTGTGTGTGTATATGTGTTTGTGTGTATATGTGTGTGTATGTGTGTGTGTATGTGTATGTGTGTGTATATGTGTGTATATGTGTTTGTGTGTATATGTGTGTGTATGTGTGTGTGTATGTGTATGTGTGTGTATATGTGTGTATATGTGTTTGTGTGTATATGTGTGTGTGTATATGTGTTTATATGTATGTGTGTATGTGTGTCTGTGTGTCTGTGTGTATGTGTGTGTGTCCCATCACCCCACAGCCTACATTTCCTCGTCCCCTGCTCACCCTGCCAGCTCTGTCCACCGGTTGGTTGTATAGGCGAGTGCTGACCACGTCGAAGGGAGCCATGACTGCAGCCACAGCTATACTGCTAATCATGCCTCCAGCCAGGGCCACCATCCAGCTGTCCTCCAGAAACCACTGTGGGGATGGATCAGGCTGTTGACCCTGCCCACTGCCCTCTGCTCACCCATGCTGGGCTCTCCTAGCCCAAGCCCACGAGGGATGGAAGGCTTTGGGTAGGCGAGCAAATCAGACCTCTCCAGCCATTCCCAGCCTGCAACACCAATCCTGTGTTCCTCCATGGTTTTAGGGTTCACTGATGACCCCTAGCTCCTATTGGACAGAAGGGCTAGGTCACAGCTACAGTGACAGAGCCAACAACTTTATTTTCTTCCTCCCTTCCCTATCTCCTCTTCCCTCCTCCCCCGCTTCTGTTTCTTTTTGTTGAGACAGGTATTGCTATGCAGCAGGCTGTGCTCCAATTGCAATCCTCCTGCCTCCACCTTCTAAGTGCTGAGATTACAGCTGAGAAACATTGCCCTTAGCTGCGACTCCCCTCTCCTTCCTCCATCTCTCGCCTTCTTCCCATGACTCCTCCTCTCTTCCTTCTATCTTTCCCTCCTTCTCCCCTTCCTCCCTTCCTCCCTTCCCCTGTCTTTCTTCCTCTCTTTTGACAGGGTCTCATGTAGTAGGTAGCCTAGACTGACTTTAAAACCTGTGTAGCTGAGGACCACCTTAAGATTCTTGATCCCCCTGCCTCAACACTCCAAGTCTTAGGAACGTAAGTGTGTCTCACCACATTCAGCAAGATCAGGTTTTATTCTGGACCCCATCTGTCACCACCTGTGTGTGAAAGAGGCAGGGGCCCTCCCTCTCCATCTGGACAGCGTCCCCAGCCCCTTACCTGTCGCTCCTGTACCCAAGCCTTAGCAGATGCAAAGGTGGCCAGCTGGGCAGCTGAGCCCACTGTGACTCGGGGCACAGCCCCGCCCACACCCCGCCACAGCCCCAATAGGCCCTGCTGGCGCCAGATGGTCTCCAAGGCACCCAGGACACTCTGCGGGGAAGAAAGGGTGTGGGTCACTAAAGAGCCAC
This sequence comes from Microtus pennsylvanicus, assembly GCF_037038515.1. Classification (NCBI taxonomy): domain Eukaryota; kingdom Metazoa; phylum Chordata; class Mammalia; order Rodentia; family Cricetidae; genus Microtus; species Microtus pennsylvanicus. The sequence continues at coordinate 72,877,892 of NC_134591.1, forward strand.
GGTCCTGCACAGCCTGGAGCCCAGGGTTCTGGGGAGATGTTTTACCTGATGCTGGTGCTGATGCCCCACGGCCATAGCAGCCACTGTCTGGGCCTGCAACTGGGTCTTGACCTGGGAGTCCAGAGCAGATCGAGGGCCTTAGGATAGAGACTGGGGAATGAGCTGGGCACGTTTGAGCCCCTCTCCTGTATGGTAGCCCTCAGTTCACACCTGAAGCTTGGAGGTAGTCTCAGTGGGCTTGAGTTCACTCAATATTTACTTTGGTTCTCTTTTGAGACAGGGTTTCTCTGTGTATCCCTGGTTGTCCTGGAACTCACTCTGAGGACCAGGCTGGCCTCGAACTCACAGAGATCCAGCTGCCTCTGCCTCCCGAGTGTTAGGATTAAAGGCATGTGCCACACCTGGCTTCAAGTTTCTTAAGTAGCTCTTTGGGCCTCTGTCCTACCACTCTCTCAAGGACAGAGGACTTAAGTGGCCAGATCCGGATGCAACAACTCACGCTCAGCGGAAGCTTTTATTCCTACCATATGCCAGGCTATGCAGAACTAATCACAAGCAAATGACAACTAGGGTCTACCTACTGCATAGCCTGCTCTATCTCCTGGCTAAGACAAGTGGGCATGGGCCCCAAAAGAGCAAGGGTTGTCTGAGCGAGGGCAGATTCCAGATCTGAGCCTGATATTCCCAGGAAACCGTCCCCTCCCAGCCTTCCCCGCCCAACCCAGGGCCACAGAGAAGACACTCACCAGGTAAGCAGGACTTCCCACAAAGGCTCCCAGTGCCCCGGCCACAGCACCTGCAACCACAGTCCCCCCTGGTTGCTGGGTGAAGCCAGCCTGGCATGCCAGGCTATAGCAGTAGAAGCGGACACCATTCATGAGGCCCTGGTAGAGAAGGCCAGCGGCCAGCCCCTTCTGCAGGCCCCACAGGCCATCTGCACGGGCAATGGCTGCAGCAGAAGACACAAGGCCCCGGTAGGGCCGTGGGTAAGTGCCTGGGGCCTGCAGCTCCCCTTGCAGCTGCAGACGAGTCTTTACCACTTCCAAGGGATTGGTGAACACGCATGCCAGGCAGCAGGCTGAGGCACCCAGCACCAGGTCCACAGTTGGGGTCACCATATCCCGTGCATCCGTGGCAGGAGCCATCTCTGCCTGGATCAGCCACAGCACAGGCCATAGGTGGCCGTGTCTAGGCTGTTTGCACCCATGTGTGGCCGCAGGCCTGGGGACCGAGGGGGCCCCGTGCCATCTCTAGAGGACAGATCTGGTCAGTGACTGGAGGCCCAGGGTCTGTCTTGGAACTCCACCTGTTGTTCAGCAGACTGGGGCTGTGGGAGTCTGGCCACACCCCCTCTGGCTCGGGCCAATCCCAGCTGCTGCAGGCGAGGCGGGCCTGGACCCTGGGATCTGGAGTAAAGGTCACCAGGGACGGGAAGGAGAGTGGAGCTGGAAGAAAGAGCCAAATTAGGGGAGGGTGCTCCTCCTTGTCCTCTAGACCTCTGTCCCATCTCTAGTCCCTGTCTGGCTCCAGCTAAAGCCCTGGGCATGTGGCAGCTTGGCCCTAGGCACAGGCTACCTGCACTGACCAGCAACTGTCCCGTCTCTGCATCCGCCATAGCCTGTGTGAAATCCTCAGTCTTCCAGTCTGCTTCCCTCAGATTATGGCTCCGTTTCCTCCCTCCCTTCCTTCCTTTAAGTTCCACTTAGTTTTTAGTTTCTTTCTTTTCTTTCTTTTTTTTTTTTTTGAGACAAGGTCTATGTAACTTTGCTATCCTGAAACAGCTATGTAGACCAAAGTGACATCAAGGTACAGAGATTCACCTGCCTCTGCCACCTAGTGCTGGAATTAAAGGTGTGCACCACCATTCCCACACCCAGCTTTTTATTTTAGTTTGTGTGTGTGTGTGTCCCTGGCTGTCCTAGAACTCACTCTGTAGACCAGCCTGGCCTTGAGAGATCCACCCTCGGCCTCCCAAGTGCTGGGATTAAAGGTGTGACCACCACCGCCCAGCTTTCATGGTTGCTTTTCCACAAGAGGTTATGTAAAGGAGGACCCCAGAGCCCCATCGATGAGACAGGTCTCATTTCCAGACTGGCTGGGACTCAGCGTATAGCCCAGGCCACCTTCAAACTCATGCCAATCTCCAGGTGCCTCTGCCCCGCAGCACCTGAGGGCTGGCAGTACAAGCAGGCACGTCCATGCCCACTTTCACTTATTACTTGTTTATGTATAGGGGTGTTTTGCCAACATCTATCTCTGTGTGTACCGGATGTCCATGGAAGCCAGAGAAGGTGTTTTATCCTCTGGAACTGGAGCTACCATGTGGGTGGGTGCTAGGAATTGAACCCAGGTCCTCTGGAAGAGTTCTAACCAAGAGCAATTTCTCCAACCCCATTAATCTTTCTTCTTTCTTTTTTTTTTTTTTTTTTGAGACAGGGTTTCTCTAAGCTCTAGCTGCCCTGGAACTATGTAGACCAAGCTGGCCAGGGACCACAGAGATCCGCCTGCCTCTGCCACTTGAGTGCTGGGGTTAAAGGTGTGTGACCATGCCCAGCCAACCCCATTTATGTCAATGCATACACACACACACACACACACACACACACACACACATATATATATATATGAGACAGGGTCTCACTATATAGCTTAGGCTATCCTGTATGTGTACATGTTTGTGTGTGTGTGTGTGTGTGTAAGGGGATACACACAGGACATAGATGTGTATAAAGGTCAGAGGACAACTTCTTTGGGAGCCATTATTGAATAAAAAAAGGGTGGTTACTTGAACACAAATCCTGCTCCGGCATCAGAACAGACACTTTGGACAATGGGACGAGCCACCCCGGCCACACTGCACACCCACTCAACCCAACGCACATACTTACAACTTTACAACCGCTCATTTCTAGAGTTTTCCCTTCCCTATTTTAGATTTCAGGGAATCAGACCGTGGAGAATGGTGCTGCTGACGAGGGGGAGGAGAGGTCACCGAGCATGACTCTGGTCTCCATTGGGGGACTGATGTGTGAAGAGCCTGCTTCGAACAGCACCTCCCACAGAAGAGGTCCACACCCTCCTCAATCCCCAACTTCTAGTACCTCAGCCTGGTTCACCCAAAACTTCAGAGTCCTTGGGTGGGAGGGCTGGAAAGGTAAGGGCCACTGTGAAGAGTAACCTTTGTGGCTCTAGGCATTTCCTTAACAACCGGACCACCAGGCTCCCACTCTTGGCTATGTAGGAAACAGAAAGGCTGGGGGGAGGGGTGTTCTGGGCCTCTATCCTTCAGGCAGTGGAACCATGGAAGCAGCTGGGACAGACCTGGTTCTGATTCTTCTTCTTTTTCTCCCCCCGAGACAGGGTTTCTCTGTGTAACCCTGGCTGTCCTGGAACTTGCTCTGTAGAACAGGCTGGCCTAGAACTCACAGAGATCCGCCTGCCTCTGCCTCCTGAGTGCTGGGATTAATAGGCGTGCACCACCACTGCCCAACTCTGGTTCGGATTCTGCATGGCAGTTTGTTGGGCACAGAATGGATGATGAAGATGTTGCAGTGGGGAACCCTCCCTCCCCATCTCACGCCAGTGACAAGTCTCAGCAATATAATGTCAATTTTATTAAAAAAAAAAAAAGATAAAGTCCAATCCATCTGACCCATCCCCAGAGGGATCCAACGAAGACCTCAAGAAGGGCCAGCTCTAGCCAAGCCTGGGTCAGTCAGGTGTCAAAGAGCCCAAGCTCATGGGCTCTGCTCTCCCAGGCCCTCTCCTTTGCTCCTGGCAAGAGGTGCCAACGAATCCCTGGCTCCTCCAAGCTCTGTTGTACTTGAGGGAGAGGAGAGGCAGGGCTGTGGACATGCAAGGCCTCCTGGCAGCCATGGAGGGCTGCTGGCCGGGCCCAGGCCGTGTGAGCAGGCCACTGTGCATGGGGTGGATGTGTCAGAGGAAGCATGCACAGCTACCTAGTGTTCCCACTTTCCTGCACAGTGAGGACTGTTCAAAAACGAACAAGAATGGCTGGGCACTCACGACCCCCAGGGGGCCCTGACCATCTGCCCAGGCCCCTGGCCCAGGAAAAGAAGATGGCACGCCCGCCCTCCTGGTCTCTTTGCTCCCCTTAAGTGGATGCTATTATTCTCACGGCCACCCTGAGCAGATGGAAAGGACTCGAATGGTGGCCCAGGGAACACCGTGTGTCTACAGAGCCCACAGGGCTCAGACCTTCGCCCCAGTGACCTCTAGTCACTCCCCGTTGGGCGGGACACGCAGAGGTCTAGGCCCACTCTGGATCCCTGTCTCGAGCCACACTGGTGGTTCTGCCACCCCAAGGCAGGAGTGGGCTGTAGAGGCCTGTGGACACCTGAATCCGAAACAGCATGGTGGCACACCACAGTGTACATGCTGCCCAGCCACGCCTCAGCACCAGGGGTCCCGGGAGGCTCTCCCTCGGCACAGGCTGTCACTTCTCTGCCAGGCGCTATGAATGAGGCTCAGGGCGTCTTCGAATTTCTGCTTGATGGAAGCTTCATGAATTGCCTTGTGAGGGAGGTCTACCTGTGGCGGACAAGCAGGAAGCATAAAGGCTGCAGGCTGCGTTCCCAGGAGCCATGGAAGACCTTTAGGGCCCTACACACTCCTTTGGGAACATCGTCCATGTTGCGAGTTTCTCTTTTGCTTTATTCGCAGAACCCAAGCTCTCAGGTCTACCTGGAATTCACTAGGCATGTTTCTATCCTTGACTGTTCTTCACCTCAGTGTATAGCTCCTCCAGAACCACAGCGGGCAGGGAGCACATGCATGCAAAACAGTATCTCTCCCTGGGTGTGGTGTGATATGGGAGTCCCCTATGTATGCTGCGGATACCATTGGTTAATAAAGAAACCGCTTTGGACCTATAGCAGGTAGGTGGGGAAAACTAAACTGAATGCTGGGAGAGAGGAGGTGGAGTCAGAGAGAAGCCATGTAGCTCTGCTGGGTACAGACACTGGAACTTTACCCAGTAAGCCACAGCCTTGTGGCAATACACAGATTAATGCAAATGGTTAAATTAATATGTAAGAGTTAGCTAATAAGAAGCTAGAGCTAATAGGCCAAGCAGTGATTTAATTAATACAGTTTCTGTGTAATTATTTCAGGGCTGAGCAGCCAGGAACCAACAAGCGACTTCCTTGCAACATGGCCATAGCACATGCTACCCTGGAACCAGAGGCAAAGGGTTCCCTGTGAATTCCAGACTAGCCAGAATTGCACAGCAAGACCTTGTCTCTACAAAAAACAAAAACCCCAACCACAACAAAACAAAAAACAAAAGCTACTACCTCTCCAGGGCTCTGGGGAAGAGGAGCTCCTGTCGGGTCTCACCAGGCCCCATTTTTAGCTTTGACAAACTAGCTGATATCGGGACATGCCACTCTGGCCCTAAATTTCTGTGTCTTAGCAATGTTTGTGAATTGCTGCCCCCAGAACCCTGCAGGTGAGGTCAGGCCCCAAGAACCACTAGGTACCTACCTGGTAGATGGCTTTCCACCCAGAGCTCAGGGCAGTCAGGAAGCGGTCCAGTTCAGAAGTACAGCTCAGATAGATGACCCAGGGTTGGAGCAGCTGTGGGCTATCCTGGGAGAACTCCTAGAGACAGCAGGTCCTGGGTGAGCATGCATGGATTTCCTTGGGCAGGGCCTGTGCCCTTGTTCCCACCCAACTCACCAGGATGCAGTACTCCTTGCCCAGTTCTGTGGAGATGGCACTGATGTCAGCCAGCCTGGCTGTGCCCAGGGAACGGAAGAAGCTGGTTTGGCAATCTTCATGGCATGTGAAGAGGCGGTCCTCGGTGATTACCAGGCAGCAAGGGATACAGGGGCTGGGAGCCACCCCTTGGGGTATGACCTGGATATTGGCAATAGGTGGGAGAGGCAACCTGTTTCTCCGGGGTGACCAGTACCAGGAATCCCCTATCAGACTGTATACCTTAGCAGTGGAGGAAGAGGAGGGAGAATGGTTCAGGCTATAGTCCCCTGAGCCTGTGCTCATTCTTGGGCTGTCCCCTGGGGTCCACCATCCTGGCCCTCCCAGGCTGGGCTGACGGTGCAAGCAGGACACTTACTCCTTTGGACACAGCCTGGCAGAGATGCTGCATCCAGTCAGCCATCTCAGCCTCGCTGTCGGCACTCAGCTCCAGGCAGGGCCGGTCAGCCAGAATGACCTGGAAGGCGTGGGGCCGATCTGTGGTGTTGGATCTGCGGCAGCCACCGCACTGCTCCCCCCTGGGCCAGAGGAGGAGGGTGAAATGGCAGGTGAGGAGGCTGGAGCAGGAGACCCTGGCGCTGGCTGAGGTGTGCAGACACCGGGTCCCGGGCCCTGGTTCTAGGGACACTGATGTGTGCTTAGCAACCCCACCATTTCTGTGTAACAGTTTTGTTTTGTTTCTTTTGAGACAGGGTCTCATGTAGCCCAGGCTAGCCTGGAACTTGCTATGTAGCAGAGGATAACCTGGAACTTTCTGATCCTCTGCTCCTCCTTCCACGCTGCATTAGAAGTGTCCCACTGTTCCTGGCTGCATGACAACCTGTATCTCCAGAAGTGCCAAGAGCCCTTGGGGTACCCGAACATAGCCAGGTGAGAGGGTACAAAGCCACTCACTGCACCTGCTCAGACCCAGGGGTCTGCTTCTCATTGGGTGGGGCTCCCTTCTCTAGGCAAAGGGTGCCTCCTCATTCATCCTGCCTCCATGGCTCCCTACAGCTTGTGAACCCCAAGACACTAGGGGGCTGCTGGATAGCGGAGAGAAGGGCAGAAGGATAGCAAGTTCTTGGCCTCGGACTCAGAGTGGACTCCAGACAGGACACCTAGCCACGACACCTGCCCCGTACCCTTTTCCTGGGACACTTACCCCATGTTCACGGAGAGCAGGGGAATGACGTCAGTGCGGTCAGGATACTGGTAGAGGATCCCGTTGCTGTAGAGTCACAATACAGTGAGGTGAGGCTTGGCTGAGAAGATCCCAGGGGTCCCTTATAAATTGGCTGGGAACCAGGGACCTGCTTTCTTTCTTCCTTCCTTTTTGAGACAGGGTTTCTCTGTAGCTTTGGAGCCTGTCCTGGAACTAGCTCTTGTAGACCAGGCTGACCTCGAACTCACAGAGCTCCACCTGCCTCTGTCTCCAGAGTGCTGGGATTAAAGGCCCGCCACCACCGCCGGGCTGGGGTCTGCTTTCTATGGGAGGGGTTATAAAAGGAATCTGAGAGTGGCTGGGGAGAACACTGCCCCTTCCTGGGCACAGTTGAAGGTCTGTCATCAGGGTTTCGGGCATCTGGGAATCTGTGCCCTAAGAACTGGCTGGACAGAAAAACTAACCCCACAATACTGTGGAAAAAGGAGGCATCTGCCCCTGGGCCTCTCATGCTAGGGACCTGACATCCCCTGGGCCCACCGCTGCGGGGGTTCCCACCTGAGCACCACGAAGCAGGTCTTCCAGTGTTCCTTGCCCAGATAGGAGGTGCCAGCCTTGTAGTGCAGCACACCTTCTTTGGTGATGGTGCCCTCGTGGGGTGAGCACTGGCAGGGGACAGGGCCCAGGGCCTCGTCCATGGGGTCCTCCCAGTGCACGAGCCCGTAGAAATGCACGGTCACGGTGGATGCCTGGGGTTCAGCAACAGACAGAGCCTCAGCTTACCATAACCCAGCCCCAGGGACAGTGAGAGCAAAGTAACCTCAGGACATAGCCAAGTGGGCAAGAGGATGGCCCAGGAGGAAAGCCCTCCCTGCGAGGTGACTGAGAAAGGATATGGGCACCATTTGTGTTATTCAGACAAGGCAGGCTGACGTTGGCCGCTCGAGTTTCCTCCCCAGTCACTGACCTCACATTTGGATTCCTGGGCGACAAATTTGGCCAATGCCAACTTTTCCATGGTGGCATCAGTCAAGATGCTAGGGTAGGGTGGTTCCCGGCAGCCTTTGATCATGGCTGACTTCAAAGATGCCAAGAAGAGCCTGTGTGGGGAGTGCGGTTTGTTGTCAGAGGCTTTGGGGACAGGTCCTCGGTGGTCAGGACTTTGTCCTGAGAACTCCTGGCCCAGAGGGCTAAGAGAAACTAGGGGCTGAGGATGCTGGAATCAGGGCAGTGGTGGACCCTGCATCCCTGGATGGTGCCCAGAAAAGGCCTGACCATTCCTAGTGTCCAAAGGGCCCTGGATTCTGAAAGTAAAGAGAGACTAGCCAAAGTGTTGGCCAGTAGGACCTGACCACTCCGGTCAGTACAGTTAGGACCTCAGCATGTAATTCTCTGTCTGTAGTCCAGGGCACACCCAGGACAGTAGCCTGGCTCCTGGGTCTCCCCTCCCATTGGACCTCACACCAGCTCCTTTCCTCTCCATGGGTCCTGAGGGGCTGAGGTCACCTGGGCTGACAGGAGTCAGATGGCCAGTGACCGTCGACTTCCCTGCCTCTGTAAAGAGACCGCACGCTCTTAGGGGAACAGTTGGGTGTCTGTTTTTACCCCTAGCCATGCCCGTGGCAGATGTTGAGTCCCCTGTCCTGTTGGGGGGGGAGCTGACACTCACTCAGCCAGGGCCACGTCAGCCGTGTCCAGCAGAAACTGCTTCCTGCGGTTGGTGCAAACCAGCTTGATGGTCTGTTGGTCAAGACCAACCTGTCAGAAACCACACAGGGCTTGGTCACTGCCCAGCATAAGGGGCAGCGTGGCCAGATTGAGGGTTGGCTGGGATCAGGAAGGGAGAAAGCACACGTTTGGGGTCGCTACTAGGAAGGCCCCTGACCAAGAAATGAGGTCTCTCATGAGTTAGGGAAGATGTCAGAGATCAGAGACACCTTTGCACTTGACTCCTGTCTCTCGCGTGTGCAGAGGCCTCTGGATGTTGGTGCCCAACCCAGGATGGACCTTGCTCTGCAGCTCTGCGCATGGGTGGCCTGAGAAGCCGCATCCCTAGGCGGGTCCACCCACTGCAGAGTCTGCACTCACCGACACATAGTCAAGTTCATTGTAAGAAACGGCTTCTTCCACCAGGTATGGTTTCTCCGTGGCCCCTGAGAGAGGAGATGACAGCACCCATTACCCTGGCTGGTCTTTTCCCCCTCCCCAGCCCCCTCCGTACCCAGCAATAGTGGAGCAGAACGACAGACTGGGTGCGGGTGCGTAGCCCAGCTAGCAGTACCTCCCTGGGGACACCTTGTCATAAGTATATGCTTAAAGTGGGGGCAGGGGGCTGGGGCAGGAGAGCTCAACCCCACCCTCTCTGGCCTGGGGTGGCAGGCACCTTTCCGAAGCAGGTAAACGTAGCAGTCTGTGAGTAGCACATACAGCAGCTGCAGGTTGCCCTCCATGTGCCCCGTGCTCATCCGGATCATCTAAGTCGAAGCAAACGGGAGTCAGCTCGAGCTCCTTCCCTGCCGGACTTGCATGCACACTGAGGAGTGTGGGTGTCCCAACCCGCCTTTGCTGCGTCGCGCGATGGCTCCCCACTTCGGGGACTTACTTTGAACAACTGCTCTTCGTTTTCTCTAAAGACATGGATCATCAGTAGGAGCAAGTGATTGTTGTCTACTCTGTGACAGACAGGGACAGGGTCGGGAGGAGCGGGGTCAGACGAGGGGTCACAAGCCTTTCTGTCTCCCGACAGCAGGCTAGACCTCCCATCCCTGCTGACCTGGCAGATCCTGCACCAGGTGAAGACAGCCCTCACCTGAACTCGGAGGGGTGAGTCATCTCTGAAGGGCTCCCCTGACCCTCATCTACCCCAGAGTCCTCAGCGCTGCTCAGACACGGACTGGGCTGGTCTCGCTTGAGCTTGCAAAGAGCTTCCTGGGTTCCGAGTTCAGGCTGGGACACAGGTTCAGGCACGGGCTCCTGGCAGGCCAGTGGCAACTGGGTGTCCTGTTCCCGAGGCTCTGGCTGCTGAGCTTCCTCTTGCGAGTCCTCTAAGGACTTAGGTGCCTGTCCCTCTCCTCTTCCTCCCTCCTCTTCTTGGACAGCAGTCGCAGGGCTACCAGGAACATGCAGCGGTTGGCTAGGCCCTGCAGGGTCATGGTGGCTGCCACCTGCTGCAACAGTACTTGGACTCTCGACCGTAAAGCGGTAGAAGTCCATTGGGGCTGGAAGCCCCTCACTAAAGTCGCCAAATGGTGGTTTCTCCGGGGCCTCCCCCGGAGAGCCGGTCCGAAAGGACTGATCTGGGGGATCACCGTGGGAGCACCATGTGCTTGGGTCCAGCTGTCCATGGAGCTTGTCAATGACCTTGCTCAGGGGCTGTCCCAGGCACTCCATGGAGGTGTCCTTCATCTCTGGGATTAACAAGCCCATCTGGCTGAGCTCGGAGTGTTCACTGCTCTCAGCTGCACTGCTGGGCCCCTCCCCTTGCTCCTGCGGGGAGGCAAGTGCAGTAGCTGCCAAGTCCCGCCCCAGGTTTGGGGTGCCCACAAGTCCGTCACCATCCCCCTGCCTAGAGGTGGGGTGCAGCGGGCTTGCTTCCTCGTCCAATTTGGTCTTTTTCTTCTTACCAATTTTCTTCTTCTTGGTGACCCTGCGACGGCAGTGACAGGAAGTTAATGCTTTAGTACCCACTGTGTACAGGCTGGCTCAGAGTGGCAGTTCGGAGGGTATATGGCCCTGGGCAGTACAAGGTGAGAGACCTACGGTGCTGGCAGAGATGGGTAGGAGGGACAGCCAAGAGCGGCAGGAATGACTCCTGAGCAGGTCTACAAATTCTAGCTGATAGAATTGAGGTAGCAGCCAGGCCTGCTGGTGCAAACTTATGGTCCCAGCACTTGGGAGGTGGAGGCAGGAGAATTGTGAATCCAAGGTCTGCCTGGGCTACACAGCTAGACCCATCTCAAACACAAAAAGCAGAAAAAAAAATCTGAGCTAAGTTAGGCCCAGGAGCCCAAGTCTATAATCCCAGCACTAAGGAGGCAGAGGTAGAAGGTCATTTGAGGCAAGCCTGATCTACAGCTGAGTTCCAGGCTAACCAAGGCTATTTAGTGAGACCTTGTCTCAGAAAAGAAAATAAAGCAAAACAAGCCCAGCCGAGCTGCCACGCCTGTCCAGGCCACGGTTAGCTGAACTGACGACTCTGTACTCGGTGCTACCCCTCAGGATGTGATCAGATCTTTCCTAGGTACCACTGGGGATAAACCATGTGCTCCGAAGTGCCTCTCAGTTTCTGGGTCTGCCGTCTTGGCTTTACTCCGAGTTTCTGGGTCTACCGTCTTGGCTTTACTCGTTGGTTCTAAGATGGCTGAGAGGGCCCAGCTAAGATACTTCAGGGCTGAGTCTCTTAAAGCTCCTGTGTACTTTAACCAACCTGAACAAGAGTGTGTGTGTATGTGTGTATGGGGGGGGGGAGAATGTGCATGTGTGCATGCATGTGAATATGTGTGTGTCCCAAGCCCAGACCCTAGGGAGTAATGCTCCTTCCTCAGGCCAGCAGGTGTGATGGGATATGGGACTTCTTTCCTCATATGATGGGCTATGGAGAGCTCTCAGAGTAGGCCCCAGGGAGGTCAGAGAGCTGAGATGGTTCTGGTCAAGCGCCCCCTCCACTCTCCTTTGCATAACTTTGTCCATGTGTCAAGGACATGAACCATGAAGCAGGCTTGATGAGAACCAAAACGAGATCTCAGAATGTGTGCTGACTTCTTAGCCCTGGGAGGCTGGGGCAGGAGGATGGCAAGTTTCAGTCCAACCGGGGGTTCACATATATATAGTGAGGCCCTGTCTTACAAACAAACCTAACAGAGCAAACACTCCTTGGGAAGGTGGCGGACTCCAAGGTGGTTTCTGGTCCTGGCTGGGCTAGACAAAAAGCCCAGAGGCCAGGCAGCGATGGCTGCTGCCCAGGCCAGTCCCTCCAGGGCTTACTCCAAGATGGATGCTTGTGTTCCTCTCAAGGGGAACACTGACCAAGTAATGGTGTCAAAAGGGGTGCTTCTGAGAGGTGCTAAGGCCACGGGGCAGAGCCCTCTGAATGGGACCATGGTCCTAAAAGAGAGGTGTCTCCATCCTGACACGAGAACACACTCAGACAGATACATGTGGACATTCTCCCAGGGACTGTGGGTGTGGCACCCTCACCTCGGCCTCCAGAATAAAGATCTGATGTGGCCCCGTGAAATGGTGCATATCTTTAATTCCAGTACTCAGGAGGCAGAGGATGAGTTTGAAGCCAGTCTGGTCTACATAGTAAGTTCCAGGGTGGCGAGGGCTACACAAAGAAACCCTGTCGCGGACCAAAAAAAGTCCCCCCTTCTGTTATTTCTGCCACCTGTCTCTGCACTTGGTTACAGAAGCCTGCCTGGGACAGATCTTCTGATCCCTGTGGCCCCAAACCACACAAGGTGTGAAGGGGATGCTTCTTAAGTCTCAGTGATGTCCTCTGCCCTTGGGACAGCCCCTGTCTGCCCTGGACTACATGGCGAGCCCAGAGGTGGACGCTGGGCACTAGGTGCTCACCCACCTTCTCCAGGCCCCTCCCTGCTGACCTGATGACTTCAAGCTCTGTACAGGCATCTGATTGGTCTGGGGTCTGGGCCTCTTCCTTCTCCTGAGAGGTAGCGTGCACAGGGGTGGTGTCAGACGATGACACAGCCTCGGGCTGCTCCTCGTTGAAGGGGTTATGGCGCTGGGTGGGGCTCTTGGTGGATGCCTTGCTACTGGTCAGGTCCGAGGCAGTGGAGCGGGGGCCGCTGATGGTATCTGTGAGGTCTCCATCTGTAAGGACAAAGAGACAGGACACACACAGCCCATCAGCTCCCAACTGGGCCCCAGAGGATGCCTTCTCTCAGGGGAGGTGGCCGAGTTCCTCCCAGGGAAGCCTGACCACAGTGGTCCTAGTTCAAGAGCAGCAGCCCCAACCCATAGGACATGCAATTGATGCTTTGGAAGCCAAATGATGGGGATGCCCTTTTCTCTGCCACTGGGAGCCCTTAGAGCTCACACTTAGCCAAATTCAGTTAAGGGTCCACAGTGTGAAACAGCTTCTAGACCTAAGCCCTGGCCACGGTGACTGATGCTCCCAGGGTGGCTGGGGCCCCAAGGGCAGACAGGTTGCCTACCTCCTAGGACAACCTCAGAGCCCTCTCCTGTGAGGACTGGGGGTGCCCAGCAACCCCTTAACACCACTTCTTGTGCAAAGTGATACCGAAAGTCCTCTGCAAGCCTTCTCCCCCACAGACAACAGGGAACAAAGGAAGCAAGAAGAGCAGAAGAGACAAGGAAAACGAAAGCATAGGCTGGGGAGGGGAACGCAGGACCCAACACCACAGAGAACAGTGACAGACAAATCAGGGACAACAGGATGAGATGCAGAGAGGAAGGGGTGCAAGGGGCTGCCCCCCAAGACACTTTGCAGGCTTTTGGGAGGATACTGACTTTTCTCCCCCAAATCCAACAGCACTCCTGGAGGACCCCACTAAGGGCGAGCTGCCTGTCAGTGAGGAGCTGGTCTAACTGGCTTCCTCCACACCCATCCGTTCTAACTTACGGGACTAGGCAGACGGGGAGCAGCATCGTGGCAAGTATAGGGGGCCACTTTCCTGGCGGCAGATAGGAGCTGCCCAGGCAGAGAGCTGAGGCCTGGGACCAGCCGGTGGGACCGCCTGGGTGATGGCAAGGCCACTCGTACTCTAGCGGCGCACATCTCGCTGGCATTAGCTGTGCGGAAGGAGAGGAACACGCTTCCCGAAGCACCCCGGAAGTGCCGGGACTTGCTGGCTGACACAGTACTTTGTTTCTCTTGTTTTAAAGGTCTGTCTTTTCTCATTTTTATCTTTTTGAGATGGGGGGTGGTCCTCACTATGTAGCCCTGTCTGGCCTGGGACAATCAGCAGTCCTCCTGCCTCAGGAAGGGTTAGAAGAAGGAAACCCCGCCTTCTGACCCCACAGAGGCTCCCACAGGGCAGAGATTTCTACCCGTGCTTCCCCTGGTACTTACAGCTGCTATGGAGGGGTCATGAGAGTGAACACAGACCCCAGGATGTGAATCACCCTACCCAGACCTGCTCAGGGTCCCAAGTTTGGATTTGCAACCCCCCACCCCCCCGCTCAAATCTTGCTTTCTTCCAGGCTCAAGGAGACACTGGGGCCTTAGCTAGGTGAGTTGCCAGGGTGCTGGAGAACTCGGAGAGTCGCTGCTGCCATGAATATAACCCTGCCTGGGTCTGGCCCGGCCTGAGCAAGCTGGGCCATTAGTTCCTGTGCAAAAACTACCACAGGGCTGGAGAGGAAGGTCAGAGGTCATGGCTTGCCTGTCAAGTGATTGTAAAGTGTGCCAGGAAAGGGTTAGTGGTTAGAGTCAGAGGTAAAAACCAACGCCAACAATATGCTTCAGAAGAGGCCGAGAGGAGAAAGGATGCTAAGGTGGAATTCCGGGTCTCACTACCTGCACTCAGACACACTCCTCAAAGCTACCTTCTTGGCTGAGCGACACAATTTACCTCTCAGTGTTGGAGCCCATGTCTCTCCAAGCTAAGCTAGTTCACGCTCACATGCCATGGGAAGCATGAGCTCTTGTCCACTGCTCAGAGGTCACCCTCAGGGGGAACCCCACCTCAGGCAAGAAGGGGTGGCTGGGGCAGGAGCTCTTTGGGAAGGGTGTGTTGGATAACCTTAGATTTAAGGAGCAAACATTTACCACATCAAACAGAGACTCTACTTGGAGTAAGTCCTGAAACCTTGAAATCTCTGTGTGAATTTGTCCAAGCCCAGGCATGGGTCACAGGCAGAAAAAAATGCCCCCACAATGCTGATGCCCAGAGGGCAGCATAGGAAGTTCAACCGCTTTAAAAGTTCAAAGAGAATCTCCTTGCTGGAAGCTTTCACATTGACTAATTTATGGGGTGGGGCAAGCTTGTGTGTGTACACAGAGGTCAGAGGATGCTGTGTGTGTGTACACAGAGGTCAGAGGATGCTGTGTGTGTGTACACAGAGGTCAGAGGATGCTGTGTGTGTACACAGAGGTCAGAGGATGCTGTGTGTGTACGCAGAGGTCAGAGGATGCTGTGTGTGTGTGTACACAGAGGTCAGAGGATGCTGTGTGTGTACACAGAGGTCAGAGGATGCTGTGTGTGTGTACACAGAGGTCAGAGGATGCTGTGTGTGTACACAGAGGTCAGAGGATGCTGTGTGTGTACACAGAGGTCAGAGGATGCTGTGTGTGTGTGTACACAGAGGTCAGAGGATGCTGTGTGTGTACACAGAGGTCAGAGGATGCTGTGTGTGTGTGTGTACACAGAGGTCAGAGGATGCTGTGTGTGTGTACACAGAGGTCAGAGGATGCTGTGTGTGTACACAGAGGTCAGAGGATGCTGTGTGTGTACATAGAGGTCAGAGGATGCTGTGTGTGTACACAGAGGTCAGAGGATGCTGTGTGTGTGTGTACACAGAGGTCAGAGGATGCTGTGTGTGTACACAGAGGTCAGAGGATGCTGTGTGTGTGTGTGTACACAGAGGTTAGAGGATGCTGTGTGTGTGTGTACACAGAGGTTAGAGGATGCTGTATGTGTACACAGAGGTCAGAGGATGCTGTGTGTGTACACAGAGGTCAGAGGATGCTGTGTGTGTACACAGAGGTTAGAGGATGCTGTATGTGTACACAGAGGTCAGAGGATGCTGTGTGTGTACACAGAGGTCAGAGGATGCTGTGTGTGTACACAGAGGTCAGAGGATGCTGTGTGTGTACATAGAGGTCAGAGGATGCTGTGTGTGTGTACACAGGTCAGAGGATGCTGTGTGTGTACACAGAGGTCAGAGGATGCTGTGTGTGTACACAGAGGTCAGAGGATGCTGTGTGTGTACACAGAGGTCAGAGGATGCTGTGTGTGTGTGTACACAGAGGTCAGAGGATGCTGTGTGTGTACACAGAGGTCAGAGGATGCTGTGTGTGTACACAGGTCAGAGGATGCTGTGTGTGTGTACACAGAGGTCAGAGGATGCTATGTGTGTACGCAGAGGTCAGAGGATGCTGTGTGTGTACACAGGTCAGAGGATGCTGTGTGTGTACACAGAGGTCAGAGGATGCTATGTGTGTACACAGAGGTCAGAGGATGCTGTGTGTGTACACAGAGGTCAGAGGATGCTGTGTGTGTGTGTACGCAGAGGTCAGAGGATGCTGTGTGTGTGTGTACACAGAGGTCAGAGGATGCTGTGTGTGTACACAGAGGTCAGAGGATGCTGTGTGTGTGTGTACATAGAGTTCAGAGGACGCTGTGTGTGTACACAGAGGTCAGAGGATGCTGTGTGTGTACACAGAGGTCAGAGGATGCTGTGTGTGTACACAGAGGTCAGAGGATGCTGTGTGTGTACACAGAGGTCAGAGGATGCTGTGTGTGTGTGTACACAGAGGTCAGAGGATGCTGTGTGTGTACATAGAGGTCAGAGGATGCTGTGTGTGTGTGTACACAGAGGTCAGAGGATGCTGTGTGTGTGTGTACGCAGAGGTCAGAGGATGCTGTGTGTGTGTGTACACAGAGGTCAGAGGATGCTGTGTGTGTGTGTACACAGAGGTCAGAGGATGCTGTGTGTGTGTGTACACAGAGGTCAGAGGATGCTGTGTGTGTGTGTACACAGAGGTCAGAGGATGCTGTGTGTGTACACAGGTCAGAGGATGCTGTGTGTGTACACAGAGGTCAGAGGATGCTGTGTGTGTACACAGAGGTCAGAGGATGCTGTGTGTGTACACAGAGGTCAGAGGATGCTGTGTGTGTACACAGAGGTCAGAGGATGCTGTGTGTGTGTACACAGAGGTCAGAGGATGCTGTGTGTGTACACAGAGGTCAGAGGATGCTGTGTGTGTGTACACAGAGATCAGAGGATGCTGTGTGTGTGTGTACATAGAGGTCAGAGGATGCTGTGTGTGTGTGTACACAGAGGTCAGAGGATGCTGTGTGTGTGTGTACACAGAGGTCAGAGGATGCTGTGTGTGTGTACACAGAGGTCAGAGGATGCTGTGTGTGTGTACACAGAGGTCAGAGGATGCTGTGTGTGTACACAGAGGTCAGAGGATGCTGTGTGTGTGTACACAGAGGTCAGAGGATGCTGTGTGTGTACACAGAGGTCAGAGGATGCTGTGTGTGTACACAGAGGTCAGAGGATGCTGTGTGTGTGTACACAGAGGTCAGAGGATGCTGTGTGTGTACACAGAGGTCAGAGGATGCTGTGTGTGTACACAGAGGTCAGAGGATGCTGTGTGTGTACGCAGAGGTCATAGGATGCTGTGTGTGTGTGTACACAGAGGTCAGAGGATGCTGTGTGTGTGTGTACACAGAGGTCAGAGGATGCTGTGTGTGTACACAGAGGTCAGAGGATGCTGTGTGTGTACACAGAGGTCAGAGGATGCTGTGTGTGTGTACACAGAGGTCAGAGGATGCTGTGTGTGTACACAGAGGTCAGAGGATGCTGTGTGTGTACACAGAGGTCAGAGGATGCTGTGTGTGTGTACACAGAGGTCAGAGGATGCTGTGTGTGTACACAGAGGTCAGAGGATGCTGTGTGTGTACACAGAGGTCAGAGGATGCTGTGTGTGTACACAGAGGTCAGAGGATGCTGTGTGTGTGTGTACGCAGAGGTCAGAGGATGCTGTGTGTGTGTGTACACAGAGGTCAGAGGATGCTGTGTGTGTGTGTACACAGAGGTCAGAGGATGCTGTGTGTGTGTGTACACAGAGGTCAGAGGATGCTGTGTGTGTGTGTACACAGAGGTCAGAGGATGCTGTGTGTGTACACAGGTCAGAGGATGCTGTGTGTGTACACAGAGGTCAGAGGATGCTGTGTGTGTACACAGAGGTCAGAGGATGCTGTGTGTGTACACAGAGGTCAGAGGATGCTGTGTGTGTACACAGAGGTCAGAGGATGCTGTGTGTGTACACAGAGGTCAGAGGATGCTGTGTGTGTGTACACAGAGGTCAGAGGATGCTGTGTGTGTACACAGAGGTCAGAGGATGCTGTGTGTGTGTACACAGAGATCAGAGGATGCTGTGTGTGTGTGTACATAGAGGTCAGAGGATGCTGTGTGTGTGTGTACACAGAGGTCAGAGGATGCTGTGTGTGTGTGTACACAGAGGTCAGAGGATGCTGTGTGTGTGTACACAGAGGTCAGAGGATGCTGTGTGTGTGTACACAGAGGTCAGAGGATGCTGTGTGTGTGTGTACACAGAGGTCAGAGGATGCTGTGTGTGTGTGTACACAGAGGTCAGAGGATGCTGTGTGTGTGTACACAGAGGTCAGAGGATGCTGTGTGTGTGTGTACACAGAGGTCAGAGGATGCTGTGTGTGTGTACACAGAGGTCAGAGGATGCTGTGTGTGTGTACACAGAGGTCAGAGGATGCTGTGTGTGTACACAGAGGTCAGAGGATGCTGTGTGTGTGTACACAGAGGTCAGAGGATGCTGTGTGTGTACACAGAGGTCAGAGGATGCTGTGTGTGTACACAGAGGTCAGAGGATGCTGTGTGTGTGTACACAGAGGTCAGAGGATGCTGTGTGTGTACACAGAGGTCAGAGGATGCTGTGTGTGTACACAGAGGTCAGAGGATGCTGTGTGTGTACGCAGAGGTCATAGGATGCTGTGTGTGTGTGTACACAGAGGTCAGAGGATGCTGTGTGTGTGTGTACACAGAGGTCAGAGGATGCTGTGTGTGTACACAGAGGTCAGAGGATGCTGTGTGTGTACACAGAGGTCAGAGGATGCTGTGTGTGTGTACACAGAGGTCAGAGGATGCTGTGTGTGTACACAGAGGTCAGAGGATGCTGTGTGTGTACACAGAGGTCAGAGGATGCTGTGTGTGTGTACACAGAGGTCAGAGGATGCTGTGTGTGTACACAGAGGTCAGAGGATGCTGTGTGTGTACACAGAGGTCAGAGGATGCTGTGTGTGTACGCAGAGGTCAGAGGATGCTGTGTGTGTACACAGAGGTCAGAGGATGCTGTGTGTGTGTGTACACAGAGGTCAGAGGATGCTGTGTGTGTGTGTACATAGAGGTCAGAGGATGCTGTGTGTGTACACAGAGGTCAGAGGATGCTGTGTGTGTGTGTACACAGAGGTCAGAGGATGCTGTGTGTGTACACAGAGGTCAGAGGATGCTGTGTGTGTACACAGAGGTCAGAGGATGCTGTGTGTGTGTACACAGAGGTCAGAGGATGCTGTGTGTGTGTACACAGAGGTCAGAGGATGCTGTGTGTGTGTGTGTACACAGAGGTCAGAGGATGCTGTGTGTGTGTACACAGAGGTCAGAGGATGCTGTGTGTGTACACAGAGGTCAGAGGATGCTGTGTGTGTGTACACAGAGGTCAGAGGATGCTGTGTGTGTGTACACAGAGGTCAGAGGATGCTGTGTGTGTGTGTGTACACAGAGGTCAGAGGATGCTGTGTGTGTGTACACAGAGGTCAGAGGATGCTGTGTGTGTACACAGAGGTCAGAGGATGCTGTGTGTGTGTACACAGAGGTCAGAGGATGCTGTGTGTGTGTACACAGAGGTCAGAGGATGCTGTGTGTGTGTACACAGAGGTCAGAGGATGCTGTGTGTGTGTGTACACAGAGGTCAGAGGATGCTGTGTGTGTGTGTACACAGAGGTCAGAGGATGCTGTGTGTGTACACAGAGGTCAGAGGATGCTGTGTGTGTGTACACAGAGGTCAGAGGATGCTGTGTGTGTGTGTACACAGAGGTCAGAGGATGCTGTGTGTGTACATAGAGGTCAGAGGATGCTGTGTGTGTGTGTACACAGAGGTCAGAGGATGCTGTGTGTGTACACAGAGGTCAGAGGATGCTGTGTGTGTGTACACAGAGGTCAGAGGATGCTGTGTGTGTGTGTACACAGAGGTCAGAGGATGCTGTGTGTGTACACAGAGGTCAGAGGATGCTGTGTGTGTGTGTACACAGAGGTTAGAGGATGCTGTGTGTGTACACAGAGGTCAGAGGATGCTGTGTGTGTGTGTACACAGAGGTCAGAGGATGCTGTGTGTGTGTGTACACAGAGGTCAGAGGATGCTGTGTGTGTACACAGGTCAGAGGATGCTGTGTGTGTACACAGAGGTCAGAGGATGCTGTGTGTGTACACAGAGGTCAGAGGATGCTGTGTGTGTACACAGAGGTCAGAGGATGCTGTGTGTGTACACAGAGGTCAGAGGATGCTGTGTGTGTGTACACAGAGGTCAGAGGATGCTGTGTGTGTACACAGAGGTCAGAGGATGCTGTGTGTGTGTACACAGAGGTCAGAGGATGCTGTGTGTGTACACAGAGGTCAGAGGATGCTGTGTGTGTACACAGAGGTCAGAGGATGCTGTGTGTGTACGCAGAGGTCAGAGGATGCTGTGTGTGTACACAGAGGTCAGAGGATGCTGTGTGTGTGTGTACACAGAGGTCAGAGGATGCTGTGTGTGTGTGTACATAGAGGTCAGAGGATGCTGTGTGTGTACACAGAGGTCAGAGGATGCTGTGTGTGTGTGTACACAGAGGTCAGAGGATGCTGTGTGTGTACACAGAGGTCAGAGGATGCTGTGTGTGTACACAGAGGTCAGAGGATGCTGTGTGTGTGTACACAGAGGTCAGAGGATGCTGTGTGTGTGTACACAGAGGTCAGAGGATGCTGTGTGTGTGTGTGTACACAGAGGTCAGAGGATGCTGTGTGTGTGTACACAGAGGTCAGAGGATGCTGTGTGTGTACACAGAGGTCAGAGGATGCTGTGTGTGTGTACACAGAGGTCAGAGGATGCTGTGTGTGTGTACACAGAGGTCAGAGGATGCTGTGTGTGTGTGTGTACACAGAGGTCAGAGGATGCTGTGTGTGTGTACACAGAGGTCAGAGGATGCTGTGTGTGTACACAGAGGTCAGAGGATGCTGTGTGTGTGTACACAGAGGTCAGAGGATGCTGTGTGTGTGTACACAGAGGTCAGAGGATGCTGTGTGTGTGTACACAGAGGTCAGAGGATGCTGTGTGTGTGTGTACACAGAGGTCAGAGGATGCTGTGTGTGTGTGTACACAGAGGTCAGAGGATGCTGTGTGTGTACACAGAGGTCAGAGGATGCTGTGTGTGTGTACACAGAGGTCAGAGGATGCTGTGTGTGTGTGTACACAGAGGTCAGAGGATGCTGTGTGTGTACATAGAGGTCAGAGGATGCTGTGTGTGTGTGTACACAGAGGTCAGAGGATGCTGTGTGTGTACACAGAGGTCAGAGGATGCTGTGTGTGTGTACACAGAGGTCAGAGGATGCTGTGTGTGTGTGTACACAGAGGTCAGAGGATGCTGTGTGTGTACACAGAGGTCAGAGGATGCTGTGTGTGTGTGTACACAGAGGTTAGAGGATGCTGTGTGTGTACACAGAGGTCAGAGGATGCTGTGTGTGTGTGTACACAGAGGTCAGAGGATGCTGTGTGTGTGTGTACACAGAGGTTAGAGGATGCTGTGTGTGTACACAGAGGTCAGAGGATGCTGTGTGTGTACACAGAGGTCAGAGGATGCTGTGTGTGTGTACACAGAGGTCAGAGGATGCTGTGTGTGTGTGTACACAGAGGTTAGAGGATGCTGTGTGTGTACACAGAGGTCAGAGCATGCTGTGTGTGTGTGTACACAGAGGTCAGAGGATGCTGTGTGTGTGTACACAGAGGTCAGAGGATGCTGTGTGTGTGTGTACACAGAGGTCAGAGGATGCTGTGTGTGTGTACACAGAGGTCAGAGGATGCTGTGTGTGTACACAGAGGTCAGAGGATGCTGTGTGTGTGTGTACACAGAGGTCAGAGGATGCTGTATGTGTACACAGAGGTCAGAGGATGCTGTGTGTGTACACAGAGGTCAGAGGATGCTGTGTGTGTGTGTGTACACAGAGGTCAGAGGATGCTGTGTGTGTACACAGAGGTCAGAGGATGCTGTGTGTGTGTGTACATAGAGGTCAGAGGATGCTGTGTGTGTACACAGAGGTCAGAGGATGCTGTGTGTGTGTGTACACAGAGGTCAGAGGATGCTGTGTGTGTACACAGAGGTCAGAGGATGCTGTGTGTGTGTGTGTACACAGAGGTCAGAGGATGCTGTGTGTGTGTACACAGAGGTCAGAGGATGCTGTGTGTGTGTACACAGAGGTCTGAGGATGCTGTGTGTGTACATAGAGGTCAGAGGATGCTGTGTGTGTACACAGAGGTCAGAGGATGCTGTGTGTGTGTGTACACAGAGGTCAGAGGATGCTGTGTGTGTGTGTACACAGAGGTCAGAGGATGCTGTGTGTGTACACAGAGGTCAGAGGATGCTGTGTGTGTGTGTACACAGAGGTCAGAGGATGCTGTGTGTGTACACAGAGGTCAGAGGATGCTGTGTGTGTGTACACAGAGATCAGAGGATGCTGTGTGTGTGTGTACATAGAGGTCAGAGGATGCTGTGTGTGTGTGTACACAGAGGTCAGAGAATGCTGTGTGTGTACACAGAGGTCAGAGGATGCTGTGTGTGTACACAGAGGTCAGAGGATGCTGTGTGTGTGTACACAGAGGTCAGAGGATGCTGTGTGTGTGTGTACACAGAGGTCAGAGGATGCTGTGTGTGTACACAGAGGTTAGAGGATGCTGTGTGTGTGTGTACACAGAGGTCAGAGGATGCTGTGTGTGTACACAGAGGTCAGAGGATGCTGTGTGTGTACACAGAGGTCAGAGGATGCTGTGTGTGTGTACACAGAGGTCAGAGGATGCTGTGTGTGTACACAGAGGTCAGAGGATGCTGTGTGTGTACACAGAGGTCAGAGGATGCTGTGTGTGTGTGTACACAGAGGTCAGAGGATGCTGTGTGTGTGTGTACGCAGAGGTCAGAGGATGCTGTGTGTGTACACAGAGGTCAGAGGATGCTGTGTGTGTGTGTACACAGAGGTCAGAGGATGCTGTGTGTGTACACAGAGGTCAGAGGATGCTGTGTGTGTGTACACAGAGGTCAGAGGATGCTGTGTGTGTGTACACAGAGGTCAGAGGATGCTGTGTGTGTGTGTACATAGAGTTCAGAGGACGCTGTGTGTGTACACAGAGGTCAGAGGATGCTGTGTGTGTGTGTACATAGAGGTCAGAGGATGCTGTGTGTGTACACAGAGGTCAGAGGATGCTGTGTGTGTACACAGAGGTCAGAGGATGCTGTGTGTGTACACAGAGGTCAGAGGATGCTGTGTGTGTACGCAGAGGTCAGAGGATGCTGTGTGTGTGTGTGTACACAGAGGTCAGAGGATGCTGTGTGTGTGTGTACACAGAGGTCAGAGGATGCTGTGTGTGTACACAGAGGTCAGAGGATGCTGTGTGTGTGTACACAGAGGTCAGAGGATGCTGTGTGTGTACACAGAGGTCAGAGGATGGTGTGTGTGTGTGTACACAGAGGTCAGAGGATGCTGTGTGTGTGTACACAGAGGTCAGAGGATGCTGTGTGTGTACGCAGAGGTCAGAGGATGCTGTGTGTGTGTGTACATAGAGGTCAGAGGATGCTGTGTGTGTACACAGAGGTCAGAGGATGCTGTGTGTGTACACAGAGGTCAGAGGATGCTGTGTGTGTACACAGAGGTCAGAGGATGCTGTGTGTGTGTGTACACAGAGGTCAGAGGATGCTGTGTGTGTACACAGAGGTCAGAGGATGCTGTGTGTGTACACAGAGGTCAGAGGATGCTGTGTGTGTACACAGAGGTCAGAGGATGCTGTGTGTGTACGCAGAGGTCAGAGGATGCTGTGTGTGTACACAGAGGTCAGAGGATGCTGTGTGTGTGTGTACACAGAGGTCAGAGGATGCTGTGTGTGTGTGTACATAGAGTTCAGAGGACGCTGTGTGTGTGTGTACACAGAGGTCAGAGGCCATCTTGGGGATATTAGTTCTCTCCTCCCACCATGAGGCTTCCCGGTAAAGAATTCGAGTGGTCACGGTTGGTGGCAAGTGCCTTTGCTTGCCAAACCATTTTGCTGACTCCCTGTGGAGATCTTTAGCGACGCCTGGGCAGTTTCCTCACTTGGATCTCAGTCCACTAGGGACAGCCTGAAAGGACTGAGCCTTCATCTTTCTCCTGGATGCTCGGGTGGTGGATGGGAGCTTACAATACCTGTATCTCAAAGCATCGCTCTTATGGAACAGGTTTGTGCTCCAGTGAGCCAGGTCATCATCTACACCATTAGTATGACGATTGGCCCCGGAATCAGGAGGGTGGCTTGGTGTTTGGGCAACAGTCACCTAGTGACTCCCGAGGTTCCTACGGGCCAAGTTCCCCTACTGCAGAATTCCACCTACTCCAACACCAGCGGTGGCATCGTTATGATCATGGGCATTGTTAAAAGTAATAAGGAGCTGATTCTGAAACATGCAGCAAGCTCGGCGTGGAAACGTTGCAAAACAGGAAAAGAGGGTCACAGAGGACTCTGTCCCACCTTCCCAGTCTGTGCTGGGTACAGACGGCACTGCTGGAAACACATCTCCAAAATCATAATCTATAAAAACGAGGGACAAAACTCAAGATTAGAAACGGGCAGTGGAAGGAGGTCGGGGCAGCAGATGGGAGACACAGGAGGAGAGAGGGGGAAGAACTGGGTACACCTTCTCTAAAAGCCAACTGTGACCTCGGCTGTCCTGAGGGCCACTCCTTCCCAACCCAGAGTCTGTTCTGGCACACAAGAACCTGGGTCTCCTTGCCTTCCTTCCCTCTGTGGCCCTGAGGCTGAAGTCCCGCCCTCTGGCTAGAGTTTGACAGTATAGCCTCCATCCACAGATGGCCTGGCTGCTTCCTCAAGGCCTGTCCATCCCTCTGACCCCATGAGGCCCACTCACGGAGACTGAGTGGCATCTTCAGTTATTCCATAGGCAAATAAGCAGTCCAAATCTTTTTACTATTATTGGTTTTTTGAAACACATTTTCATGTAGCACAGGCTGGTCTTGAACTTGCTACATAGTAGAGAATGACCCAGAACTTCTGATCCTCCTGACTACTCCCTAAGTGCTGGGATTACAGATGTGCCCCATCATGCCTGAGGGGTGTGTGTATGTGTGTGTGTGTGTGTGTAAGCACGGGTTTGCGGGTGTCACAGTGAGTGTGGCCTGGTGGGTTCCCAGGATCAGTCAGGCTGTCGGGTGTGTGTGTGGTGTGGCAAGTGTTTTTGAGCCACCAGGCCATCTCACCAGCCACAAGCTTGGGTTTATACAGTGCTGGGGGTCGAGCCCATGGCTGCATACACGCTAGACCAGCACTCTACCCATTCAGCTACACTGCTAACTCCTGCAATGCAAATCTTGCTGAAGCAAGTCTCAAAGTGGGACACGTGACCCATGGCACAAACAGAAACAAAGAATGAGGAAGGTCAGATCTCAAGGGAGGCGACCAGGGGGGCCAAGTGAGTTCTTGGAGCCACCTCCCAGGAGGTGAGGCTGAGTGAATGAGATCAGATCAAGGCAACCTAGATCTCACTGAAGTGGGGGCAATGGCCAGGTTTATGAACGCCAACACCTAAGATCTGAGGAAGCCAGGGTTATCTAGTAACTGATCAGAGTTGAAAGGACCCACCTATAGTTTGTCTGACCCATGGAGGGGTACTAGAGGAACTGCCCGAGAAACCATCATGTCCCCTCAGACCTCCTGCCTGTCTCTCCTGGGCTTGCACAGATTCTGTGTAAAACCTGCCACAGGACAACTTTCCCCAGGCAGGTGATGCTCAGCCCTGACTCAGGCAAGTTTCGTGGGTGCATTGCTGTGATCCCTCCTTGTTCAGAAGACTGTCCCTGGGCATGAGGCTAGAAACTTCTGGAATGGTTAGGAAGGTACATAGGGCCTGATACTTGCTTTTTTTTTTTTTTAAGTTACCACAGAAATGAAGATCTCGGAAATGACCAGCTCTGTGAATTCCAAACACCAGAGACATTGCCACCCAGCTGGTCTTAGGAGACTCCAGAGGCCACTCCAGGGCACAGGCCTAGTTCCTTTCACCCTGGGGCCACTTACCCTCACTAGATGGGGCAATGGCACTGTCATCCCATTCCAGGTTGGTGGAGGTGACAGAGTTGAAGGAGTTGAGGGACAGGCTGTCTGAGCCATGGACAGAGCTGGGAAGGCGATCTTCGAAGTCCAACAGGTACTGAGGTTTATAGTAGTCAGGCATGTAGGGGGCCAGATCTAAGTAAGGGGCATCCTGGGGAGACAGAAGAGGAAGAGAGGGGCGTCAGATAGGAACCTCCGGGCAGCCAGCAAACAAGGCTTAGCAAGTAGTCACCAGAATCAGGACAGGATGGAAGATGGGGATCACACACACACACACACACACACACACACACACACACCACATAAATACCATTCACACACAACACAGACAGACACACACACCACATACATAACACACGCACAACACAGAGACAGACACATACACCCCACCCCACAGAAAGACACACATACTACACAACACCGCACTCATAGATTCATACCAAACAGATACAGACATACCACATACACACACCATCCCACAAACACAAACATACACAAACCACGCACACATATCCCACAGATACACACACAACATACACACACATAGACACAGATACACACCCTCACACAGACACCACAGACAGACAGACAGACACACATACCCCCCCCCCAACACACCCCATGCTCTCTTTTCTTAAGGAAATCAAGATGTTTAGGAGTTAATTGGGAAGTAACTGCCCCATGGAGTAAGGAAAGAGTTTGGAAGCCTCGGATGGATAGGATGTCAGCGGTGCGCAGGAATGCATGCCTGGCTGGGTTCCATCAACAGTGCCGCAGAAAAGGAGGAAAAAAGTCGTAGACATCGAGTCGGAGCAGCTAACATTCCCCTGATGGCTCTCAGCATTAGAATCTCTCTCTTTCTCTCATTTCTACCACTGCTGAGTCCCACCTCAATCTGCTAGGGCCGGAGTAGGGAAAGGGTGTGACCAGATGGGGCAGTTAAACTAATCTTGCCACGCCTCTGAGAGGCTTTGGCCTCTTTGGGGTCACTGTCCTTGTACAGGCACTTCCTCTGGCTTGTGGCTTCGCTGTCTATGGTTTGCTACTGTAGTCCGGAAATATTAAATGAGAACTTTCAGAAATAAAAACTGATAGGTTTTCAAAAGTTTTTGGAGCTAGGTATGTGGTATGTGCCTTTAAGCCCAGGCAGAGACAGGTGGATCTCTGTGAGTCCAGCCCAGCCAGGAGTACTTAGTGAGATCATGTCTCAATAAAAAATTATTTATCATTTATCTTTTATTATTTTGTGTGCGTGATGTGTGTGTGGTGGTTGTTGGGGGGGATATATACACGCCACCAGATTTGTGTGGAGGTCAGAGGGCAGTTTTGAAGAGTTGCTTCTCTCCTTCCACTTTTATGTAGGATCTGGGTGTTGAACTTGGGTGGACAGGTTTGTGTGTAAAGTGTTTTCACCTGCTGAGCTAAATCGCTGCCCCCCTTTCTTTTCTTGTTTCTGTTTTGTCCTGGAATTCACTCTGTAGACCAGGGTGGCCTCGACTTCACAGAGATCTGCCTGCCTCTGCCTCCCGAGAGTTGTAAATAAAGGCATGTGCTACCACAACCCAGCTGGCCCCGGTTTTTGTCGTTGTATTTCCAATAGGGTTTCATGAATCTTGGGCTGGGCTTGACGTTGCTACATAGCTAAGGGTGACTTTGAACTCTGGATCCTCCTGACTCTCCTATACAAATCATAAGTTTTTTAAAAAATCTAAAACAAAACTCTTATATGTTATATTATCCTGCTTTGCCACTATCGTTATCTCTTACAGAGACTAGCTTTTTAGTTTAATTTTGCTTTTCTGTTTGTTTGCTTGTTCCAGGACGGGTTTTTCTGTGTAGCTCTGGCTGTCCTGGAACTTGCTCTGCAGACCAGGTTGGCCTTGAATTCAGAGATTTGTCTGCCTCTGCCGGCTGCATCACCACTACCCAATTTAAGGTTTTATAGTTAAGTGTTGATATGTGTCTGTGTCAGATAATGTGCACTTATAAGTGCAATACCCTCAGGGGCCAGAAGAGGGCATCAGATTCCCCTGGCACTGAGGTTACAGGTGGTTGTGAGCTGCCTGTCATACAAAGGTGTTGGTAACTAAACTCAGGTTCTCTACAAGAGTACTACATGCTCTTAACCACCAGGCCATCCCTCCAGTCCCTGTGTCTAATTTACAAATTAAACTATTACAGAGGAAAAACCACAGCGCATACAGAGTTTGGTACCATCTGTGACTTTAGGGATGGGGGTAGTCTTAGAAAGTGAGCTCCGTGACCATGGGAAGGTCTATCCAGTATATGGATGGGATTTGGAGTGGGGCTGAGAGCTCCTGCGGGGAAGCAGAGCCAAGGACACTTGTCAGAGTTGCAGGAATTTGTCTTGGACCTCTCAGACACTCAAGTCTTAAACATAAAGGGGACAGCCCTTCTGAGCTAAAACACTTGAGGCAAGGTGGTGTTTCCGCATTGTGCAGAGAGGCTGGAAGACGCTGAAGCAGGGCTGTGAGCAAGCCATGAGAGAGAACAGTGTTTCAGCCAAGCCCATGGACCCCAAAGGTGCCCTTTATCTGAAGAAACAGGCGTGGCCAAGTTCAGCCACACCCAACAAGCTCCAGACTAGAAAATGAAGTCCTCCCCCGACCAAGATCCCAGGTGTCTCACCAGATCCAGGTCGAACCGAATAAACTCCAGCCCAGACACCAAGGTCAGGAAAAGAGTCAGGTGATCGTGACTGCAGACCAGGGCATTCCTGCCAGACACAGAAAAAACAACCTGAGGATTTCTGAGTCTGGTCACAAGCCTGGTTCAACATCCCCAGAAAGCCTACAGTGTTGAAATTGGATGCATGACAGCCCACCCCTGGAGGGCACCCAGCTTGCTCCGCCAGGCCCTCCTCCTCCTCCAGTGTCGCCTGGTCTCTTACTGGCTGTGAAGCATACTAGCATCTCCAGAGATGGGCCTGCAGATCAGTGGCTGCTATGAACACTCTGTCCCTGGAGTGTCCCCAGCAAAAAGGGAAGGCAAACACTGGGCATTTGGTCAGCCTGAGGCTAGGGCAGACACCAGACTGTTTATAGAGCCCAGCTGGGACTCTGGGGGAAAACTCTGAGCTCTGCTGGAGGAAGCCACCAGACTGCCAGCAAGACTCCAAGGCTCTCTGGCATCACTGTCAGGCCCTTGGTGTGTGATACCAAGCTAGGCCTCTGTCTCTGTGTGACAGGCGGTGTTAGGTAGAGAGTTAGGGAGAGTGTTCCAAACACTCACCTGACATAGTACTTCTGCAGCAGGCCCAGGTTCTCCTGGAACAGCCGCAGGTAGCTCTCCAGGGAATTCTCATTGAGAGCCAGGTAGAGCCAGGCGCGGCCTACGGAGAAGGTAGGAGGAACTCAGCTGCTTTTCATCTGCCAAACAAAGGCCTGTGAAGAACTAGGCAGCCCACAGCCTGTAGGCCAGGCCCGAGCTTGTGGTCAGCCAGAGTGCAGAAGGCAAGATGGTGTTTGGTGGTCGGTGCTTTTTTGAGCTATTCAAGGACATTGCCCCGAGCCTGCGGCCTAACACACTTCCCTCATGTGCTTGGCCTGGGACTCCAAAGGAATCCAGTTTTCTTGTGGATCATGTTCCCCTTCACTTCATCAGCGACACACCCACACCCTGTCACATGCACAGGGAAAAAGTGAGGCTTTGTGGAAGGCGCTGGCATTTGACCCACCACCGTCACCGCCACCACCACTGGACACTACAAAGCAGACGGCTGCCTCAGGCTGACCTGGGCTGGACCTGAGCCACAAGTTCCCCACAGGGAGAGCACAGCTGGCCCCTGGTTCTACTCACTGCGCCCCAGGTTGGTGGACACGTGCTGTAACACCTCAATCTGCTTGATGGCCTCTCTGCGGGTGAAATGGACCACGAGCACCCAGTAGCCGGAGGAGAGGTCTTGCAATCTGTAGGGCCAGGACAGCAGCTGGGCCTAGGTAGAACCGCCTCAAGCCACCAGCCGCTTTCCTTCCATCCCCACCCCAGGACAGAGGCAGACAAGGATGGGAATGCTTCCCAGGGGGGCACCTGGGTCCCCAAACCTGGCTCCATCAGCCCCAAGAGCAGCCTGCACTCACCCGTACAGCAGGGCGTGGTCCAGGTGCTCACACAGGCGTTGTAGGACCTTGTCGTGGTTCCGGATAGCAGGGGTCTCGTCCTCACACGCTGCAAAGTAGCTCTGCAGCTAGAAGGAAGAGAAATAATGCTGCTGAGGGAAGTTCCAGGCATAGGATGCCCTGGGATGGCCAGCAGAGCTGGCTTCCAACGGGCCTGCTCAGCACTGACCTTGCCTAGGAGGTAGAGGGCAAAGGCTCTCGGGAGGGGCTCTGCATAGACAGCCGGTGCAGCCTGCACAAGTGTTGGGTGGTACCAAGCTTTGAGGCAGGGCCATAGGCTGCACTTGCTGCCTGGGCACCAAATACAATGGTGTCTATATAAGTCAAGCATACACAGGCACACACACACACACACACACACACACACACACACACACACCCTGTTGGTAAGGCCGGAAGTCATTTGACAGATTCTCAATCAGCCCCTTTTAAAACATTCATGCATTTACTGTATAGGCATGCTTGGAGCTGCCCTCTGCAAACACTGAGGTCTGGTAGACCAGATCACCTGCTCTGATGACCTTCCTGCCAGAGGCTGACATGGGCATTGAACTGGCTGAGGAACCTGGCCAGATCTAGGTGTGTGCCAGGTTCATGTCAAGCCCTATGCCAAGAAAGACACTGTTCCCCGGGCTGGAGACAGGAACAGAAAAAGAAGAGGGGGAAGCGGGGGGGGGGGGAGACAGAGAGAAGGACAGATGGACGGGGGAAGTTTGAGATCGCAGATGAGGTTCCCTGAAGAATCCCCGGCTCACCAGGGTGACTCAGGTGGCTGAGTTCTATGCAACCAGATCAGAACCCTCCATTCCTGTCGCCTTCCCAGTGGCCCAGATGGCAAAGGCAAGAAAAAGGCGCAGATCCCCGAGCCCCGGGGTGGGGTTTAAGCTCCAGGGACAACTGGATTCTCAAGTGTTCTCTGGAAGCAGTGACAGAGATGGCGGCAGCAGCCGAGATGGGTCAGCCACACCAGGGAGCATGTGCTCTTGGAGGGAGGCCAACCATTCAGCTCCCACAACAAGAATAGCCTTTTCTCTGCAACTAGAGCAAGCCCAGCCGCCTGGCTGACCAGGGACAGAGTTCAATCCCAAAGGGTCAGCTCACTTGTCATGCAGGCAGGAGCAGAGGGAGGAGAGCCTTCTGGAGCAGCCAGACGAACTACACCCACAAAGCAGCACAGCGGCCTGCTGGCAATGGCTGGAGGCGTTTGGGGCTTTTGTTTTTTATTTTTATTTATTTTTATTTTTTTTTGAGACAGGGTTTCTCTGTAGCTTTGGAGCCTATTCTGGAACTAGCTCTTGTAGACCAGGCTGGCCTCGAACTCACAGAGATCCACCTGCCTCTGCCTCCCGAGTGCTGGGATTAAAGGCGTGCGCCACCACCGCCTGGCTGGGGCTTTTGTTTTAAATGGTTCCCAATTGGTTATTTAAAATTTTGTGTTAGCTGGGCGGTGGTGGCGCACGCCTTTAATCCCAGCACTCGGGAGGCAGAGGCAGGCGGATCTCTGTGAGTTCGAGACCAGCCTGGTCTACAAGAGCTAGTTCCAGGACAGGCTCCAAAACCACAGAGAAACCCTGTCTCAAAAAACCAAAAAAAAAAAAAAAATAAAGCCGGGCGACGGTGGCGCACGCCTTTAATCCCAGCACTCGGGAGGCAGAGGCAGGCGGATCTCTGTGAGTTCGAGACCAGCCTGGTCTACGGAGCTAGTTCCAGGACAGGCTCCAAAGCCACAGAGAAACCCTGTCTCGAAAAACCAAAAAAAAAATAAAATAAAATAAAATAAAATTTTGTGTTATTTGCTGGGTGGTGGTGGCACACACCTTTAATCCCAGCACTTGTGAGGTAGAGACAAGCAGATTCCTGTGAGTTGGAGGCCAGCCTGGTCTACAGAGCAAGTTCCAGGACAGGCTCCAAAGCTCCAGAGAAACCCTGTCTTAAAAAATCAAAAAAATTGTATTATTTATTTTATGTATATGAGTGTGTTATTTATGTGTATGTCTGTGCACCACATGCATGTCTACTGCCCAACATGGCCAGAAGAGGGCATCGGATCCCCTGGAACTGAAATTACAGATGGCTCTAAGTGGCCATGTGGGTGCTGGGCATTGAACCGAGGTCCTCTGCAGGAGCAGCCAGGGCTCTTGCCCCCTTAGCCATCGCCCCAGTCCCTGAAGTCACTCTTGCACACTTCAGTGTAGCATCACACTGTCCCATCAGTGACCCTCCCTGACCTGGCCTCAAATCCATGATCCTCCTGCTTCAGCCTCCCAAGGGCTGGGATTCCGGATTCTGCTTGTCTTTAAAAAGAATATTATTATTATTATTATTGTTGTTGTTGTTGTTGTTGTTATTGTTATTGACAGTGTAGCCCCGACTGTCCTGGAACTTGCTTTGTAGACCAGGCTGGCCTCAAACTCAGAGATCCACCTGTTATATGCTTAGAGGGACTGACATTTGGGTCCGCACTCAGCAAGACACATCTTCTGGAAAGCTCTGTCTCTGACCACCCCACTCCTACCCTTTGTCTTCTGTGTTTACTCTTTTGAGCATGAAGCTGAGGGTCACCTGTGTTAGTTCTGGAAGGGTGACCCATTTTCTCACAGCCCAGCCTCTTGCCACCTTATCCATGAGTCAACGTGCCCTTTCTGGACTCTTCTGCATTGTTGGTCTATTGTCTGTTGTCAGCTCCCATATCAGCCCCCAGGGTAATTATTTCCTCTTTACTCAGCACTTGGATATGGGCAGAAGTCCTCCTGGCCCCCACCCAGCTATTCTTTTCCAAAATTGTTACTCCGGCCCCCCTTAACATTTCATCTAGTTATTGGGGGTATATATGTACATGTCACGTCACATGTGGAGGTCAGAGGACAACTTACAGGAGCTGGGTCTCTCCTCTCACCCCACAGATCCGATCTGGGGATTGAACTCAGGTCTTCAGGCTTGGCGGCAAACACCTTCTTACATGCTCAACTACTTTGCCGAACCCAAGCCTTCCTTTAACAAATCAAATATGCTGGGCAGTGGTGGTACATGCCTTTAATCCCAGTACTTGGGAGGGAAGGGAGAGGTAGGGGATCTTGGAGTTTAAGGCCAAGCCTGATCTACAAAATGAGTTCCAGGACAGCCAGGGCTAAACAGAGAAATCCTGTCTCAAAAAACTGAAAAATTTTTATGTGTATGGGTGTTTTGCCTGCATATACGTCAATTGTACAGATTTTTGTGAGCTGTTATGTGGGTGCTAGGAATTGAACTCTGGTCCTCTGGAAGAGCAGCCAATGCTCTTAACTGCTGAGCCATCTCTCTCTCCAGCAGCCCCCACTCCACTCTTGAATTTATAATAGAATTCCGCTGAACCCAGAGATTGTTTACATGGAAGAATACAGGCTCCACCCTTATACCCTCTGACAGCTGTCTTCAGGTATGTCTTGCACGTATCAAGGTGAGTCGCAAATCTACACATGACATCATGACTCAGAGAGCACTCTGCAACCACGAAACCATTAAAAAAAAAAAAAGGACATCACGGCCAGTGAGAGAGCTCAGCACAAGCCTGACGACCTGATCTCAATCCTTGGAGCCCACACGGTAGGCAGAGAGAACCGACTCTCATAAATTGTCCTCTAAACTCTAGACACATGCCACAACATGTGCACCCCAGCACACACCTGCAAAATAAAGGAAAAAGTAAACTAGAGGAGCACAAACCGCGATGGCGCGGAGGACTGAGGCGGGAAGCGAGTGTTCAGCCTGGCCCCGTGCACAGCAGCACACCCTCAGAAACTTACTCGACTTTTCCTACTCACCCCCCCCAAAATGAATTAAAGGGACTTTTAGCGATGAGCTGTCCAGTACAGTGCCTGCTAGCCTTGTGTGGTTGCAAGGCGTTAAATTAAGTCTGGGGGCTGCGATGTGGCTGCACTTACTTAGAGCGTACACAGCCTGAGCTCAGTCCCCAGAACCAGACATAACGCACATTTTAAAAAGCAAAACAGAGGCCGGGCGGTGGTGGTGCACGCCTTTAATCCCAGCACTCGGGAGGCAGAGGCAGGCAGATCTCTTTGAGTTTGAGACCAGCCTGGTCTACAGAGCTAGTTCCAGGACAGGCTCCAAAGCCACAGAGAAACCCTGTCTCGAAAAAAACCAAAAAAAAAAAAAAAAGCAAAACAGAATCGAAGCTAACTTAAAAACAACAGAATGCCCACTCTAGTAGCACCAGCCATATTTCAAGTGCTCAGCAGTCACCAGAGCAAGCAGCTCTGCCCTGGTCATCACGGCAGGGCAGGCTGTCCTGCTGCCTGCTGCTGGCTTAGGGGATCAGGTAAGAAAGAGCATCCAAGAGGCTCAGCACAGCTGGTGAGCAGCACCTGGCAAGAAAACATTAGCCGGGATGACCAATAACAATGAAGCCGGATTCTCCCTCACACCAATGGCATAGACCTGGCTAAGCACACACTTCCGCCCTCAGTAACTATTCTATTAGCAGTGGTTCCTACTCTTCAGGCGTTCTTTTTTTAAAAAAAAAAAAATAACTTGTGTGCACGTGTTTTAGTTTCATTTCTGTTGGAGTGATACGTTATGTTGACAAAAGTCAACTTAGGAAGAAAGGGTTTTCCTTCGCTCACAGTTCTAGGTCATAGACCTTCATGGTGGGGGAAACCAAGGCAGCAGAACGTGACATATCACATCCACAGTCACTGGCTGAGAGACACGGATGTGTGCGCGCTAGCTTGAGCTCAGGTCCCCCTGCTTAAGGAATGGTGCTGCTCACAGAGGGCTGGCTCTTCCCACACCAGCTAACATAATCAAGACCGTCCTCTAGATGTGCCTACAGGCCAGCCTCAATCTGGGAAATCCCTTGCTGAAACTCATTCCAGATGGTGTCTGTCACACTGACAGTTAACATGAATCATCACAGCATGTGTGTGCATAGTGTACATGTGTGAATATCTCTGTGTGTGCATATCTGTGTATGTGCGTGGTGTACATGTGTGAATATCTGTGTATACGTGGTATGTGTGTGTGTGCATATCTCTCTGTGTCCATGATGTATCTGTGTGCATGGTGCGTGTGTATGTGTGTATTTGTGGTGCATGGTGTATGTGTGTACATGATGTTTGTGTGTACGTGCATAACTGTGTGGGTGAACATCTGTGTGTGTGCATGGTATATGTGTGCATATCTCTGTGTGTGCATATCTGTGTGTGCGTACATCTATGTATGTGCATGGGAAAAAGGGCAGATATTGACAGTGAGTATCTTCTGCAATTATTTCTTAAGATTTAAAAAAAAATCTTTTTTTAAAGACTTATTTATTATGTATATAGTGTTTTGTCTGCATGTATGCTGCAAGCCAGAAGAGGGCACCAGATCTCATAGATGGTCTGGTGTCGTTGCCGGGAGTTGAACTTAGGACCTCTGGAAAAACAGCCTGTGTTATTAACCACTGAGCCATCTTTGAAACAGGGTCTTGCTATGTAGCCCTGGCTATCCTGGAACTTGTTATGTAGCCCAGGCTGGCCTTAAACTCAGAGAGCCATCTGTCACAGACTCCCAAGTGATGGAGGAAGGTCATTGGCTAATAAAGGAACTGCCTTGGCCCATTTCATTGGTTAGAAGATAGGTGGGAGGAGTAAACAGAACAAAACGCTGAGAGGAAGAGGAAGTGAGGTCAGACTCGACAGTGCCTCAGCAGACGCCATGCTCCCTGCTCGAGGGAAGATGCACACTATGAAGCTCCGACCCAGGATGGACTTAGGCTAGAATCTTCCCGGTAAGACCGGTGCTATACAGATGATAAGAAATGGGCTAGTCCAGGTGCGAGAGTTAGCCTAGAAGAGGCTAGGTAGAAATGAGCCAAGCGGTGTTTAAATGAATACAGTGTCTGTGTAATTATTTCGGGGCATAAGCTAGCGGAGCAGGCGGCTGGGGGGTT
This sequence comes from Microtus pennsylvanicus, assembly GCF_037038515.1. Taxonomy (NCBI): domain Eukaryota; kingdom Metazoa; phylum Chordata; class Mammalia; order Rodentia; family Cricetidae; genus Microtus; species Microtus pennsylvanicus. The sequence continues at coordinate 72,913,924 of NC_134591.1, forward strand.
GGGGACGCAGCCCCGCCGCCGCCGCTCCTTATTACTACACCCAAGTGCAGGGAGAAAGGTCTGCATCACTTTGCCAGGCTACCTACCTATTTTTTTTTTAAGAGTTTAAGAGTTTCTGAACCAGGAGCTAAGCTAGTTGTCAGTAGGCTCCAGTTCTGCCTGACTCTGCCCCACTAGCTCTGTAACAATACTGGGAGCCACCATGTCTAGCTTTTCAGTGGGTCCTGTAATCGGCACTCAGTCCTCCTGCTTGCAAGGTAGGCGCTTTACCATCTGAGCCATCTCCTTCACTCCCTTAGGCTGCTTTAGAATTTCTGTTATCTGAAGGGGTTCGGTCCGGTGCTGGCACTAGGCCAGGCACAGATCTTGAGAAGAGCAGGAAGAAGAATGCCCATGCATCGATAACGCAAGAGCTGTGTCAACAGCTCGAGTTCATCCGCCGGGAGCTGGTCAGCAGAGCGGGCACAAAGGTGAACAAGCAGCAGAGGTGCTCTCTGAGCCAGAAGAGGCGGCTGGCAGCCACCTCCCACGGCCTTAGGTCTGGGACAGCACACAGTGGATGAGGACTCCAGAGTGATGGAGCCAGGAGACAGGACATAAGGAGCAGCCTATAAGTGCAGCTGGCATCTTTTATGCCGAATAAGTCTGGTTGCAATCGATATTTGTCGATAATGCTAATATCAGCTATAATCAGACCTGTCCGTCGCATACTGAGTGCTCCTTATGTGCAGGGTAAGAGGATGAGCCCTGACATCAGATGCGGGTTACTGCTGACTCTGCTCTCCCTGGGGAACCATGGTTACTCAGCTGCTTCAAACTCGGTTTCTAAAGGCTTCCAGGAGGCTTCAGACAACAGTAACACCTCAGGCATCAAAGGGCCAGCCAGGCAGTGGCGGCGCACTCCCTTCATCCCGGCACTCTGAAAGCAGAGGCAGCAGGATCTTGTGAGTTCAAGGCCAGTCTACAGAGTGAGTTCCTGGACAGCCAAGACAACACAGAGAAACCCTGTCTCAAAAAACACCAACAAAAATCAAAGGACCTCGTAAACACTTTACACGTGTGAGCGGCACGATGCTGACGACAGCGACTCAGAGACACCATTTAATCCTCGCGGCTGCACCGTAGCTGAGGTCACACAGCTAGCAATTGGCACAGCCAGATCTTAAACACAAGTATTTTCATCATGCTTGGGTTCAAAATCCCTGAGCTGACGTCAGAGTTCCCAGGTGTGGTGGTGCACGTTGTCATCCCAGCACTGGAGACCGAGCTAGCTTAGGCTACACAGGCAGCCCTTACCTCAAAGACCAACACAGAGCAAGCAAACAAAAGTGAAGACTCTGTTTACATTTTCTTCTAAACCAGGCGGCACCTTTAATCCCAGCACTTGGGAGGCAGAGACAGGTGATCTCTGTGAGTTTGAGGTCAGACTGGTCTACAAAGCGAGTTCCAGGACAGCCAGGACTGTTTCACAGAGAAACCCTGCCTCAAAAAAACCAAAAAAAAAAAACCAAAAAAAAGAAAGAAAATTATCTTCTAATATATTTTAAAAGAGTCCAAGAAAGAAAATCAGTGTAGGTCCCGAGAGACAGCTCTGGGGTCAAGAGCACTGACCAATCTTGCAGAGGACCTGGGCTCACTTGGGCTCACGACCATCTGTAACTGCAGTTATAGGGGACCCAGTGCCCTCTTCTGGCCTTAAGCAGCTGGCACACAGGTGGTGCACATACACACATGTGGGCAAAACATTCACACATGCAAAATAAAAATAAGTAAATCTTTGAAAGCCTGTAGAGTTGAGCCTGTTTCTTGGATGATGGTCCAGAGCTGTTGGAAGCCACGGACCTGTGACTCCCTCCTTGTGTCTCCCGAGTCTCACTTCTGGGGAGAACTCACCCTGCTGATCAGAGGGTTTCCCCTGGGCGAAGGCAGAAGGTTTCCGAGTTGGCAGAACACACCGTTCTGTGTGTGCTATCTCTGCTGCCTTGGTGTCGCGGTGACAGAATCCAGCAGCTACCACAGAGGTTAAACAGACAGAAAGCAGTCCATAGCTCTGAGCAGAAAATGATGCTGGCCCATGGCCTAAGGTCTTGAGAGAGGTGGCAAGCAGCACTCACTGGGACAGCCGGGCAGTGAGAGGAGCCGTGCCTCCTAAGGTCAGTTCAGCAGAGGCCAGAAGTGGGTGGCGCAAGTCTTCAGGAGTCATACAGTTCAGTAAACACTACTAACTACCTAGTATATATGGATATGAACATTCCTCCCATCGCAGGCCAATATGGCAGCCCGGGGCTCAAAACCAGGGCCTTGTGCATGCTAAACAACCAGAAGACACCGAATGCGTCCCTAGCCTCAGAACCCATTCTTCACAGAAGTCCATGACGTCCTGGCATCTGGAACACTTACATTCTGGTGCTAAGGATAAACAATATGAAACTATACATTCCATACAGCATCAGGGATGATAAATACTACTTTAAAGCAAAGAAGGGCATGGGCCTGTTGCTCATTCTGGACCAGGGATGATCCCTCCAAGGATGGACGATCACTGAGGATTCTAAGGGACGAGTGTTTGTGTCTCAGAACAGGAGCAAAGGTCCGGAGGCAGAAGCAACAGTGAAGTTGATATGGCTGAGTTCAGGGAACGAGGATCGGAGTCGTATGGGATGTGGCCATGAAAGGGCTTCCTGCTTCATCTCCAGTTTGATGTGAAGCTGCTAAAGGCTTGAGCAGCAGAAGCCGACTTGGTCAGATGTGTGTCACAGGCTACTGCTTGGTTGGGAGAGGGGACCAGGGCAGCCGTGGTGGTGGAGGAAGTGAGGAGGGGTCAGAGGAAGGAGGGGAAAGTGGTGTCCAGGGGTTCATCCATGGCTGAGACGCACGTATGAGGAAAGGGAGCGATGGTGAGTCTAGGCTTTCTGGTCCCAGCCACAGAATGGTCCCATTCATAGATCAGGTGGCACTCTGCCACGAGACGTGAAAGGGGAGCTTTCCAGGAGGTGGTGGGGAAATGGGCTGAGATGCACAGACCGTCCTGCTGGATGCTGAGGTCAGGGAAAGGTCCTCTGAGTGTTGCCCAGGGGGTGCCAGCCTTTGACTAGGGCGCTCCACAGGGCACTTGGAGAACTTGAGAAATACAGCGATACCCAGGCCCCTTCCTGGACCACACACTGCCTTTCTTTCAGCAACCCCAGGAAGTCCCACGCAAGGCCAGTGTGCTAGGGGAACAGCAGGCATGAGGTCCTGCGGCAGGGCCACCACTAAGTGATCCAACATGGCTGCAGCCAGCAGCTGACAGGGTGGGTGACTGTGAGCAGCGGGGCAACAGAAGTCAGACCAGAGAGCATATGCTGCAGAAGCCATGGGAAAGAATTTCCAGACAGAGGGCACCATGGGTTCCCCGGGTCACAGTGGCCAAGGACCTTGACAAACCCTGAGCTGAGAGGTAGGGGAGTGCCACTGAACATGTTTTGAGTAAACAAGGAGTTTTTAAAGGACTGCAATAATTTGGAACTCAACACCCAGCAGGTTCTTGATCTTTCTGCTTTGAGTCAAGGTCTCTTGTAGCCCAGGCTGGTCTTGAACTTGCTATGTAGCCCAGGATGACAAACTTCTGATCCTCCTGCCTCCAACTCCCAGGTGCTGAGATTACAGGCTTGGTTAGGCCTGGTTTATGCAGTGCTGGGGATGGAACCCAGGACTCCATGGGTGTCAACCCTGCTCTTGGCCAATTGAGCTGTGACCCAGCCCTGATGGCATTAGGGATATTTGCCACCAGTTTTTCCCCCAAGACAGGGTTTCTCCGTGTAGCCCTGGCTGACCTGGAACTTATTATGTAGGCCAGGCTGGCCTCGAAATCATGGAGATCCGCCTGCCTCAGTCTCCCAAGAAATAAAATTAAAGGCGTGCGCCACCACCAGAGCTATTATCACCAATTTCTAGAGGAGGTAATTGTGGCATCAGGCCCTGTGGGAAGAACTGTCTATAGGCAATGCACACTGAAGGTGCTATGGATGGCAAGAACATGTTCAAAATTACAGGAAAATAAGACAGCAGAGAGGAAGGGCAGAGAGGAAGGAGGGGCCCCGAGACAAATACCAAAAACTCCTTTGACCAGTTTTGCTAAAAGGATGGCGGGAAAAACAGGTAGAACAAGAAAGCCGGCCTCCTGTGACAGACACAGGTGGGCTGGTATGCTTGACAATGCGACTGTAAGAAAGTTCCCACCAGAGGAACTTTAAAACCATCAAGGGGCTGGAGAGATGGCTCGGTGGCTGAGGGCACCAGCTACTCTTCCAGAGGACGTGAATTCAAATCCCAGCACTCACATCAGGTGACTCACAGCTGTCTGTAACTCCAGCTCCAGGGAAGCCAATCTCCCTATGCTGGCCTCTGCAGGCACACGGCATGCACTTACAAGACAAATAAAATAAAATAATACCAAAAAAGCAAAATCAGCTGGGCCAAAGAGGGACTATTATACTATTCTGTAAAGCTGCCCATTTTAAGGCTGCCTTGTTCCCAGACCACACCCTGGACTAGCTAAGCTGATTACTCTGTCCTCCATTTGGGGGTGTGCTCAGGCACTGGGCTCAGGGAGCGCTTGCCTGGTTCATCCTCAACTCCCTTAAAGCCAGGAAGATGCACTCTTTGAGCGCCCCGGGGAGACTGGTCATCACATGACTGCAGCAGCCCCGTGACATCAGGGAACCATGGGTGGCACTCACCACCGAGCCAAGAGCTGTCTGACGCACAGCATTCTGATGGGGCGGGTGCCACTCTCTGCCCTGAGACCTCTCCTATAGACAAGTGCCGTAGGACAGCACCGATTCCAGGACAGGCGCCAAAGCTACACATAGAAACCCGGTCTCGAAAAACCAAAACCAAACCAAAACACTGAATCCCATGACAGGTCCCGTGCAACCCTTTAGGGTTGGTTAAAGGGTAGCTGTGTAAGATCATAAATGACCCAGTGCAAAGATGGGGGCAGGTGACCTCTCTTCTTGTGTCCTAGTCAGTCAGAACTGAAAGAGGCCACAAAGCTGTCTAGACACAGAGAGACCCAGGTTCCAGCTCTGCCATTGGCTGAGGCTGCCCTGGGCACAAAGTGGGTCCTACTCCTGTCTTCACAGGGCAGGATAAACCCTGCTTCAACAACATCAGCAGAGTGTGCAAGGCATGATGGATCGGGCTGTACAAAGGCTGTTTTAACCGCCCAGCTGCTAGGAGGCTCCCGAGCTGCGCATGCGCATCTCACACCTGCCAGTCACAAGGCAGCCGGGCTCCTAAACCTGCCCCATCCTTGCGCCTGCCTCATCCCTGCTCAGAGGGTACAAACCTAGAAAAATGAAAGAAACAGCCTGGCAACATGGAAGACGCATCTCTCTTCTGCTGCCGGGGTGGAGGTACCCGGGACAGCAGCCTTCCTGATGGCCTCACCAAGAACATGCATATTCTGAGGGCTTCCTGCTAAGAGAGCCCAGATTCCAGGTCTAGAAGCAAATGAAGGACGGGTGCTGCCTCACCTGTTACCCTTTACGTAATTAAGTCGATGGGGGTCACGCTTAAATGAGCTCGAATGAGCGCTGGAGCAGACAGAGCGATCCTCTGGGGTCCTCGATCTACCTGTGAAGCTTCCCTCACTCAGTGTTGTGGCCGGGTGTGCGAGCAATCGTGTGTCCCCAAAGTGACAGCGCAAATGTCTGCCCTGCGGTTTGGAATTCTCTTCAAGGCACGGTCACTGACCGGACAGACCGCAGGACTTTCTGTTTGTGCAATTTTGAGTCAGGGTGTCTCACTGTGTGCACCAGGTTGGCCTCAGGTTTGTAATCTTCTCACCTCAGCCTGTCAAGTGTTGGGATTGCTGTGTGTACACAGACACTTGCTCTTTCTGACGCAGGTCCTCAGAGGACCAGCAGAGACTGAGCCATACAACCATTTATCATCTTGGGAATCGGAGTGTCCTCAAATTCTGATCCCTAAACTTCTCAAGAAGAGGCCAAAAGAGAACATGTCCAATCAGTGACAGATGGAAAAGAGCCAGTGTGACTATGTCCCTTCAGGGGGGCCTCCATAAATCTGATCCTTTTAAAACTTTTCATATGTGGAGATCTGAATATGAATGGCCCCCATAGGCTCATATATTTGAGCACTTGGTCACCAGGGAGTAGAACTGTTTGGGACGGATTAGGAAGTGTGGTCTTTTGGAGGAAGTGTGTCACTCGGGGTGGGCTGTGAGATTTCAAAAGCCCATGCCAGGTCCATGTCTCTGTCTCTGTCTCTGCTTATGGATCAGGATGTTGTCTCAACTACTTATTGAGCACCGTGCTTGCCGCCACGCTCCCTGCCGCCACGCTCCCTGCCGCCACGCTCCCTGCCGCCACGCTCCCTGCCGCCACGCTCCCCACGGCCATGCCACGCTCCCCACCACAATGATAACGGACTGAGATTTGGAAACAGTAAGCAAGCCCCCAGTGAAATGCATTGATTTGTAAGAGTTCCCATTGTGCCTCTTCACAGCAACTGACATTGACTGATACAATAGGTAACTCAGGTTGGTCTTGAACTTGAGATCCTCCTGCCTCAGCTTCCCAATGAAATTGCATTTCAAACTTTTGCAACCAGGCCCAGCTTAATATTGATCAGAAGTCTGGACCATCTTCAGGCACAGATGCCAGAGTCTTGAAGGGAAAGACTGGTACCCATCACCTAGTCTATCAAAAACAAACAGATATATAGGTGTATGGTAAAAATGCGCAAACAAGCCGGGCGATGGTGGTGCACGCCTTTAATCCCAGCACTCGGGAGGCAGAGGCAGGCGGATCTCTGTGAGTTCAAGACCAGCCTGGTCTACAGAGCTAGTTCCAGGACAGGCTCCACAGCCACAGAGAAACCCTGTCTCGAAAAACCAAAAAAAAAAAAAAAATGCGCAAACAAGGTAAGTAACCAAGGCAGATGTTTTTTTTTCTTTTAATGAAGCTTCTTTAGGGGTGTGAAAGGGGATCTATGCAGCCAAGGATGATCATGAACGTCCCTTCCTCCTGCCTCAGCTTCCCAAATGCTGAAGTTAGAGGTGTCCGTCATCACGGACAGCCCAAGCCTTACGCTAGCTAGACAGCCCCCCCCCCAACCAACTGAGCTGCATCCCCAGTCCCACGAAGCTCCTTAAGAACAATAATGCCTGTGTCATGTGATCCAAGGAGCAGAACACCACTGCCAACAGCAGGGTCTTAGTCAGGACCGGATACTGGCCAGGGTGGAAGAACTCTGACATCCAAGTGTTTCTATGACAACCATCTGGCCATCAACAGTTTCCCACGGCCTCAGTAAAAATGCCCCATGTAGGATGGCATGTGAAAGGCGAGAGACCCAGAGAGTGGGGGCAGTGTGTGGCAGCAAGCAAAGTGAGCATACACACACACACACATACATACACACACACACACACACACACACACGTACACACACTGCAAAGTCAGTAAAATAACTCCTGGACCAGATCCCTCGCTTTATGGCCGAAGAAGGCAAAGTTACCACCTGGCCACATGTGCTGAGTGAGACCCCAGAGCTGGCTCCCCCGCCTCTAACCCACTTGAGATAAAGCACCGGTTTCAAGGGGCTTCGTAACCCGGGCCATGGTGCTGGAATGTTCTAGTTGCTTCCTTCCTCCCCAGCATTAGCGTACAGCCCCCGGCTGTCTGTAGCTCCAACAACACCTGCAGAGCTTCTGACTCAGTCTGCTGGTTTTACAGTCTCTACCCTAAGGTCCCACTCCACTTCACCCTGGAACAGATTCCCAGTGACAACAGTTACAGTGGTCCACGGAGCCGGAGAGCACAAAAATCACCCTGCATGAAAACCAATGAGAGACCTTGAGATTCACACAGGGCCAGTCTCGTTCCCTCACGGGCATGGCACTCCTGATTTGAGCTGATGTCTCTGGGGGGCAGTCACCCCTAAAGGGTCTGTTGGCCCTAACCTGCGTTGTCCTTGAACCAATACTGGTAAAACTAAAGCTTTCTGAACATACAACATTTGGATCCTACAGCCTTCCCGCCGCCTCCCAAATCCCTGCTCGCAGCCCAGGACAGCAGCAGACACTACACTAGGCTGCTCCTCTGAGAAGCAGCTGAGGGAAAAAGGAAAACAGGTTCTGGAGTTTGTGTGTGTGCCTTGTTTAGGCTGTAATGGTGACTGAGGAGGGCAGATCTCTTAGGTAAACTGACAGAATATGTTTTCTAAGAGCCTGGGCTGGGGATGCAGCTCAGCTGGGAGAGCACTCACTGAGTATGCAAGAGGCCCAGTGTTCACGTCCCAGTACCACACACATCAGAGATGGTAGCACACGCCTGTAACACAGAGGTAGGAGGTCAGACGTTCAGACACTCTCAGTAGCACAGGGAATTTGAGGCCATCAGGGATACATGGGGCCCTATCTCAAAAAAAATAATAATAATAATTAAGGGCCAGAGAATTGGGTCAGAGGCTAAGAGCACCAGCTGCACCAGGCAGTGGTGGTGGCGCACGCCTTTAATCCCAGCATTTGGGCAGAGGCAGGTGGATCTCTGTGAGCCCGTGGCCAGCCTGGTCTACAGAGTGAGTTCCAGGACAACTAGGGCTGTGTTATACAGAGAAACCGTGTCTTAAAAAACAAACAAACAATAAATAATTTTGCTCTTTTTTGAAAACAAAAGTTTTGTGTATAAATTGTTTCACCTGCATCTGTGTATGTAGCTATAGCATGTCTAGAACCTCAAGAGGGCGTTGGATCCCCTAGAATTGAAGTTAAAGATGGTTGTGAGCCATTATGTGCAGGCTGGGAACCAAGCCAGAGTCATCTGCAAGAGCAGCCAGTGCTCCTAACAGCTGAGCCATCTCTCCAGCCCTCAAAAGAATTCTTTAAGTAGTTGAATAGTTCTTCCAGGAAAGAGACTGCCCAGACTGCAAAGTCCTGAGGAACCCCTTTGGGAGGAATCAAGGTCAAGGGTCCCTGGCAAACACCAGACGCCCAGAAGGCAGGCACTGGCGGGTTCTGCTCCATTCTTCTAGGCTGGTGCTGGCAGAGGCTAGCAGACACCTGCCTGTTTTCTCAGTCACCGGTGCTGTGGGCCATGCTGATGCAGGGGAGGGATCTCTCAAAGCCTACTGTAAGTCCGGCTCCCAAGCTGCACCTTCCTTGCCTCTCTGCTCTCTTTCAGTTCCCTTTCCTCTCTCCACTGTGTCTGCGTGACCTCACGAGGGCTTCCCCCACCCAAGCAGTGTGCTGCCAAAGGAAAATGGCCACCAAGGTCACTGTCTAAATACAGTGTTAGTCTGGAGAACATGGCGGAGACCCTTCTCCAGTCCAAGGCCCATGCAATGCCATGGTCTAGTCAGATAACATTACAGGCTGAAAACGCAAATGCAGGGGTGAGGAAACCAGCCAGGAACATTCTAGGTTACAAACCAAGGTTACTTAAGGATAGGGGAGAGGGCTTGGAATACACATCCAGCCACTGTAATTCTTACTTTTTTACATGGCCAGAAGGTGTAGTGCACGCCTTAAGTCCCAGAAGCAGGGAGATCTCTGTGAGTTCAAGGCCAGCCTGGTCAAGGAACCCTACCTCAAAAAACAAGCACAAACTAAAGACTTATTTTTTATGTTTGTGTGTAGGGAGTTATGCAGAAGTCAGGAGACCACCTCTAATGTCTGTTCCTCAGGAACACTGTACACTTTGGGGTTTTTGAGCTTAGGTCTCACACTTGGCCTGGAATTTACTGGATGGGCGGGGATGGCTAGCTGTCAAGCCCAGGAACCCTGCTGTCACCGTCTCACCTGATGGGCAGCCTTTTGAAGTGGGTTCTGGTGATCACACGCCGGTCCTTGTACACTTCACTGACTGACATATCCCCATAGAGCCCCCACTGCCACCTGCCTCGTGTTTGACCCTAGAATGTACCCGTTTCCCAGGATTGGCTCACTGCTGATCCCTAGCGAAACAAAGTCATAGCGGGCCAGCCCACAAGGCTAACCCATGGAACGGGGAGCGGAGATGCAGTAGAGGACACACATGAGCAAAGTATAATGATGCACACATATGAGTGTCGTGATGGAATCCATTGTTTGTACATTACAAAGACCGACCTAGAGAGACTCGATCATCATTTTAAGGCGGGCATCATAGAGAAATGGGAAAAAGCAGGAGCCAGAAAACTGGTTCCAAGGTCAACCCTGCTCTTTCTGAGATTAACGGCTTTGGACACCCTGCCCCTCTGAGTCTGCCCTGTGTGAGGCAGGTGTCCTGTCACTGTGTGGTGTTGCTGACGGGAAAGGTGTGGACACAGGAGTTGGTTCTGAACAGATTAAATGTAAGGAGCCCACTTGTAGGATCCCCTTTTCCTCTCAGTAGCCTCCAAACACCCAAAATGCAGAGTTTGAGTAAGGCTGAGGGATGTGGCTCAGTGGGCAGGGAGGGGAGCTCGCCTAGTGTGCTCAAAGCTTTGGGGTCCAGCCCCAGAACACATAAAACTGGGTGAGGTGCTCCATGTGGAGAGAGGGGGATCAGAAGTTCAAAGTCATCCTTGGCTATGTGATGAGTTCAAGGCCAACAAGGGCTTTCTGAGACCTTCATGAGACCCTCTAAGGAAAAAAAGCAGACTAAGTGGTTTACCTTTACCTTCCAAATATTGCCTTCCAGTACACAACCTTGTATCCTTTCTGCCTTTTCAATCACAATCAAAACTGATGGAACAAAAGGTACTTGTTTAGATAGGTGTGTTCTCCCTCTTTTTTTTCTCTTTTTAAGCCTTTCTTGAGATAGGGTCTTATATGCTACAGCTCAAGTTGGCCTCAATCTAGAAGTTTTCTTGCCTCTGTCTCCTGAGTGCTAAGATTACAGACACACAACACCATGCCTGACTGCTTCCTTATTTTCTATACTTGGACCCTGCATTCCGACCCTGTCTACACTGACTTTGAAACCATTCCTCCTAAAGTTACCAACAACCTCCACATAGTCAAACTCATATTTTTTTTTGAAAACTGCCATTAATAAACCTGTGGCTTGACACAGTTGGTCCTTCTTCCAAATTTACCACTTTGTTATCATGTGTTGTATTATTCTCTATACCCTATCTGTCCCCTATAAAAGCTCATTCATACCCTTCTCCATGCAGGTACAAGCAAATCCATTTCTCTCTCTACACTGTCTGAACTCCAGACTTAGGTTTCTAGCAACCCATTATGTATTTCCGCTAAGCAGTCTTATTACCACAGTGAATGTCATAAATCTAAGTTTAATATGTTTCTGGTTCAATCTATATTCTTTTTCACTTTCTTACCTTGGTGAAGGGGAGCATCCATATGCACAAACTAAGCAGTTTTTAACTGTTTGCATTGGGACAGAGTTAGCAATTTGGATTTTTTTTTTTTTGTAATCTAATCGGCGTTGGAATGCTTAGAATAGGTATGTGTGAGGAGGAATGGGCTGATAGGGTGTCATGGTGCCAGTGGCTAGGGTTACTTCATGAAGGCATAAGAGTTCTTATCCTTGTAGCAGGGCAGGAGCAAGATCTAGTGAAAGCAGTCCTGTGTCAACACCCTCACAGTGAAGAGGAGACAATGATGTCTTACATTAAATAAAATAACTGAGCAAATAAGTAAATGCTTTGAGGAAAATTGAAGCTAGCTTTTTCAGGCTTGAGACATTTTTTACAGATACGTAGAAAGGAAGGATAAAATTACCCCCATGATGTTAAATGGAAATAGAAAGTTGATATGATTGCTTTAAAGGGGAATTACACGTGTCAATTGAGAGAATGGGTGGTGTACCTGCATGCCTCCAATTCTGACCTCTGCGCACTGAGGGGGATAGAAATGGCCCTTCAGTAGCTAATGAGCACGCCTGCCTCAGAGACGCTGGACTTCAAGTACTATTCTCCACTAACAGGGAATAGAATGGACTGCAGAAATGAATGCACTTGTATATGGTGAACTGATTTTTAACAAAAATGACAAGACAAATGAATGGGAGAAACAACAGTCCTTTCAACAGCTGGAGATCTGACAACCAGATGTCTGCACAGAAGCTGGACCCCACCGCACAGCACAGCGAGTGTACCTATAATGTGTTAACGGTTTAAATGTAAGAATTTGTAACTATTAAAATATTAAAACATTTAAAAAAGAAAGAAAGAGGGAGGCAGAGGCAGGCGGATCTCTGTGAGTTCGAGACCAGCCTGGTCTACAGAGCTAGTTCCAGGACAGGCTCCAAAGCCACAGAGAAACCCTGTCTCGAAAAACAAAAAAACAAAAAAAAAAAGAAAGAAAGAAAAAGCAGAGAACTTGTGCTAAAACTGATCAGTGACCTGTGACTTCCACAAACTCCAGTCGGGATCGTGTGGATTTCAAATGTGCACAGTCCCTTCCTTGTTCTTCCTTGCCAATGGGTTACTTTGACTTTCTTGGGTCCCGCTATTAAACAGCTATCTGGAGAAGACAATAGACTATAGGAAACAGATGCCTTCTTCCCTGTGTGTCTCTGCTCAGGTCCCCAGGTGAAACCAACAGACCAGTGATTTCCAGCCTCGGCCTGAGACCTCACCCCTCCCCCGCCTCACATATGTGTTCGAGACATTCACACACAGGAGGCAGCCAGGAGGATGAGTGGGAGAACAGACTGGCAAGGAGCATCCGCTCACACCCACCAGGACTGCCGCCTAGGCTGGACCAGGGGGCCAGTTCTAGCCGCACTGCAGGGCAGGTTCCAAACGCCACACTGGGGAGCCCCTTCGCCACCAGAGCGGCCACCTGGGAGAACTGTGCAGCAGATAGGAGGCCCCCAGTGTTTCCTGTGGGTACGGAGTACTGTCAGTTCTGACGGCAACACACACACCAGGACGATGGATCGTGGGGCTGAGATAAGCCCTCCAGCAGGACAAACGGTCTGCCCCATGAGCGACCTCGAAGGGCCAGCCTTCTCCTCCCCGCAACATGCACGCTGTTCCTTTCTCGCCATCTTGACCACTGCACCCTCACCCAGTCTGCTGCCAGACCTGACATGTGACAGCCGACAGCAGATGCTCAGTTTTTCTATGACCTTCTTTCAGACCGGGTTCCAAACAGATGGGTTTCCTGGGAGATCACAGAACCACCACAGAACGGAGCACCCGACTCCTGAGTGCTGGCCTTGGTCTGCCACGGAGCCCACTACTGCCAGCAGGTGGCTGTTTCTATCTGCCCAGGAGCAGGCCTTTCAATATGAATGGCTCTAAGCTAGAGCCAAGGCCAGGATGGACAAGCCCTCTCGAGTGTTCTGGGATGGGGTGGGAAGGACCACAATGTCACGCGGCTTCAAATAGAAACCTGATGTCAGAAGAGTCGCATAAAAAGAGAAGTATATTGTAAGCCGAATGGGCAGGGCTCGGGAAAAGCAGGGAACACTTGTCTCACATCTGTTCCTAGGCCTCAGTGGGGTGACCTACAGGGTCGGAGCCGGCCTGCACACTGTGACTCCTGCCTGGGGGTCCTTGGGTCCTTCGCAGCCTTTTCTGCAACCAAAGAAAAGGCCCCATGGCCAGAGCCACAATCCAGCAGAAGGAAAAGGGAAGCACCTCACTTGGTAAAATGTGTGCGTGGCTATTATTTTATTTAGCTCTTCACCCGGGGCGACTTAGGTCATTGGGGGTTTGTAGAACATTTTCCCTGGAAGCAGACAGAACAAATTGATTTTGAGCAGTGGGCCAGGACGTTCACTAATTTTCAGTGCACTAGCAGGGCAAAGCTATCTGAAGGAGTTAAAAGGTGGGGGAAGGAGTTAAAAGGTGGCCAGACGTGGGAGCGCGCGCCTTTAAACCCAGCAGGTAGAGGCAGGAGGATCTCTGTGAGTTCAAGGCCAGCCTGGTCTACAGAGTGAGTTTCAGGACAGCCAGGGAGACAGTAGAGACCTGTCTCAAAAAATAAACAAAAGAAAATCAGGGAAAAACCCACCCCTTAGGACAGCCTCTGCTGCAGCAATGCTCAGCTGGGCTGGGGAACAGCTGCAGCCTGGATCCAGACCCAGTGGGGCCAGGAGGGGGAAGGGGCTCTGTGTGATGGGGCCTCCGGCTGATGCGGAACTGGGGGGAAGGAGGCCCTCAGAGCCTCATTTAGTAGGCGGCAGTCTACCTCAAACCAAGCAGGCGAAGAAGCCGACTGGACCAGCAGCCGCTGTGCTACAACCATTGTCTCATGAATTCATGTTTAAAAAGAGGGAGACACAGGACAGTACTTTTCATTGTATACTTGAAGTACCTGTGGCTTTATTATTAAAAATAATAATCAGGATAATAATTTTGAATGCAGGGTCTAAGCTAGCCTTAGCTTCATGGCAATCCTTCTGTCCTCGCCTTCCTGCTCCTGAGTGTGTGTTTTTATTGTTTAAATCTGGTGGGCGGGGGGGGGGGGGTGTCTTGGCTTTTTTTGTTGGTTTTTTTTTTGTTTGTTTGTTTTTGAAACGGGGTCTGGTATAGCCTAGGCTGGCTTAGAACTCTCTATGTAGCTGAGGATTATCCTGAATTTTGGATCCTCCTGCTTCTACCTCCTAGTGCTGGGATTACAGGTGTGCACCCCCACACAGTGCTGGGGATCCAGTCAGGACTTTATGCATGCTAAGCCTCCCACTGAGCTACACCACCAGTCCGTATTTTCAGGTGTGTGCATGTGTGTGGCATGTCTGGCACATGCATGTGTGGTGTGTGTGTGGTGTGTGTGTGGTGCATGCCTGTGTGAGGCCTGTTTGTGCGGTGTGCGCAATGTGTGTATGGTTTGGAACGCGTTGCTTAGCGTATTGTCACAGGCTGCAACGCCAGGGAGGCACTGTTACCGGAGGCTGGTCTCCTGGGCTACAGGGAGTTTGATTAGGCTACAGCGTGACGCCCTGTCTCTCTTCCTCACTCAAGAAAAGACCTGTTTTCTTAGAATACATCTTATTTTTCCCCTTCAGGAGCGATCTGTGCTGAAGCTAGCCTCTCCTGAGTCTTCATCACACTCCGCCTTAGGCCTGTACAGCACTGGCTAGAACCTGAAAGTCTTCGATAAGACTGGACGAAAAAGTCCTCATCTTCTTTTTTTATTTTATTTGTTTTTTGGTTTTTTCAAGACAGGGTTTCTCTGTGGCTTTGGAACCTGTCCTGGAACTAGCTCTGTAGACCAGGTTGGTCTCAGAACTCACAGAGATCCGCCTGCCTCTGCCTCCCGAGTGCTGGGATTAAAGCCGTGCACCACCCTGGCCTGGCTAATTCCTATCTTCTACTATAAGGTTGCTTCCAGGTGGATGGAGACCTTTTCCCATGTGACCTTCCTAGGGCTTAGACCAATGGTTCTCAACCTTCCTAATGCTGCGACCCTCATACAGTTCCTCATGTTGTGGTCACCCCAACCACAAAATTATTTTTGTTGCTACTTCCTAACCACCATCATTTTGCTATTGCTACTACTAACCATAAGTAAATATCTGATATGCGACCTCTGTGGGGGGTGCGACCCACAGGTTGAGAACTGCTGGCCTAAAACAATGAGGATCACAGGAAGGTACACGAACCTGAATATGTTTCATCACCATGTGGTTCACGGTGCCCACACTCACCCCACAAACCTATAACATAAAGATGCTGCTGCAATACACAAGGAATACTTCAGGCCTGGTCACACTCACTCTTCTGAAAGCGCTCCCCAGCCCGCCTTGACAGGAACTTTTTAGGGTAGACCCACGTGTCCATATATAAACAACGGCTTGGGGACCAAAATTTGGCCTACTTATTTTTATAAAGGTTTGCTGGGATACAGCCTCACCCATCAATTGGTTGCTCTAGGGCAAAAAAAAGGAAAGACTTGGGTAATTTCAGTGAAAGCTATGCAGCTTGAAAATACCTTTAAGAAGATTCTTTAAGAAGTTTACAGGAAGCAGGTCATGGTGCCCCAGGTCTATAATTACAGCTATTTTGGAAGCAAAGGCAAGAGGACATAAGTTCAAGAGCAGCCTGGGCAACGTAGTTAGACCCTGTCTCAGAAAGGTAAAAAAGGAACACTCAGGATGTAGCTCAGTGGGTGGAGCACCTGCCCAGTATCCAGAGGCCCTGGGCTCAATCCTCAGCAACCCACCCCATGGTGGTGATGCCCACCTGTAATTCCAGCATGTGGGAGGGGGAGGGAAAGATCAAAAGTCCTCAGAGGCCATTTTTGTCAGCCTGGACTATCTTAAAAAAAAAAAGTAAAATAAAATAACGAAATTAAAAAGGGCTGTGTTTATAGGTCATGGTGGAGAGCTCACAGAACATGCACAGGCCCTGGGGTCCAGCCCTACCACACGGAGAAAAGACAAGGAAATGCCGCAGGTCGCAGTGGCTGCTGAGACAGTATTTCGGCCTAAGTGTGTCACAGACATTGCGTTGAGCATTGCAGGTATGTCATCCCATGGAACTGAATTCCCATTATAGCCTGACTGCTGATGTCAACAGAGCTTCCATGGTCTGCTAAGCATCATTATGCCCAGTGATAAATCCAGAATCCAAAGCCGGGCCTGGGTCTATGCGCCTCTGGCCTGTGTGCCAGGCTGCATGGCTTCTCCAGGGTGCACAGTCTAGCCACATCCAGCAGAACCCTTGATACTTCTGTGATTAGTCTGTCTTCCCAGTGTCCTCAGAAGATCACCTAGGGGCTCCCACTTCTTTAGGGATGCTCCTTCAAGCCTGAATATCTACTTCTTTCTCTCTGAGAATTCTACCAGTTTGTCAAGGCTTAGTTAAGGCTCCCTCTCTCAACCAACACAGAGTCTTTGGAGGCCATAGCTGCGGCTTAAAAGGTTTATTTTCATTATTTTTATTAAGGTGTGTCTCTGTGTGTGGGTATGTGCACACAGTGCAGGTGCCTGAAAAGACAGAACAGGCTTGGGTCACGTGGCACTGGAGTTACAAGCAGTAAGTAGTGCAATAGTGAGCCACCCAATGTGGGCAGTGAAATCCCAACCTAGGTCCTCTTGAAAAGCTGCCGGTGCTCTTAGCTGCCAGGCTATCTCTCTACCAACTTTTTTTTTTTTTGAGACAGGGTTTCTTTGGAGCCTGGCTTGGAACAAGCTCTTGTATAGACCAGGCTGACCTTGAACTAACAGAGATCCACCTGCCTCTGCCTCAGGCTTGCTAGGATTAAAAACACCACGTGCCACCACCGCCCAGCTCCAACTTTTTGTTGTTGTTGTTTTTAATTTAATCTTCTTTTTCCACTGTTGAGTTCTGGGGGTTGAACCCAGGCCATTCAGTTTGCACACCAACTCAGGCTTGTAAGCACTTTTACCGGCTCCACCACCTTACCGGGCCTGCCATGGCTGCTCTTAGAGCATAGATGAGACTTGGCCTGCAGAGGCCTCTGTGTCCACTGCTGGAGCTGGACTCTTCTTCCTTGTTTTGAGATAGACTATCACCACATAGCTCCAGCTGCCTTCCAACTAAGCAGTCTTATTAGAAGCAGAACTCTTTTTTATTTATTTTCAAGTTATGGCATCACTACATAGCTCTGGCAGCTGTCCTGGAACCAACTGTGTAGACCAGGCTGGCCTCAAACTCATAGAAAGCAGCCTTCCTCCACCTCTGCCTCCCAAGTGCTGGACAAAGTCATGTGCCACTATGCCCAGCTAGAAGCAGAAGGAACCTTAAAGGAGGCCAGGCATAATGGTGTGCGCCTTTAATGCTAGCACTTGGGAGGTAGTGTTCGAGGCCAGCCAGGTCTGCAAAGCGAGACTATTAAAAAAAAAGAAACGAAGAAACGAGAAGCAAGAAGAGGGCCAGAGAGATGGCTCAGTGGGTAGAGCACTTGCTACCAAAACTGACAACCTGAGTTTGATGCCTGGAACTCACATGACCGGAGAGAACCAATTCTCAAAAGTTGTCCCTCTGACCTCCACTCTCCCACCTGGGCATGTGGGCACCCACATATATGGAGATACACACGTTCACATACACAGAGTAAATAAAATATAATTTAAGAAAAAAAAGAGCAGAAAAGGAAAGCTAGTTAAATATTTTCCAGTCAGGCGAGGCAGGCATTCAAATAATAAAAACTAAATAGAAATAAATCTTTTCTGATGGCCCATGTAGGTTTTCGGTGACTATGAATTCCACCACCTAGCTTGGGATCTTTTTGGTTTGTGGGTCCTACCTATTACTTTTTGTTTTTGAGACGGGGTCTCACTATGTGGTCCAGGCGCGCCTAGATCTCAGGATTCTGCTTTGGCCTCCTGAGCGCTGGGATGACAGACAGGCACCACCACACCCGAACTTTTGAGACTGGCCTGTCTCCTCACCAGTGTGCATGCCCTTGGCAGGTAGTCATTCCATCAGGAACTGGGGCGATGGCCAACGCTAGCAAGCCCCAACGCAAAGCTTCTTAGTGTCACTACGTCCCACGACTCACTATCCAAAAATACAATCCTAGGCACTTCGGGTCCTCAATCAGAACTCTGCAATGAGCTTTTTCTAAACGGTCATCCCAGAGTAGGATGACTTGGAGACTCCCCAGGAGCCAGGCAAGTGCTGGTCCTCGGCCTTTGCCTTGAGTAAGGGTGGATGCAGTAGATTCCTTGGGGATGCTCACTGTGTCGGGTCGTCCCCGGAACCTTCCCTAAGTGTCATCGGCCCCTCTAGGGACGGCACGGCAAGGCCAGGTCGGGCACCGGGGAGCTCCGAGAACGCTGACCTCAACTTTGTTTCTTAAAAATAGCTCAGAGGCCGCGGTGCTCCCGGGAGCCGCCAGCTTCCCCTGCAGGGCTCGGGGTCGCCGGGAGGTCGGTGGCAAGGGATCCTAGGCACAGAGGCGACCCGGGGGGTGAGCGACAGGGCCCGGGGAGGGGCCCGGACCGAAGGAGGCCGCTTACCTTCTTCACCGACAGCGAGATGTTCTCCAGGATTCGGTCCTTCACCTCCCGCGGCTCCATGGCGCTGCCGCCGCCGCCCCGTCGCCGCTTCCCGCGCCGGGCGCCCGGGGCCGCCGCCAACCGCTGCCGCCGGCCGTGCGGGGACTCCGTGGTGCCGGCCGCGGGCCCCGGCGCCCGCCGCCCTCGCTTCGCCTCGCCCGGGCCTCGCTCCGCCGCCGCCGCCGCCGCCTCCCGAGCGCGGAGCCGGGAAGGAGACGCGGGCTGTGCGCGGCGGCAGGAACTGATGTCAGTCGGGGCGGCGCCAGCACCGGCCGAGAGGGACGGCGGGGACCGGGCGGGCCCGCCTCCTCTGAGTCCCGGGCCGGCGGAGACCTGCGAGCTCCGGGACTCGGGGACGCGGAGACCTGGAGACCCGGGGACCCAGGAGGAATCACACAACTCGGATCACACAGACCCGGGATCTCATAGAGCCGGCATCGCATAGACCCGGGGACGCCTAGACCCGGCATCCCTGAGACTCGGACCTCAAACACTCAGGGACTCAGAGACCTTGTCTCTCCGCCCCTCCCCACAACCGCCTTACCCACTCCGGCACAACTCCGCAGAGACACCGTGTTATCCCCCACCCCCGCAACAAGGCCTTCCCTGTTCAGGTCTGGAAACCCGCATAACTCCTTAGAGGTCACCCCCTCCCTCCTTGCTCCCATCCCGCTCCCCCGCAACATTCAAAGACCCTCCTCCCAGGATCTCTGTCCAACTCCTTGGAGACCCCCACTCAGGACCAGCACAGACAGCGCCCCTCCCCCATCACAAATCTGGCATTCCTCACCCTTGCCCACAGGGGACGCCATACATACCCGCACGCCTGAGACTGTAGAGCCAAGGCCTGGCCAGTCAGAAACACCTACCCAGAGTTCAGGGGTTCAGACGGCATAGAAGCTCCAGGATCCAAACTTGGCCCTGACTCCAGAGCTCAACCCTCCATCCTCCCCAACATCCAACGGATCATCTTCGAAGTCCAGTCCTCAACTTCAGGTCATTGCAAATCCCTGGTGGCTCTCCTACTTCCAAAACAGCCCCATTTCCCAAGCAGGCTTCATACCTTCAGTCCCTGTCCCGGCAGCTTTAGGTCAGGGACACAAGCTAGGCTCATCAGAAAGGAGGGAACCTCAATTAAGAAAAGGCCTCCTAGCCGGCGGTGGTGACACACACCTTTAATCCCAGCACTTGGGAGGCAGAGGCAAGCAGATCTCTGTGAGTTCGAGGCCAGCCTGGTCTACAAGAGCTAGTTCCAGGACAGGCTCCAAAGCTACAGAGAAAGCTTGTCTTGAAGAAGAAAAAGAAAGAAAGAAAGAAAGAAAGAAAGAAAGAAAGAAAGAAAGAAAGAAAGAAAGAAAGGAAGGAAGGAAGGAAGGAAGGAAGGAAGGAAGGAAGGAAAAGAAAAGGCCTCCATAAAGTCGCTATAGGTAAGCCTGCAGAGCATTTTCTTAATTAGTCAGCCAGTTAGCAGCTCCCCTCCATGGCCCCTGCACCAGCTCCTGCCTCCAGGTTCCTGCCCTGTTTGAGTTTCTGCCTTGGCTCCCTCTATGGACTGTAATTCAGGATATATAAGCCAAATAAGCAGCTTTGGTCCCCATGTATCATGCTTCATCACAGCGGTAGAAAAGCTAACTAAGACACTTACATGCTATGCCCCTAAGGGCTTCACTCCCTCAGCCCAAGAACCATAACACATACCCTACCCCAAGCTCACCAACTGGACACTTGGGTTCTGTCTCCTACCCTGGGTCACTTCCCCAAATAAACACGTCTTCACAGAGCGACATGTCCATTCTTTAGACACCAAAACTCTCACTTCTGGCTCCTTATTTTTCAAACAGTGTCTGCTCAGGCTAACTCACCTCCAAAGTCCCCCTTGGAGCACCACCAATCCTATAACCTTTGAAGAGAGGACCCCACCCTTTCCCTGACCACCAAAGGGAGACCAAAGATGGTGATGGCTTTGTTTCCTAGGAGTGAGTAAGGGGAAAAAATAAACTCTGCAAAGGGAAAGGGAATCTGGGATTCCGCTTGGGGCTAGCGTTAGCCAGACCAGCACACAGCTGTTATTGGCAGGACTATCAGGAGTTAACAAGCCATTCTCAGCTATAGAGAGAGGTGAGTTGTAGGAGGCCAGCCTGGGCTACGTGACACCCTGTCTCAAACAACCAAACCAAAACAACAACAAAAACCTAGGCGAAAACATTAGGCCATGCCTATAACTCCAGTGCTGTTTTGTTTTGCTTTGGTTTTTTGAGACAAGTCTCACCCTGTGGCCCTAGCTGCCCCGAACTCACTCTGTAGACGAGGCTGACCTTAAACTCACAGAGATCTGTCTGCCTCTGCTTCCCCAGTTCTGTGATCAAGGATATGTACAACCACACCAGTAGATCCAGGACTAGTTTTTGAGCCGCGGTCTCACACCCCTTCCTGGCCTTGAATATGAGGCAATCCTCCTGCCTTAGACTCCAAGTATTGCGACACACACCACCAGGATCAGCCTGAAATAAGTGTTTTCCATAGAATCTAGATCACAACTCCAGGAATCACTCAGAAGTTTTTCTGACCCCAGGACCTGTTTTATGTTGTTGTAGGTTGTTCTAACAGGCCACCCTAAGGGTTTGGTCTAACCTTTAGAAGAAAAGTAGAGTCTCTAGAACAACTGAAGCCAGGGAGTTTTAAATTTGTTTTGAATCCAAGAAAAACAGAGTTGCCATAGAACTGGGTAGAGGGCAAAAGAGTTGGGGATCAAGGTTGCATTTGTTGCCCAAGTAAAGAAAAGATTGAGGGCAGAGGACATGTTACATTAACGATAAAGAAAGAGACAGATGCCCAGAGGTGTCTGTGGTAAGGAGAAGAAAGATTAGTCTGAATGAATGACTCCTTTACCCATCCCTTCTAGCTAGGGTTCCTACAGGCCCCAGCCTATGAGTTACAGGCCTGGCTCTTCAGAACTGCTCAGACCAAAGTATAAGCTATGAGCTATGTGGTTATTCCCTGCTATTAAACGTCAAGTCAGCTGCTCAGCACCATGTTCCAACAAATGCCTCTTCATGTTTTGAACTCAGGACAGGTGTGTGTGTGTGTGTGTGTGTGTGTGTGTGTGTGTGTGTGTGTGATGCTTAGGAACCATGTCATGCTTAGCAACACTATCCTTCTTTGAGACAAAATCTCTCATTGGCCTGCCACTCACCAATTAGTCTAAATTGCTCTGCGCCTGGGTGCCCAGCTATGGGATTAGAATGAGTCACAGTGCCTGGAACTGGGTAAGGGGGCAGTGTCCTTACAACAGGCAAGTGTTTTGATAACACGCCACACCCCACCTCATCCCATCCCCACCCCACCTCTCCGCCCCCTTTTGTATGTTTTTAAAGAGTATTTCATGCAGCCCAGGCTCTACTCGAACTCCTTGCAGCTGAGGAATACTTTAACCTCTGATAGTTCCGGGGGCTGGAGTGGCAGGTATGTGCCATCACAACCGATTTATATGGCACTAGATGGCATCAGAGCTTTGGGCCAGAGAGATGGCTCTGTAGTTTTTGCTTGTGTTTGCTCTGAGTGTTTGCTTGTCTCATAGCGGACTTGGAGATGCGTTCCCAGCACCCCTACTGGCTTACAATGACCTGTAACTCCAGCTCAGGAGGTCTGGTTCCCTCTTCTGATCTCCCCATACATAAATAATTTAAAAAACAACAACAATAAAACAAACAGGTGTGGTGGCCGACACCTTTAATTCCAACACTAGGGAGGTAGGGTGGCAGAGGCAGGCAGATCTCTGAGTTCGAGGACAACCTGGTCTACATAGGGAGTTCTAGGCCAGCCAGGATTACGTAGTAAGACCTTGTTTTATTTTTTTTTTGTTTGTTTGTTTTTTCGAGACAGGGTTTCTCTGTGGTTTTGGAGCCTGTCCTGGAACTAGCTCTTGTAGACCAGGCTGGTCTCGAACTCACAGAGATCCGCCTGCCTCTGCCTCCCGAGTGCTGGGATTAAAGGCGTGCGCGGCCACCGCCCGGCAAGACCTTGTTTTAAAAAAGATAAAATAAAGGGCCGGGCGGTGGTGGCACACGCCTTTAATCGCTAGTTCCAGGACAGGCTCCAAAGCTACGTAGAAACCCTGTCTCGAACCCCCCCCAGGCCAAAAAAAACAAAAAAACAAAAACAACACAAAAGATAGCAATCCAGGGCTCTGTACAGGCTAGGCAGACATTCTACCAACTGAGACTGTCCCAGCAACAGGTATTTTCATTCTGGCCATGTGCTGAGATTGTCCACTTCCTCTGTTACGGGGAAGGAGGTGGCATTTCTGCCATGCTGTCGCACCTGTTGGAGGATTACAGTCCCAAACAACGTTTTACAGCTTTTGGAGGAACATGTGTTTTCTGCTCGCCAGCTTCCCAGGGTGTTCTGGGGTAAGTGTGTATCTAGGAAGAGAGGGACCTTCTGACTGAAAAAGAGACCACACACGTGTTCATGAGCAGGCCACTGCACCATGCTTGGGGTACCCTGTCACAAACAGGGTGCCTGAAGAGATGGTTCAGCACCCGCTACTCTTCTGGAGGACCTGGGTTTGATTCCCCACAACCACATGGGGGTTCATAAACATCTTTTAGCTGCCCTTCCAGGGAACCAGACATCTTCTGGCCTCTAGGGGCACCAAGCACGCACATGGTGCAGAGACACACAGGCAAAACATCATACACATAAAAAAAAAATTAAAAATATAAAAAAAATAGCGACTCTGGGAAACACAGGCATCTTACTGCTGGGAATCACGAAGCTGGAAATGAAAAGCCATTCTTTTATTACACAACACTTCCCTATCACGTGAGCAGCTCATGAGACTCTGAGTCAAAAGCATCAAAAACCCAGAGCCTGTGCTGATTCACGCCAGGGCCTCAGGCAAGACACTTGCCCTGGTTTCCACATCAGTGGCACAGACAAAAGGATTTCAAAGCCAGCCGTTGGGGCGCAAGCCTGGAGTTCCCGCACTTGGAAAGTAGAGGGGGGAAGATCGTCCTCAACTTGCAGGCTTACCTGGAGGAGGCCTCCTGTCTCAAAAGAGAGACGTCTCAGTGATTCAGAAGAGCACAGGATTCAGAGTCCAGCACCCCCCATGGAAGCTTACAACTATTGGTAATTCCAGCCCTGGACATCTGGTACCCTCTGGCCTCCTTGGGTACCAGGAACACACGTGATAGGTAGACACATGTGCAGATAATACACTCATATATAAAAATATATAAATAAAAAGAGAAGAATTCCTCTCTTTCTTCCCGACTCTAGACAATTATGTTTGTGTTTAGAGGAATCACTTTCTCGGCCAGCAGGCTGGCGAAGCTGTTTGAGCCCTACCAGAGAGGGGACAGTGGGACAGGCTGGTTCTAGGTCCCCCATGCTGCACAGTATCCAGAAGTGGACTGGACAAACCGAAGTAAGGCAGCTTTGTCTAGGGCATTTGACTTTGTATTAAATGCCCAGTTCCTTCGAATTTTAGCTAGTCAGTAAAATGGGTGGGTAGAAACCTCCTAGCTTACAAAGCCTTCAAGCAACTTCTTGCCATACGGCATGTGTGTGTGTGGGGGGGGTGCGTTTTTTTAAAACTTTAAAGTTTTTATCATTTTTACTTTATTTTATTTTATATGGGTGGGTTTCAGATAGGCACAGCTGTCACTGGCTTTGTGAGCCCATCTATGACACAACCCACTGGGGCCTTTGCGATGAGGAAATGGAGGCAGTATAACTGTGCTTATGAATTTACTCCTTTGTAACACGAGAGTCAGGGCTGGGCGTGCAGCACGGGGGGGTTAGAGCGTTCGTCTATACGGTAAGCTCGAGGACAATCAGAATTGTACAGAGAGACCCTGTCTCAAAAATAAAACAACTCTAAAGCAAGATACAGGAGAGAATTTTAGATTGCGTGATAAGGGGTCAGTCTAAGGAGAAGAAAGCCATGCAGGAAAGAGAGGCAGCTAGGATTTGGGTAAAGTAGCCACAGACCGCCAAGGGTGACGTTTGCACAAAGAACCGAGAGAAATGAGAAAAAGGAAGGAACGTGGGGTAAGTACATTTCAGGCTGAAGAATGAATGGCGGGGCCGGGCGGTGGTGGCGCACGCCTTTAATCCCAGCACTTGGGAGGCAGAGGCAGGCGGATCTCTGTGAGTTCGAGACCAGCCTGGTCTACAGAGCTAGTTCCAGGACAGGCTCCAAAACCACAGAGAAACCCCGTCTCGAAAAATAACAAAAAAAAAAAAAAAAAAGAATGAATGGCAGGGTGCTAAGGCTTTAAGGGGCAGGAAGGAGCAAGGGTGACTTATTCACATTCATGGCAGCCAGTGAAGCTTAGAGCTGGATCCAGGGAGGGAGCTGGCGGATGACAACTGAAGAGTAAAGGAGCCTTGGAGACCTTAAGAAGGTTCTGGCCTGCACTCTGAGGGAGGGGCTATTGGAGGCGTGGAGGAGGGCCATGTAGGACAGATCTGGGTCATGACCAGACTTGCGTGCTCTGAGGACTGAAGAGGGAAAACCATTCTAGGAGGGAGTGACTTCACAGATAAGAACAGGTCGCCAATGCCTCAGAACAAAGCAGCAGTATCTGGGAGCAATCTCACCCTCTTCTGAGCCATTTCTCTCTCTTCTGCTTGTGACGCCTTTTTCTGTTTCGAGAGCCTCACGGTGCTGAGCTTGGCCTCGGATTTGCTGTGTAGCCAAGGGTGGCTTTGAAACCCTGACGCTCCAGTCTCCACTTTGCCAGTGCTGAGAATGCAGGCATGTGCCAGCCCGCCCACTTGATGTGCTGGGATGAAACCCAGGGCCTGCGCTTGCCCATAGGCACTCTACCAGCCAAGCCCACATTTAACATGTACTTTTGGCATTTATTTATTTACTAACTTACTTATTTTTTTTTATTCATTCATTCATTTATTTTAGTTTTCCAAGACAGGGTTTTTTGTTTTTTGTTTTTTTTTTTTTTTTTTTGTAGCCCTGGCTGTCCTGGAACTCACTCTACAGACCAGGCTGGCCTCCAGCTCAGAGATCTGCCTGCTTCTACCTACAGAGTTCTGGGATTAAAAGTGTGTGCCACCACCATCAGGCACAAGTTTTCTAAAACTTAAAAAACAAGAACAAAACCCAAGGGGCTGGAGAGATGGCTCAGAGGTTAAGAGCATTGCCTGCTCTTCCAAAGGTCCTGAGTTCAATTCCCAGCAACCACATGGTGGCTCACAACCATCTGTAATGGGGTCTGGTGCCCTCCTCTGGCCTGCAGGCATACACACAGACAGAATATTGTATACATAATAAATAAGTAAATAAATAAATATTTAAAAAAAGGAACAAAACCCAAAACTATTTCATTGTATTTTTACTTAAATGGATGTCCCACCCTTTTCCCATTGTCTGCTCTCCAGCTGAATATGTGAGTTTCTGTCCTGGCCCTCTGACACGTACTCCCCTGACACAGCAAGTTTATAGTCTTGTTCTCTGCAACGCTGGGTATTTAGTGCTAAGCAAATACTCTCCTGCCTCAGCATTACAAAAACAAACCCAAAACACAGGGGCTGGGATTGCAGCTCAGTTGGTAGTGAGAGTACCAGTCCAGTAGGCAGGAGGCGCTGGGTTTGAGCTCATGCACTTGATAAAGTACGATGGTGCATACCTGTAATGCTAGCACTAAGGAGGTGGAGGCAGGGGGTTCACTCTCAGTTCCATCTCTTTCTTGGCCAGCCTAGGGTACAGAAGACCTGCTTAAAATGAGTGAATAAGTAAGCACATCACTTAGGAGCCTTAAAATAGAGATGGAAGGGTTTTGAGACTCCCAGGTGGTGTGGCACACTCCTTTAGGTCCAGCACTCGGGAGGCAGAGGCAGGCGGATTTCTGTGAGTTTGAGGTCATCTTGGTCTACAGAGCGAGTCCCAGGACAACCAGGACGCAGAGAAACCCTGTCTCGGAAAAAGTCAACCAACCAACCAACCGACCGACCAACCGACCGACCAAGAAAACTCAAGTCCAAACAGTTCTGCAGCCGGGGGGTGGTGGAACAGCCCGGTAATCCCAGCACTCGGGAGGCAGGAGCACAGGAGTCCAGCTCAAGGCCCTTCTCAGCTACACAGCCATGGTGAGGCCAGGATATGATTCATACAGCCCTATGTCAGAGAACAAAACACAGCGGGTCTCAATTGGGAGTCTCAGTTTCGGAGCAGAGCTGGGAGTCAAGTCTGCTACTCCCTGATCTGTGACAGAAATGGGGTTAAGTCAATTCCCAAGAGACTCTGTCGCTGTCTGACCTGGAATTTAGTGCAATCTTAATCCATGCTGGGGAAACAGGTGTGGAGACTTCACAGCTATGAGGCACTAGCTTCATTATATGTCGCTGGGATTTCTGTTGTGTGGCCAGGTGATTGTTTCTGTCCCCTCCCCTCCCCAGCTTGCCTTACTTCCACTATCTCAAGCAAAGTAAAGAACTGGGCGATTTAAGAACCCCATGGAGAAATCAGAGGTGGTGGTGCACACCTTTAATCCCAGCACTCAGAAAGTAGAGGCAGGCAGACCTTTATGAGTTCCAGGCCAGCCAGGGCTACACAGAGAAACCCTTTAAGACAGGGTTTTCAATGTCCTAGCTAGCTAAGTTGGCATGGGCCTTTAACCCTCAGCACTCAAGGGGCTGAGGCAGGATCAAGTTTGAAGCCAGCTTGGGGTATATGCCCATACCCTGGTATGTGCGCGCGCGCACACACACACACACACACACCACAGAATAAATGTAATGAAAGAATTACCCCCCCCCACACACACACAAAGCAAACACATAGATTATACTTCATAGCCTCTTTTTTTTTTTTTTTTCCGAGACAGGGTTTCCAGCCTGTCCTGGAACTAGCTCTTTTTTTTTTTTTAAGATTTATTTATTTATTATGTATACAACATTCTGCCTCCATGTATGCCCGCACGCCAGAGGAGGGCGCCAGATCTCAGTACAGATGGTTGTGAGCCACCATATGGTTGCTGGGAATTGAACTCAGGACCTCTGGAAGAGCAGCCAGTGCTCTTAACCTCTGAGCCATCTCTCCAGCCCCCTGGAACTAGCTCTTGTAGACCAGGCTGGTCTCGAACTCAGAGATCCGCCTGCCTCTGCCTCCCAAGTGCTGGGATTAAAGGCGTGCACCACTACCGCCCGGCCCCTCTTTTTTTTTAAACAAAATTATTTAACTTTATGTACATTGTTATGATTCCCTGAAACTGGAGTTACAGCTGTGAGCTGCCATTGGGTGCTGGGAAGTGAACCCAGGTCCTCTGGAAGAGCAGTCAGTGCTCTTAACCGAGCCACCTCTCCAACTCTATTTATTTATTGATTTATTCATTCTGGCTTTCGAGACAGGCTTTCTTACAGTCCTGGCTGTCCTAGAACTCTAGAACTCGCTCTGTAGACCAGGCTGGCCTGGTCTAACGCTTGGGCTTAAAGGCGAGTGCCACCACCTGGCTTCATAGCCCCTCTTAAAAGTCCGCTGTGGTCACATGACCCAGCAGCCACTGGCTTGACTTGAAATGAATGTAGGTCTGCAAGACATCACCAGCTTCTGCAAGCGCCACTTGGCATCTCATGTCTCTGAACCAGTGACCTCACACCTAAGAAGTGTGTTCTTTGCCGGCTATCAGCTAAGTGTCTTCCACGTGGCAACCTGTTCGATCCTTACAATCTGCCTCCTCTTGTCTAGGGTACGTGTGCGTATGTGAGCATGCACTTGTGGGTCAGAGGTCCCCGAGCCGCCTGGCCTTTTCTCATGTGGGCCCTGAGATATGAAGTCAGATCAGCATGCTTGTGAAGCACGCACTTTACCAATGGAGCCAACTTCCCCCCTTTTAAAAATAATTTATTTTATGTGCATTGGTTTGAAGGTATCAATTCCCCTGGAACTGGAGTTACAGCTGTGAGCTGCCATGCGGATGCTGCAATTGAACCCGGGAACTGTGGAAGAGCAGCCAGTGCTCTTAACTGCTGAACCATCTCTAAAGGTTTTTTTTTTTTTTTTTTTGCGAGGGCGGGGGTTGAGACAGGGTTACTGTGTAGCGGTTGGAGACTGTCGTGGAACTCCCTCTGTAGACCAGCTGGCCTGGAACTCCCAGAGATCCGCCTGCCTCTGCCTCCCGAGTGCTGGGATTAAAGGTGTGCATTCCCCCAGCCCTTTAAGTCTATTAACAGCAAAGCTGGACTATACCAAGCAGCGAGGCTCCGGTTCTCAACCCCCCACTTTTTTTTTTTTAAGATTTATTATGTATACAGTGTTTTGCTTGCATGTACACCTGCATGCCAGAAGGAGGCACCATTACAGATGGCTGTGAGCCACCGTGTGGGTACTGGGACTTGAACTCAGGATCTCTAGAAGAGCAGCCAGTGCTCTTAACCACTGAGCCATCTCTCCAGCCCATGCTGCGTCCCTTTAACACAGTTCAAGTTGTAGTGACCCCCAACCATAAAATTTTCATTGCTAGTTATTTCATAACTGTAATTTTGCTACGGTTATTAATCATAATGCAAATGTTTTCCCACGGCTTTGGGTGACCCCTATGAAAGGGTTGTTTGGTGCCCCAAAGGGTCGGAACCCACAGGCTGATACCCACTGTCATTGTTGTCTACTATTTTGTACCAACTGCATACAAGATGCTCATCTTAGATCCACAGGGAGCAGATCCCGAGCAACCTAAGTCAGCTTCGTGGCTGCTCATTCCTTCCGGAACACAGTGCAAGAAACATGGCCCCAGTACCTGGGCAGAAGTAATTTCAAAGGCCGGTAGGAAAAAGGGCTGGAGCGAAGAGCCATCTCAATTGAAAAGAACAGATCAAACACAGTTTCTTATGATAAAAACTTTATTATCTTAAATATCAAAGGTTTTACACATCACGTTTTCTTCAGAAAATTCCTATTAAAGAAGAAAAATAAAATAAAGTGTTTGGATTATTCAGGGCTGACTTATATTTCAAAGTGTGACCAATAAAAGGAAAAGAAAATCAAACTCAAAGGCATCTAGTGCGTTCAGCTGCAGACAGGTCCTAACCAGTGGCACGAGACCAACTCTGGGATGACTGAGTACAGTTCCCATAAATTCTGTTTCCCCTCTCAGAGCATGCGATGTGACTGGACCACTGGTAAGCAGATTGGGCCAACCAGCCTCACTTCAAGAAAAGCCAGGACACCTTGTGACACACAGGCACAAGATACAAAGCAGGCTTCCCAGTCACGGCCTGCCAAGTGGGGCAGGAAACCACTCAACAAGGCTCTGCTAGGTGTTGAAGCCACTGCCCAACTCACCATGAAGAGATCCGGATACAAATGCACAATTACTCTCAGGTGTGTGCAGAACAGATTCGATTTACACAAAGGATTCCCCTGGTGTCTGTTGCCAGAACTAAAGGTGTGCAGGGCAGGGAAGAACACGCGCAAGCACTGGGGTGAAATGGTGCGAGCCCACGTGTCTCCCAGGCTCTACGGTCCAGTCAAGGAGCCTGTAAACACAGATCTGGCTGGCTCACGAGAGAACACAGATCTACTCTTATTTAAGTCTGCAGGTTGTGGGCTACCAAATTCTAAGTACGACCACTGCCCATCACCTGAATAGGCCCAGGGAAAACGCCCCTTACCCAAATTAGCCACTCAAAACCGTCTTAGGTTGCTTACTTAGCACGGCTCTGTAAGAAGCAATCTGATCTTGCACTCCACGCCAACTCCTGATCTGTGGTTCAAACTTTGTAGGTAAAGAAACTCCTATGTTCTTGAGCTATTTTCTTGGTAATTTCCCTAGAGAGTGTCCTAAAACTTGACAGCCCCCACCACACTTCACACAGCCCCTCCTCACCAGTGCCCCAGTCTTAATTACTGGTTAACTTTTGGGTGTATTTCCTAACAACCACTAACACTCGACTCTCCTACGCTTCAGGAATGCACACGCTGGGCTATCTCAGAGGGTTGGAGAATGTCTTGCAGAGCAAAGCAACGCTGCCTGCCATCCCACCCGTCACCGACTACTCTTTCTGCTCTGCGTTTCCAGTTCCACACTGCACTCGGCCGCCTTAAATAGCACACCGCAGAGGCCTCTGCCGAGCTCTGCTCTCCCAGATGGTCGTGCCATGCTCACCAGAGGGTGGAGGGTGCCACACACCCACCCGAATCAGTGTGGCATCCATACTCAGGGAAGGAAAGGTAATTGATTCCTCTCCTGCCTGCTCCTTTCTGGTCAACAGCATTACACATTGATCCCTCAGCATCTTTTCAGTTATTTCTACTAAATTTTCAAACTATTTTTTCTTTGCAGTGCTGGGGTGGGGGTCACACCCAGGGCCTTGTACATGCCAGGCAAGTGTTCTACCAAAACCCTCCCCCCACTTTTTGGAGACAAGGTTTCACGTAACCAAAGCTGAAACTCAAGATGTAGCCAAGAATGACCTTGAACTTCTGATCCTCTCGCCTCTACTTCTCCAGGCTGGGGTTACCTGCACATGCCGCACCCGGGTCACGCAGTGTCCAGGCTGGACTGAGGCTTCCCGCAGTTAGGCAAGCGCTCTACCCATCACCAATGGGCTACATTCCCCCACATCCCCAATCCATTTTTTATTTTCACTCATTTTGAGACAGTTTCTCCCCATAGCCCTGACTGGCCTTGCATTTACAGCTTAAAGGTGTGTGTCACCGCATCCAGCCCCTAATTGTTTAAACAAAACAATCAAAACTAAACATTTTAAATATAACTCTAGGTTTACAGCATCCAATTCCATTGTGGCCTTGATTTTTTTTCCAGTCAGTTCTAAATTACAACCAAGTATATTTAAAAATGAAAGCAGGCTACCCAGACATTATAAAATGTGCCTATAACCTCTTAATCCCATCTGCTTGAGGATTACTAGTTCAAGGTCAACCTGAGCTACATTAAATCTCTTCTCGAAAACAAAAGCATGCCAATAGGTAAAAACAGATCTTAGTTGAACCTTGCCTCATGTCTCTCCCAGACTGAAGGCTTCTAAGGCCAGGCTCCAGTCTGGGTCAGGAGCTGCTGAGCTCCCAGGCTTCAGGGCTACTCAATGTTTGATGATCAATGGGCTCTTGCCCATACTGCACAGCCTGATAGGAGGAACTGACTTCTTATCTAGAATGTAGTAAGATTTGATTTCTCTTAAAAGCACAAAATACATAACAGAAAACCTCTGAAACACGGAGAAACCATTTTTGGTATACAGGATGCAGAAACTCCTATCTGGGGAGACCTAATGTTTGATGCAGGGTAAGAATGAATCAAAGTGGCAACAAGCCAGAGACCACACCCTGTGGCCAGCCCTCTCCTGGAGAGCTGCCCCTCTGACTTCTCCCTGATACTCCCAAGATGTGATGCTTCTGCTAGTCAAAAACAATTAAGGCACAAAAGAAAAGCAAGTGCATCCAAGGCTCACCAAGTCCCTCCTGCGGCTCTGCCAACAGTCAGGGGATTAGGCGAAGCAAGCAAGGGAGCTCACTCAGTGCCAGCCCTCAGGCACTGTCAAAGAGGAACTCATTCCCAGGAAACACAAAACTTCATTCTCCAGGAGGGAAGTATATGGTGACCTTTGTCTTTCTAGTCAGCCACAGGCTCCTGCATCACCAACATCAGCTTTTCCTTTTCTGTTTTGGTAGTAAGGATCAAACCTGGACCTCACATGCTATGCAGGAGTTCTCCCAGTAAGCCCCGCAGCACTACGAATGATACACTAGCCAGTTCAGCCACATCGGTCACGCTCATCACAGGTAGCAATCGGAATGCACTGAGTGAAAAGGGCATGGTGGTGTGAGCCTATAATCCCAGCATTCTAGAGGCTGAGGCAGAAGAACTGCCATGAGTTTGAGGCCAGCCTGGGCTATGGCAAGATCCTATCTCAAAACAAACAAACAAACAAACAAAAAAAAACAAACCCAAAAGAACAACGACGAAAAACATACAACAAGGAAGGGAGATTTGCCTTGACTCTCCTGCATAGCTATTTGCAAGGCAGTTTACTATATACACGGTAGGAAGAAAAGCCGCCAGATGTGCAGGCATCTGTAGACACAGAAGCTGCTTTTCAACCTACGCAAAATATTTGTCAATCACCTTCTATATGATAGCTTACATATTTATTTATAGACATGAGCTGAAAAGTTGAAACAAATTCTTATGGCTTTCGCTAAAGACAGAAAGCTGTAGAGAGGGACGAACAGGCAGATACTACACAAGCTGGTTATGAAATCATTCCTCTTGCCAGAGAAATGCTTTGGGTAGACACCGCAGTCAGAGGGGCTGGGATCTTCACCACCGACTCAAGCTTCCGTGCCAAACAACTGGTCTTCTCGTCACCTACCAACCTGGAGCCCGAACTGTGGGATGAAGGCTTACGGCGGTCTAAAGGCCTGAACTAGCACATCCGAAGGGCCAAAGCTCCAGCTGCAGCTGTGCTGTCTGGTTACCAAGCCCCTTCTGCACACCAGCTTCAGCACAAGTCTTTGGTGCATAAATGGAGATGAGAACTGGAGGTAAGTGCCGACGATGTTTGGTAAAGGAGTTGCCCCTTGTGGCTATGGCTGTAGTCCGACATGCTCGACACCAGGATGCACGATGGGGTCTAACACTGGGGAGTCAGCTGAGTGAGATCTGACAATGAAGGTCCACTGGGGTCACATCCTTTCATGGCCCCTGTTCTATGACTGCTCAATTGAATTAAGTCAGTCAATTCCTAACTTTACTTTTCTACTAATGTCAGACAAAAGATCCCCCCCCCCCTTCTGTTTTTAGACAGGATTTCACTAATGTAGCTCTGGGTGGCCTTGAACTCGCAGAGATCTGCCTGCTTCCTGGGGTTAAAGGTATACGCCAGCATGCCTGGTCTTTTATTTATTCTTGACAAGAGTTTAAAACTCAAAAGTAACTATGCTGAAAAGAAAGTAATGACCTAAAGGAACGAAGTATTTGGCGAGTGAGCTAAGCTTCGTCCAAGGATTCCGAAGGACCATCTGGTCTATTAGCTTGCTTCTAAAAACGAACATACATGTAGAGTCATTAAAAACTACCGTAGTGAAATCTTCTCCAGACCGGTATCTGACACCGCCTAGGGCTCTCTCCCATCATCTGTTTTAAAAAATCAGTGGCCAAACCACTGGTCTTGCACGCCAGTTCCTCTGTTCAGAAGGCCTTCTGGGGTGCGGGGGAGGGGGGTAGTAGTGGCTGTCTGCCATCAGTACCTTCTCTACAAACCCCACCCTGTAGCCCCAAAGATTTGTAACCCTAAAATATACCTCCACCCCCTGAAAGCAAACACCAGGCCTCAGTGTGCTACTCCGGGCAAGAGCCTCCTGGGAGCAGGTTCCCAGTGTCACACACTTATCTTTGGTGCGACAAGCAAAGGGCGGACAGGCTGTGCTTGTCTGAAACAAAGAACTTCTCGGCTAGCCTGATGTTGAGTGCCTAATGGAGAAAGGAAACCACAAGGCCATCCAGCAACCACTTCCAAACTCCAGAAAGGGTCGTGATACTGTGTGACTGCCATCGTGTCGCTGGAGTGAGTCTCGGCGCACAAGCAGCGTGGCAGAAAGAAATGGACCAGAGAACAGACCCCTGTAAGTGCCCTGAAGTTTCACCAACTCCTGAGATATGAACCCATCTGTGCTCAATGACTTCAATTCTGATGGAAAGAACAAGCTTGAGAGAGAGAGGAGAAGAGAGAGGTGGACTTTAGACACAAATCAGTTAGTGCTAAGTCCAGAAACCGATTCCAAACTCTTACTAGGAACCAGGAGATAGCCTCAAGATCCTTTTCAGGAAAAGCAAGATTCCAGATTCCTGCCAGACATCTGAGACAACAGTTTATGTTCCAGGAAAGGATGCCTTCAGCCCTGTCCGGAGGGATTATTGCACAGTGGGGCCCACAGGACGACCTACAAGGCGAGAACTTACACTAAAAAGGCCACGGTAAACGCATCTCCGCGTTCCGCCCCACTCTAACTCAACATGGTGAACACAAACATGGATCCTGCTTAGAAAAGAAACTCCTGAGGAAAGAAAGGGATGGGAACTGTACCAAGGCCACCGTCGTCAGAACTTCGGTTGTACCCACTGCCATGAAGGACACTCACAGAATGACCAGTCTAAGCACCAAGAGGACCAGGGACGAAGGTTCTAACTCAGTCTTGCTCAGCTCAGAGTGAGCATGGGAAGACCTTCCCAGCAGGTGTGTTTCAGAAGCTAGGCTCCTGGCAGCTGACCATTGGCCACTGAGGGCTGGGGTGTCAGTGAGATGCCCCAAGTCCTATATCTAGTACATTCCAGTGTTTTATCTCTTACTCACAGTCCTTGGCATTTGCAAATGGAATTATGATCAGTTTTCCTCCTTCCCTTTTTTAATACAAGTAGCACCATGTTTCATTCTAATGTGAATCCCCCATGCCCCACCCACCGTCATAAAGGTATCTGGCAATCAATCCATGCAGCAGTCTATGACGCACAAGACAGCCCAAGTTTTAAGCCCTCCCGCTCACCCTATTTAAATGTCAACCCTGAGCACACAAACCAAAACATACAACTCCAGGAGTTATGGAATTCTTCTCCAGCTTCCTGTTACAAGCCACATTCTGCACACAGCACAGCCAGAGCCAGGAGCGGCTGGCCTGTTCCTAGCTGCAAGGGTGGCAGGGTTCGTGTGGCTCCTGCTTTCAAAGCATTCACTCATCTAAAATGGGATGCTATACACAAAACCATCTGTTTTATTACAGAATACATCATCTTAATGAGAATAAAAAGCTTTTGTATGCACATACTGCCAAGACATTTTAAAAGGCCCAAATTTTAAACAAGTAAAAAGACAAATTCATCAGACAAAAGATCATAAATTACTTTGGCCGGGGAAAAAAAATCTGGCTCAACATTTTGCTTGCGGGTTGGTTTCTACATATACTGTGTATGTATGTGGTGAGTGTGTCTGTGTGGAGAGAGCTTTCACAGAGGGAATGGGGTACGGTCTAGCCGCTTTCCCACAATTACGTAGGGACTACAATGTTCTTTGCTAGCAAAACAAGAAGTGCGAGGTCTGCATTCCCACCAACTCGATGCAAAGCCCCAAGGGCTTCCTGCAGAGTGAAGCCGGCACCGAGAATCCGGTTAACATCTGCAGTGGGAAAGATGAAGGGTGGAAGAGAAGACAAGGGCTGTGTGGCAGGTGGGTCCAATCCATGGGAGGGCGGCGCAGCTCCAGGGCAAACACTGCTGGTCTCCGGCCCGTCTGTGCCTGGATTCTGCACGTGCTCGGAAGGCTGACTGGGGGTACCCTCCTCACCTGCTGCAAATGTGGGAGAAATTTTCACATCTGAGGTGCAATGTGGCTGATCAGATGGTTTAGCTGAGGTTATGGCGACAGAACAGCTCTTCCTGACTGACTCCCTTGGTCTGGGGACACCTTCTTTGCCAGGTAACAAGCCATTACCCAGACCCCTGAAGCTAGTGTACGCTTCATGCTCTATGCCAAGACAAGGTGTGGTGCCTATGATTTCTGTCTTCTCTGATTCAGAGGTGGCCTGGTGACAGGAGACTTGTGGATACTGGTCACTAGGGGTCGAATTCTCACTCTGGGCCCCCCTTCGGGAAAGGTCCAAAATACCTGTTTGGCTCTCAGCTTGCATCTCTGACCGACAGTTAGCATCTTCAGGTGCATTTTCTGAAGCTGGCTTACAGCTAATGACCAAAAGATGATGCAGTTCTTTCAAGGCCACTGTGACAGATGAACAAAATTCTTCGGCTGCCTCCACAGAGGGCTGACCGTGGTCACTCAGAGGGGAAGAGGAAGCGCTGCTTGCTTTGCTATCCATCGCAGACACTTCAACATTATCTTCTGGGGGCTGCAAATCCCAAGCGGAGACGGAATGTTCCATGCTTTCAGGTGAGGGGCTGCAGTGTACTGCTTCCACTTCCATCAAGGGATTATCGGAAGTAAGATGTGGTGCACCAGGGCTCCTGATGCTGGCATCCTGCCTGCCCATGAAGCTGCACACGGCAGTCAGAGACCGTTCAATTGTATCCACGTCCATCAGGGTTTCTGGGCATGAGCAGCTATAGTGCCCTGAAGCTACAAGACTTTTCTCTGTATCTGGAAGATGAGCATTTGTCTGTAGTTCATCTCCTTTCATCACAGCTTCCAAACTGACAATGTTTTCTTGGTCCTGTTGATTTTCTTTTGTGTCACAGGGACATTGTTGGTCATGTGGGGCACTCTGCTGACCGTTCCCTCTGTGTGGTTCTCTGGGTTGCTGAGGGCCATTCACTTGACCTGGGTTCTGATTTTCTGGATGCCAACTCTTTTCTTCCACAAATCCCTGTGGCTCATACACTCCAGTAGTTGTGAGAGATAAACTAGTGTCCTGTCTGGTGTGGAGATAAACTCTGAGGCCCTGGGTTCCTCCAACAGCAAACTTCTCTGGATTATCTGCAACAAATGCTTCTTCGGATGAATTATGCAAAGGCATAGCTGGATTCTGGTCTGGTGGGGAAGAGAGATCAGGAAGGCCCTGGAGAGGAGGAGGATCTGTTTTCGGAGAGTTTGTCTGGAATTCAGCCGAAGCCTTCACAGCCTCCATAGCTATAGGTTCAATGCTATTGGGGTCACTGGGCTTGATGGCGCAAACTGAAGCAGAGACAGAGCGAGCAAGACTCGTGGGGCTACCAACCTCAGGACTCTGCCCTGAAGAAGGGGCTGGATGGTTGAACCCATCTGAAGTCAGCAATGATGACATTCCCAGTGAGGTAGATTCTTTACTGCTTTTCTCTGTTTTTTTTTTTTTTTTTAAGGTAAAGAAAAAGAAAAAAAGAAAAGTTAGACCACTAAATTCTTTGATAAGAATGAAATCTCAATAGAATAAAAGCAGGTCTTTTAATTTAGGTCTGTCATGCAAACATAAGGCTAAAAAAATACGAATCTTTCTGATAAATGAGTTAGCATCATTGAACCTGAACTGAGTATGTCTCTAATAAACATTACTAAATTCCATACATAAAACAACCGTCAGCATGCACTTCATAACGGCTGTGTCAGTGTTCACACTACAAATGCTTACCTAAGCGTGTATTTATTGCAGGCAGGGTCTCACTATGTAGCCTGAGCTGGCCTGACCCTGGAATGCTGGCTGCTGGGAGTGTCCCATCATGTCAAACAGGCATGGTTGCTTATTTATTGCTGGGGAATTTTGCATTCTCATTGAGTTCTTTTCCCTTCTTATATTTAAGGGGGGGGGGGCGGGCAATGAGCCTTGAACTATCAGTGATCCTCACATGCCAGCCTCCTGGGGGCTGGAATTATACAGCATGGGCCACCACACTGCCTCCAGTGCACTTTCTTATGTTTCAAGTGTGAGCCTAAGTGACACAGAAGAAATCCAAAAGCAAGTATGCTAGGGACAGAGTGGGGGCAACCAAGAGAGATGGGGTTTACATGCCTAGAGATCCCTAGAAAATAAAGAATAATGGATTTCATTTCTAGCCAAGCTTCTAGAACATCAAAGCAAAAAACAAAACAAGATGAAGCAGACAAAATTTTATTCATCTGATTAAACACTATAATTATTTATTCATTCAATCTTGAGGCTAGATTTCATGTCTCCCAGGCTGGCCTCTGACTTGATGTAGAAGTCTGATCCTCCCGGTTCTGGAATTATGGGTGTGCATCACTGTTCCCAGTTTATGTGGTGCTTTATGCACGCCAGGGAGGCACTGTTTCTCTAGCCCTATAATGCAGTTCTGTCCGGTCTGACTTACAGCAAGCACTCCACCTGCTTCAGACTAAGCGGGCATTACAACACACACTAACTAGCACAACTGGCTTCCAAACACTGCAGAGAGCAGTTAGGATTCCAAGGCCAGACACTCTATCTTTTTTCTGGGTTGAGACAGGATTTCTTTTTTTTTCCTTTTTATTTATTTATTTTTAAGAAGATTTATTGCTCTTCACATAAGCCTTTATGTCAGAAGAGGGCATCAGATCCCACTAGATAGATGGTTGTGAGCCACCATGTGGTTGCTGGGAACCGAACTCAGGAGAACTCTGGAAAGGCAGCCCATGCTCTTAACCTCTGAGCCATCTCTCAGGCCCCAAGACAGGATTTCTTATGTAGTCATTTGTCCTGGAGCTTACTATGTAGACCAGGACCTCGAACTCACAGAGATCAGCCTGCCTCTGCCTCCCAAGTGCTGGGATTAAAGGCGCGTGACACACTGCCTGGCTGAGACTTTATACTCTAAGAGCAGCTGTGTGTCATCCTTCTGAGACCACAACAGTTAGTGCAACAGGGGAATTAGAAACAGAGAGAGAATGAGAATGAAATGCTATGAGTCCAATCACAACCAGCCTCCAAACCCTTGTTATTATCAAAGCTGTTCCAGATAAAATCGGTGAACATACTCAGACGGACACAGCCCTGCCGACAGCACAGAAGTGGCAGCAGTTGCCTTCTACAGTCATGTCAGGCCAAAGCAGAAGACGAGGCCAAGTATCAGTTCTTACCATTTGAGGAAAAAAAAATTAAGTTCTGCTAACAATTTTCCTCCCAAGTAAGTTTCACTACACAGTCCAGGCTGGTGGGTCTTAAGCCTTGGATCCTCTTGTCTCAACTTCCTAAGAAGGGGATGCCGGAGGCACTACCATGCCCTGCCCACCCATTACTATGACTCTGGGTAAGTCATCTGGCTCAAGTTTCCATTTCTGCTCAATAAGATGAAAACTCTGTCCTATAAACTTCCAATGTACAAGGATTTCCAGCTTTTCAAAGCAAAATGGCTTGAGACATCTAAAAAATCATCTGCAACAAGCTGCCATAATGCCGACAGTCTTGACTCGGTGTCCTCAACTGTCAGAGGTGGCGGGTACATAGTATCTTCACTAAGACTCTCTCCTAGACGGTTCCCATAAACACTACGTTCTAAACAAGAATTTAAGCCTACATGTACATGCCAACATACATAAAAGTGTACATACAGGCTAGTTGTAACAAGATTGAACAGGGAGAAACAGAGATGGCAAGTCTTGAGTTTCCAAAATGGTTCCAGACAGAGACTGTTCAGAGCACAGGACAACTGGATGGAAGGTAATGTGGTGTCTATAAATACCTGGTCTGGGGCCCACTCCAGCTGCAGCACACACACACTACATGCATCATGGCTTCTGACGCTCTGTTTGGATTAGGAAACAGACAAGCAAACGTGGGTTAAGAACGCAGAACCACACAGCATGCAGGGCTGTAGTCTTCAATCCTTCCCATCCTTAAAATGAGGAGCGAGGAGTCCATGTTGAGGGATGTTTCCACAGCCTGGGCA
Source organism: Microtus pennsylvanicus (assembly GCF_037038515.1). Lineage (NCBI taxonomy): Eukaryota > Metazoa > Chordata > Mammalia > Rodentia > Cricetidae > Microtus > Microtus pennsylvanicus. Next base: position 72,954,179 of record NC_134591.1, read on the forward strand.
TCCCAAAGACTTGCTGGTTGCTTCAATTCTCTCCAAATACAACCAACAAGGTTTCTATATCAACAGATTTTTAACTGTACTTGGAAAGAAATTATTTCACAGCTCTGCACAGATGTAGGAGGCAAAGTCAATCCATCAGAAGAGCTGCCTGACGGCCACCTAGAAGGATCAGTGGGCAGGGTAGAAGCTTTCCAACTAACTGCTCAACAGTTCTATTTTTCTGTTTTGAGACAAGGTATGGCTATGTAGCCCAGACTGACCTAGAACTTGACATTTCAAGCGTGGGCTTATAGGCAGGTGCCAGCACACCTGTCTCTCACTCATTTTCTGAAGACAAACCGAGAGTGGCTAAATCCCTGATGCTGCCTTCTTCACAGTTAACCAGCATACAGACATGCCAGACAGCTCCTATAGTCAGTCTGTAGATGGATACAGAGGGTAAAGATATCTTGATAATTTTCTAGAGATAAACAACTTCCTGGAAATACTTCCACATATCATGTAAAGAATCATGATTTTAATGATCCAAAGCAGTCGATTCTCCTAATAAATCAAGTCTAACTTTGCAGAATCACACCGTTAGAACACTACAAAAATCAACACAGGTTACGTGTGTTAGTAGCAAGGGTTCCATGGATCGGTGGTTTCTAAAACTGGTCTGTGCTTTTCTTTGCTGATGCTGAAAAGGTGGCAGTTACTTTAGTACCCTGAACATGATGCGCACTTCAGAAGGTTAAGTGTTACTGACCGGGTTAGGATACGGCTGCCATCAGTTAATGTTTCTCTAATTACGTGGCTGTGTGGGGAAATGCTATCTTAAAATGTCGGCAGCCTGTCGAAATTGCCAAATTGCCGTCCATAGGCTAAGGAGGTGGATGAGCTCACTGGCACTGACCCTCCAGGAAGATTAAAATGATTGTTGGTAACTCCAAACTCTCCTTCCTTCCAAAAAATACCTCGGTTGCAACCAAAATCCTACTTTCCACATAGTGAAGTGGGACCACACAATGACCAAGGCCAACCTGGAAGTTCCATCAGCTACACGATCCAGAGGTTTAAGGCTACATGCGTACACGTGCTCTAGGGAAACATAGCAAAACTTTACTTTTCTTTTGGTTTTTCGAGACAAGGTTTCTCTGTGTAGCTTTAGAGCCTGACTTGGAACTAGCTCTTGTAGACCAGGCTGATCTCGAACTCGGAGATCCACCTATCTCTGCCTCCCGAGTGCTGGGATTATAGGCGTGTGCCAACACCGCCCGGATACATAACAAAGCTTTTCAAACATTATATTATCTCTTTCTTGGGCAGAAAGTTATTCCATGAGTTCATAATTCTCATGCACTCTACCACAAAGATGGCCACATTGATAAATAATCCTGACCAAGACTTCAAGACAATTCACTTAAAAGTGAAATCTTTTCAGTTTTTGGAAAATGCACATGAGTCACTGTTCTGTTAATAGATGGGGAATTTCAGGGAAGTTGTCTTCATCCATTTTCCTCAGAAGACTCATCTTTCTTCATATTCAGAAGGCATTAGGGGAACCTGGATTCAAAGCACTGCTATGTGGCCTTAGTCTGAGACCTCAGCAAGCATAAGTGCTACAATTGATTAAAGTAAGATTACACTTGTCACTGGTTCTTCTTTGGAGGCAGCACTTTTGGTGAACATTTTCACTCTTTAGTCATAGTGATAATGCCTTCCTTCAAATCAATAAACGTGCTGAGAAAGGAAATGCATTTCCAGGGATACTGCTGCTCTGAAAGTGTATGCTTCCTGTAGAACTCTTTAAGAACAAAACAGGATGCTTTAAAGCACCAAAGCAAAGAATGACCTAACCTTGAACACGGCACTGGATCCTGGTTCCAACATGGCCTGAACTCACATAGGTAGAGATCAGCTTTGCTTCCTGAGTCGTGCTGGGATTAAGGCTTCTCTAGTTGTTGTTGTTTTGACCTGAACTTGTGATTCTTCTGCCTCAGTATCGGACTGCTACTATTACAGGTATATGCCATTATACCTAAATTCTTTTTTCTCTTTTCAGTTTTCCAAGATAGGTTTCTCTGTGTAACAGTCAGAGCTATCCTGGAACTTGCTCTGTAGACCAGGATGGCCTCCAACTCACAGAGATCCACTTGCCTCTGCCTCCAGGAGTGCAAGGATAAAAGGTGTGTGCCATCACGCCCAGCTTCCTAGGTTCTTTTTCTTGATCTGCTGAAATAGGAATCCTTTTACTATGATGGCACCTATTTGTGGGCATGGACAGGTCAGAGCATAACTGTGGAGTAGGTGTTCTCCTTCAACCTTCACATGCGCTCTGGTTTCTAGGCTTCCGTGGCAAGTGTCTTTAGCTGCCGAGCTATAGCAATGCAAACCCCTGTCCATCCTCTCTCCTCCTTTTTGAGACAGGGTCTCAAATATCCAAACTAGCCTTCCATCAACTATCCCACCTTTACCTCCTGAGTGCTAGAATTTCAGGTGTGTACCACCTCATCCACTTTATGTGGTACCGGGGACTGAGCCCAGGGCTGCACGTGTGCTGGGCAAGTGCTCTACTTTCCAGCCCCAGGAGCTACTTTCTCACCACAGTATTAAGAGATGGAAAGAGGAGTAAGACAGAGAACACAACTACTGCTCAACAACGAGGTTCATTCCTAGGAAGGCCATCACCCCACTAACAACAGCACTATTCAGATGGTCAGCCCCAATACCTGCATCCTCTGCTGATTTTTGAATGGCTTCTGCTAATTCTTGGTCTGCAATCTCCTCTGGCCGTATGTCCTCTCGCCCAGTTCCATATGCCAAGCGGGCACACTCTGGTAGCTCCCCCTCAGGAAGGAAGGTGGTCTGTGAGCCTGTAGTGCCGATCACCAGTACATTTTTCTTCAAGTCAATCGAACACTTTGAAAGAAAAGCAAAGAAAAGCAGTAAATGAATCGAGTCTTAGCCCCACATTCAACCAATGAAGAACATGACCAGGAAAAGAGAAGGCTTAAACAGAAACACAAAGACACCCTTACTATACACCTGAAAGCAGCAATGTTTTACATCTGATTTGGAAGACAAAGTCTTGCTATGTAATCCAGAATGACCTCGATTCATGCTGTAGTCTAACAGCCTCCAACTCACCTTCCTCTTGCCTGTGTGCCTCTACATCTCCCTATATCGTTCTGATTTAGACAAGCCCATGAACCCAGTGTGTAGTGGAGGCTGGCCTCCAACTCCTGGTCCTTGTCTCTGCTTGGTCTCCTGTTTCTGCTGCTGCGTTGCATACTTCAGGCCAGCAAGCTCGTGAGCTTCTAGGCAGTTCTGTTTCCATGTCCTGTCTTGGGGTAGAAGCGCTGAGACTACAGATGTCACCAAACCCATCAAGGGCTCTGCGGATCAAGCCTGGGTAGCACTATAACCAAGTCATCTCCCTGTCCTCCTTTGTTTTTTTTTACTTTTTGAGAAAGCATCTATAATCCGGACCTTCCTTGACATCTTGATCCATCTGCCTGAGGCCAGGGGTGGGATTACAGGGGTACCGCCCACTACAGCCACTTCGCTTTATCCTTTTCCATGCGGCTTTCTTCCTTTTCCCCCCAAGACAGGTTTTCTCTGTGTAGCTTTGGAGCCTGTCCTAGAACTCACTCTGCAGACCAAAAAAAGTGTGCGCCACCACCGCCTGGCTCCCTGTGTGGTTTTTATTTCTACTTAAAATTGAACAGTTACCCATGTTTGATTTATGCCTGTAAAGTTAGAAAATACCAGTGTAGCCGGGCGGTGGTGGCGCGAGCCTTTAATCCCAGCACTTGGGAAGCAGAGGCAGGCAGATCTCTGTGAGTTCGAGACCAGCCTGGTCTACAAGAGCTAGCAAAACCACAGAGAAACCCTGTCTCGAAAAACCAAAAAAGAAAGAAAATACCAGTGTATGCTAACAGATAACAAGAAACTGACAAATAAACAACCCAGCTTCCATCTATCCAAATATATTCATTGCTTCTATTTAAAATGCTAAATTAATATAATACACATTATTTTTTAGGGCTTTTTGATTTTAGGGGCCTGGAACTAGAGAGTCTTTCATACACTAGGCAAGTGCTCTCTTGCTGACCTATGTTCTCAGGTGAAATATTTAAAATACAATGGTGTGAACGCACTGACTTTATTTAAAAACTCACAGTGGGATTCAGGCTATACTCAGTGGTACAGCACTTGCTTAGCAAAACAAACAACATGAACTACTGTGGTGTCTATGTCTATTACCCAGCAGACACTACCAGTGTTCTGCAAGGAGCATGGCAGATCTTAGTTAGGCATCAGATGAGGAATAAAGCATCATGACAAATTAATGTGTTGTCAGATAATTCTCCTTGAATGAACAAAGCATTTCTTTTTTTCTTTCTTTTTTTCTTTAAATATTTATTTATTTATGTAGTATACAATGTTCTGTCTATATGCCTACAGGCCAGAAGAGGGCACCAGACCTCATTACAGATGGTTGTGAGCCACCATGTGGTTGCTGGGAATTGAACTCAGGACCTTTGGAAGAGCAGGCAATGCTCTTAACCACTGAGCCATCTCTCCAGCCCCCTATTCTCTACTCTTTTAATCTCAATGTTCTGTCTACTGTTTAATTAACATCCAAGAGAAGTATGCACTAAACACCTGTAGGAAATCATTTTTTTAATATATTTATTTATTTACTCATTATGTATACAGTGTCTGTCTGCCTGTATGCCTGCAGGCCTGAAGAGGGCACCAGACCTCATTCCAGATGGTTGTGAGCCACCATGTGGTTGCCGGGAATTGAACTCGGGACCTTTGGAAGAGCAGGCAGTGCTCTCTTACCTTTAAGTGTACCACACATGCATGTGGTGCATACATTCTCATGAACAAAACACATAAGATAAAACTAAGCCTAAAAAAAATTTAAGGTAAAAATAACAAATAAAACTGCTATTATAATGTCAAAACAAACAAGATTTAGCTTATCCCTAGAGGTTTTACAAGTAGAGACCTGTGCTGTTGTTTTGAGACAGGGTTTCACTATGCAGCTCAGGCCTCACAAATACTTGGCTACCTCTCTGTTCTAGGTGCTAGGATCTAATCTAAGTGATAGGATCAAAGGCATGCACTACCACACCCAACTGACAGACTATCTGTAATGATACTCATCTCAACTCTACAGAACAGAATCTACCAAGGACATTTCCATGTTTGAAAAATATGCTTCTTGCCGGGCTATGGTGGCACACGCCTTTAATCCCAGCACTTGGGAGGCAGAGGCAGGCGGATCTCTGTGAGTTCGAGACCAGCCTGGTCTACAAGAGCTAGTTCCAGGACAGGCTCCAAAACCACAGAGAAACCCTGTCTCAAAAAACAAAAAAAAAAAAATATATTATATATATATATATATATATATGCTTCTTAATCTGTCAATCTATGCAACTAGCAGAATTGATGTAAATACTAGAGATACATAGCAAATCAGGCAGCTCAGGTATGATGGTACATGCGTATAATTCCAGGATCAAGAGGCAGAGGCAAGAACATGCAAGTTCAAGGCAGGTTTCTTTATACAGTGAGCTCTGGGCCTATCAGGCCTACACAACAAAACCCATAACCCTGGTGCAACAGTACACACCTATAACCTTAGCACTGGGGGAGTGGACATGGGAGGACCCCTGGAGTTGTTGTCTTACAGTCTAGTCAAATTGGTGAGCTCTGGGTTTAGTGAGAGACACCAGCTAAAACAAACACGGTGAGACAGACCAAGGAAGACATCTGCTGTCAACCTCTAGCCTCTATGTACTCATGTGTGTCCATGCATGTACACACACATACAAAAGCTCTTAATTACCTGATGTCGTTTAAGCATGTCCAGTCCCAGAAGCATGTCCATTGGCTGTTCTTCGAGTATGGAGAAGGAACATGCCAGGAAATCGCCTTCAATCTGAACCTGAGCTAAAGCATAAGAGGAGGAGATATTACTGATGCAGCTGCACAAGCCTGGGGCAGCAGTGGAGGAACCCATCACCTGCGCTGGGCTCCATGGGATCCGTCAAGCCAAGGACGACACAACAATGAAACAGGCTGGGAAGCAAATAAAGTATTCAGGGTAGGGCTACTGTTTTCAATACCTGGCTTTTCAAGAACCACTATCAGGACCCATGCTCAGCAGGTAATGAAAGCAAACATTTAGCAGATTAAAACACACACACACACACACACGCACACACGCACACACACACGCACACACACGCACACGACGGTAACAGTGAAATCAGCTCTCTGGTATAAATGGTTTACTGAGTATCTGTGAGTACACTATGTACATGGTTGCTAGGATGGAGCCCAAACCATACCTGACACATTTTGTATAAGTGTTTCCTAGAAAGCAATAGAACCAGCATATCTGCAACCTTTTAAAGTCAACCTTCACACAAGAAAAGGCTTCTCAATGCCTGTTAGAGCCAGTTTCTACTTTTCAAATCAGAAACACAAGTAAAGTCTGGCTTTGCTTGTGTCTCTTACTTCTTAGGTTAAAATTTATTTTACTAGGAGCTGGAGAGATGGCTTAGCAATTAAGAGAACTGGCTGCTCTTTCAGAAGACCCAGGTGCAATTCCAGCACTGACACGGCAGCTCATGTAAGTCCTGTTCCAGGAGGTCCAACAGCCTCATACAGACATACATTCAGGCAAAACACCAATGCACATGAAACAAAAAAAGATTATTTTACTAGGATTTCGTAGCGGTAAGAATTAGTGGCTGGTTGCTCTGCTTCTCTGATCATTCAGCTTTTATCCCCATATCTGACTCTAGATTTTTATTATTAAGACCAATTAGAATTTGAGCTACACCTGCTTGTTTGTATGTGTATAGCCACATCAACCAGAGGTGATTATGAAAGAACCTTAAAATTCAACCACCCTAAAAATTCCCTATCAGAAAGCAGCAAGCGTCTGCCTGCCTTCACTCACCTAGATGCACCCTTCCAATAATCTTCTGTGTGCCTACGCCTTTGGCTATGCCAGCCCACCGACGGTCCACCAGTCTCATGATGTTACACCTTTCTGCACAAGCCTGGCTCATAATAGTCATCTGGGCACCTGGAGGGAGAGAGAGATCAAACTGTAGAAATTATAACCCACATCTCCCTGCCTAGCTGCTCTTTGATTTATTCTTGAAAACCCTTGATGTTCCTCCTCCTGCCTCAACCCCCATGTTCTAGGATTGCAGATGTGCACCGACACCCCTGCTTAATTCAATTTCCATACCAGAATCTAAAATAGTACAAAAACCCAAGAGGTTTTTTTGTTTGTTTGTTTGTTTTTTGCAGTTTTTCGAGACAGGGTTTCTCTGTGGCTTTGGAACCTGTCCTGGAACTCGTTCTGTAGATCAAGCTGGCCTCGAACTCAGAGACCTGCCTGGCTCTGTTCTCCTGAGTGCTGAGATTATAGGCTTGTGCCACCTCCACCCAGCAAGAGTATGTTTTTAATGGAGTACCAGAATGACACTAAAAACTTTACCAGCAGAAAACAAACGCATCTGAAAGTGATCTAAAATTCAAATGGTGCTGTGTCCAGACAGCAATGTTAAGTTAAGCAGCACTCTACAGTTAGATCATGTCATCGTTTTGTTGTTGTTGTTTGCTTTTGTTTTGTTTTTGAGTTAGGGTCTCACTTCCTGTGTAGTCCAAAATTAGTCTTGAATATGTAATCGTCCTGACTCAGCCTTCTGGGATTACAAGTGTGTACTTCAGCACACAGACCCAAGTGATTTTTATTTGAAGCGATGGGACACTATGGCTCAAGAGCTAATAGAGCCTGCAGCTAGGAGTACAGCCCAGTGGGAGAGCACCTGCTTAACCTGGTTTGATCCTAGAGCCACTTTAGAAAAAGTTGGACATGGTGGCATATACTTTTTTTCTTTTTTAAATTTTATGTGCATTGGTGTTTGTCATGGGTGTCGGTTCCCCTAGAACTAGAATTATAGACAGTTGTGAGCTGAGAATTGAACCTGGATCCTCTGAAAGAACAGTCTTGACTTACTCTTAACCACTGAGCCATCTTTCCAGCCCCACCAGCACATACTTTTAATCCCAGCAGCAGATTAATCAGAGCAGGAAGATCTCTAGGAGTTTTCCAGTCTGGTCTACACAACTAGCTCCAGGCCATCCACGACTATACAGTGAGATCCCGTCTCACACAGCCCTCCCCAACCCCCGCCGGGTGGGTAGATGGGGACAAAAAACAGAAAAGTCCTTTACTTTTCCAAAAAAATAGAAATTAACCTACAATGGGTTTCCTCCCCTTGAAAGCTGAAGGCACGTAGGATAGTTTTGTTATGGCACAGGCCTCACTGCTACTCAAGCTGGAAACTCAGGATAGAGCTAAGGATTCTTTTGCTGCCACCGCCCTAGGTTCTAGGATTACAAACATGCTCTATGATGCTCCCGCTGAGTTACGCAGTGCTGGGTATCAAACTGAGGGCTCTGAGTGTGCTACACGGCAGCACATCACCACCTAGGGCACATCCCTAGCCTGACCTGAGGGTATTTTCTATCTCAGGCTGATATTTCTGTCATCTTTGTCTAGCCCTACCTCCGCCCTTGAATCCTGGTTTCATACACCTGTGTACTGGAAATCTCTAGCTCATCCCAAACCTCACTTTGGATTTCTCTATCTTTGTCAGTGACATGCCCTTCTGACCTTCTTACAACTATGGCACACTATAATGTTGACTCCTGCTGCCTTCACTGTGCCCTTAAAACTGTCCTGACCCCACAAATAAGGTCTCTGCAATGCCTGCTTTTCTGACCTCCTTTCTTCTTACCATAGCTACTAATCTGGCTTGCAGCCACCTCCCTCCTGAGTAGACTCTTCTCTGGCTTTGAACCTGTGCCATGCATACATAATTTAAAGCAAATATGACCCTCGAAGTTAAAGAATTTTTCCAGTTGATTCTGCCTGCGGTCATCCCAAACTATAACCTCCTTAAAATCATTTCTTTACTTATTCAATAACCCTTAAAGGGCCTCCCACCTTTTTAATTTTTTGAGACAAGGTTTCTCAACAGCCCTAGCTGTCCTAGAACTCACTCTGTAGACCAGGCTGGCCTTGAACTCAGATCCACATTCCTCTGCTTCCTGAGTGCTGGAATTACAGGCATGTGCCCAGCTAAGGTTCCCACTTTTTATAAGACAGTGTAAGTCACAATGCCCAGCATTGGACCCACTGCATCCTGTTGATCCAGAGCCTTACATTCTCCCACCTCCTGTTTCAAAGAGGTGAAACATAACCTCCTAACCCTAGCTTCAAACTCATTACAAAGCTGCTGATAGCCTTAAATTTCTAACTCTCCTGCTTCTCCTTCCCAAATGCTGGGATTAAGGTCTGTGCTACCACGCTCAATTTATAGAGTGCTGGATCTAACCCAGGCCCTCTCTCCCAGTACCCCAGCTCCACTCTCACTACACCTAGAAGCATTTCAAGGTGGGAGCAATTTGTCTCCTGTTCACTCTGGCCTCCTATAAAGGATCCTTTCCCTGTTCTCATTTATATGAGTCTTACCCTTGCTTAGGTCTGGCTGCAGACTCACCAACTAATTCTGTTGTCTCAATTCACTGTGTATGCATCGGTGAGCATTAAAAGCACCCATTCTCTGCGGGTACTAGCAGATC